>NC_068279.1:22990253-23308222 GCF_025860055.1 Xyrauchen texanus
GCATTCACAGATTGAAGGGTTTCAGTCAAAAAATGGTTATTTATGAAAACATTTAAACCAAAACCAAAGACAAAAGTCAATTTTTCACACAGAGTTTGTATTTTTTTTTTCTTTGCCTCACATGACAAAAACAGTCAGGACAGTAAGATTGCTGCAAGTTCATTTCAAGATTTCACAAACAAAACCAAAAGTCACGAGAGTCCTTGATTCATTAAATGTCTTAAGTTGTGTGTGTGTGTGTGTGTTTGTTTGGCTGCGTGAAGCAGTCTGTGTAGCGGCCGCAAATCCAGGGCCGGGGAAAGGTTTGGAGATTTGGCGTGAGGTTAAAAGATGGTAGACATCAAGACTATTACATGAGGCAGGCGAAGCAGGCTGGATAGTGTTGCACCAGGCAAGCGAAGCGAACCATACAGAGCTTAAATCCTCCGTCACTTTGGCGATCGCACCCAGTCAGCGCATACACAGAAATTTCAGCAACAATAGCAACAACGTCCTTCAGGTAACTTTTGTCCCACTTCGATAACCTACTCGTTTGTTTGTTTGTTTGTTTGTTTTTCTCTCTCTCTCCTTCCGTTTCTATATTAAATTCCCTCATTGGTTTACGCCCATTAGAAAGTGAAAAGCTGGTATGGATTTCTTCCATATCGCCACATGCTCGAACCCGCAAGGGGGTGGGCACGGCCTGGTTCTGGTAAGCCAGTGAGATGGCGTAAACAACCCAGTGAGCTAACCTATGTTTGGAGATGGCGTTCCCTTTCCACATCCGTCAAAGCAGACAAAGAGCTGCTCAGAACATCTATAGCTCTGCGTGCGGTCCAAATAGATACGCAAAGCACGTACCAGACACGCTTACCCAAAGACTTGCCGTCTACTGCGTTGCGGTGGGTCATGATGGCAGCAACATACACCTTCAAGGTGGAAGGGGACAGCCTCCCTTCACGCCTCTCCTGCAGGAATAAGAGCACAGACCTAACCGCGCACCTCTGTGGGTCTTCAGCCCGGGAAGAGCACCAATTCACGAACAAGCGCCACTTCAGGGTGTAAAGTTGCCTTGTAGAGGGGGATCTGGCTTGGCTGATGGTGTCTACGACAGTAGGTGGTAGACTAGCTAGATCTTCCATGTCCTGTCCAGGGGCCAGACGTGGAGGTTCCAGAGGTCTGGGTGCGGATACCAGAGCATGCCCCGTCCCTGAGAAAGAAGGTCTTTCCTCAGGAGAATTTGCCACACAGCACCTGTGCAAGAAAGCTCACTGTGGGAAATGCGTACTTGCGCAGCCCCGAGGGCCAGCTGTGTGCCAGTGCCCCGAGAGGAGCCTTAGTTCGGGCATACCAGAGTGGGCTGTGGGAGGTCTCTCGGGAGGCAAACAGGTCTACCTTGGCCTTGCCGAATTGTTCCCAATCAGCTGAACCGACTGGGGGTGAAGCCTCCACTCTCCACCGGGCCAGCGCTGTTGTGACAGCACGTCCGCTACCACATTGCGGTTGCCAGGGATGTGAGTGTCGCGCAGCGATTTGAGTCACTGCTGGCTCCAAAGGAGGAGACAACAGGCGAGTCGTGACATGTGGCGGGAGCGTACGCCGCCTTGGAGATTTATGTACGTTACCGCGGTGGTGCTGTCTGACCTGACTAACACATGTTTTTCTCGAACTAATGGGAGAAACTTCTGCAGGGCAAAGAAAACAGTCAGCAACTCTAGGCAATTGATGTGCCAGCGCAGCGGGGCCCCTTTTCAATGACCCGAGGCTGCGTGCCCATTGCACACGGCACCCCAACCTGATCTGGAGGCGTCGGTCGTGACCAGGACGTGTCGGGACACCTGCTGCAAGGGCACTCCTGCCCGTAAAAAGCAGAGGTCTGTCCAGGGTTTGAATATTTGGCAGCTGGCGGGGGTGATCGTTACCCGGTACATGCTGTGGCGCCATGCTCGTCTCAGGACTCGAGTCTGGAGCCAGTGCTGAAGTGGTCTCATATGCATCAACCCCAGCAGCGCGACCGCAGCAGATGCCATATGCCCCAGGAGCCTCTGGAAAAGTTTTAAAGGGACCGTTGTGCCTGGCCTGGAGGTGGCGAGGCAGTCCAGCACTGACTGCGCACCCACGTTGGTGAGACGTGCTAACATTGAAACTGAGTCTAACTCCATGCCGAGAAAAGAGATACTCTGAACCGGGGTGAGTTTGCTCTTTTCTCGGTTGACCTGAAGCCCCAAATGGCTGAGGTGCCTGAGCAGCTGGGCTATGTGAGTGCATAGTAACTCTCGGGAGTGGGCCAGTATGAGCCAGTTGGCGAGGTAATTGAGTATGCGGATGCTGGCTTCTTGGAGCGGGGCAAGGGCTGCCTCTGCGACTTTCATGAAGACGCGAGGGGACAGAGACATGCCGAAAGGTAGTAGTGTGTTTTTGCGTGAGCATTTTGAATGGGAGTTTGTGCAAGGCCCGGTTGAAAACTCAAGTCCAAGATCGTTCGTAAGCCACCACCTTTCTTGGTACGATGAAGTAAGGGCTGTAGAAACCCTTCTTTATCTCGGTTGGAGGGACAGGCTCTATCGCGTCTTTAAGTAAAAGAGTAGCAATTTCCGTGCGCAGGGATTTGGCATGTTCGCCGTGTACTGCAGTAAAGCGGACGCCCGCGAAGGGGGGCGGGGGCCTGGCAAACTGAATTGCGTAACCGAGTCGAATGGTCCGGGCCAGCCAGCGTGACGGGTTGGGAAGTGAAAGCCACGCATACAAGCTCCGTGCTAGGGGCACCAAAGGGACAGTTATTTTTTACATACCCGGCGGGGCTGAGCAGGTAGTACGCCGTTGGGAGGTGCAGACGCGTCCTGAGGCTCTGGTGCTGAGAAAAGACTTGGCAGGGGACAGGTTAGTGACTGAGGAGGAGGTTCTGTAGCGGCGTCCTCTGGACTCGTCAGAACCGGCCAGCTGGGGAATAGTCATGGGGCTGAGGGCGGAGGGTCCGTGTCCAGCGTGCCGGGACTGTTGAGGTTTGGCGGCAGAGTTCCGTGAGAATGGCATTTGTGAGCCAGGTGACCCAGAGATAAAGGAAATAGCTCTTTTACTGAGAATGTGGGTACACGGGGCTGCAGCAAATGAAATAAATTCAACAAAAGATTCTCCTCCCGGCCCTCCACCGGGGGACGGAGCAGTCTGCTAACCCGCTCTGGAGCTAAAGTCTTGGTCCCTGGGTCGATCATCTCAGGAGCACCTGGGAGCCTTGCGAGTCCTCGAAGGGGTCCGTGAGACTGGGGGCGCCGACATCCTGCAGAGAGCTAGGCCCGGGTTGAGGCGTAGCAGGGCGTTTCTTCACAGTAGGAGGACGGCAGGACATGGCCCATGGCGGCAGGCTTGCGGCGGGGCAGGGTATGCGAAATGGCCTCCATCTGTTTCTTCACCGCGGAGAACTGCTGGGCAAATCCTCGACGGTGTCTCCGAAAAGGCCGAACTGGGAGATAGGGCCGTTGAGGAAGCGCACTTTGTCGGTCTCACGCATCTCGTATGCAAATATTGTCTGCCTAATTCCCATTGGCCTTTTTTCATAGATCATAGGCATATTCGGCGCTCAAGAGAGAAGTGAGCGACAGACGGGGAACATTCACTTTTATTAAGTAATATCGATAAGTGAGTCAAAGTTCCTACATAACATAATATAAAATCTTGTTTAACAAATGTTTGCATAGACAGTATAAAACACTGTAAATTGCACTCTCTTTTGATAATCATACATCTGTAGCACAAATGCTTGCGGTGCAGCATTTTTTCTCAGTTGGGTTACAGACAAAAAGCTGCTAAGTTAACAGGAGCATTGCAGTTTTGTTTCCTTACATGTTATCTTCCGAGCATTGGGCAATGGCCTTTAGTCAGAGACTGGAGATATCAAGTAGGAACATTCCACACATTTGAATGGAAGACCGCATTAGAACAGATAATATCAGGGGAAGCAGAGGCCGATGAAGGCATGAGATACTAGTGGAAGCCAAAAATGTTTTTTTTTTTTACACAACTAGACTCTCATGCTTTAGAAGGACTTTATCAGGGGCTTCTTTTTGTTATTGTATATCACCAGATCTACATAACACAATGACAATGAACAAATTAATTAATAAATAGCATTATTTTGTCACATGCACTAAAATACAACTTAACTTCACTGAACTTTTCCACACAAGTAAATAAAATTTTTAGTTCTAGTTGTAAAAACTTAAATTAATTTTGCCTGTCCAACTAGATAAGATTTTGTCAGACCACCTAGAGTAGATTTGATTTTGTCAGACCACCTAGATTTGATTTTGTCAGACCACCTAGATTTGATTTTGTCAGACAACCTAGATTTGATTTTGTCAGACCAACTTGATTTGATTTTGTCAGACCACCTAGATAAGATTTTGCCATATTAACTTAATAAAACTTTGTCATGGCTCCTATATACACTTTTATTGCTGTAATATTTTTTTATTTATGTTGACTACATGCCAAATACAATTACTGTAAAAAAATATATATATATTTCACTTGTGTTCATGTAGCTTACATTCAACCTACTTCGGCAGTATTAAAATATATGATACCTGTATTATGTGTGATGTGTAAAAAGCCTTGTTTTACTGTCATATAAATGTGTGATTAATCATTAACATTGTGAATGAGATCACTAAAGCACATCCACTGACCTGTCTCTGCAAATTCTGTGCTATTTTATGTGTGTACAGCAGGGGCATCATTTTAAAATTATACAAGTACTATTAATATATTAGTATTATATATTTTTAGTATTTTACAGATTCAAGTATTGCAAATGAAGTGCAAAAGTTAGCAAAATTAGCTGCAAAAATAAAGGGCATCTTGTGGAGCACTTGCTTCTGTTTCAAGTATGACAATAAAAGACTGAGCACAAGCTGGTCCTCGAATAAATAATTTAATAAATTACAATAATGTCAAATGTGCACAGTTTTATTTTTTATTATTCTGTGCTTGTGCATTTTGGGATTTAAAGTGGTTTGAATATTTTGACTATGTTCACCAAAATTCCTTCAGATCCATTTAATGATTCATTCAGTGACTATTTCTGGTGATGCCACCTGGTGATGTCTTGTGCGAAATGAGTTAGTCACCGAATCAATGATCAAAAGAAAAATGTTATCCTTCAACATTTGTATGTTTACAGACCTACAAAAAAAAAACATATTATTTTATTATTAAAACGCATTTTAAGCGAATCTATAATTTCCTTACCGTTTGTCAGCTGTTGAGCATGACTTTTATCAAAACACAACAATAATAATCTCATATTATAATGAGTTTCAATAACATCCATATGTTTTTTTATGTATAAAAAAGCATGTCTACATGTAAACTCAACAAAAAAGAAACATCATGGTTACAGATGTAACCTCAATTCCCTGATGGAGGGAATCGATGAGTTGACACTAGGGGTCACCCTTGGGAGCCCAGACATCTCTGATCTTTGAGAAAAGGCTAATGAGAATTGGCGTGTGGAATTTGCATGCCACTCTCCTGGACATATGGGTATAAAAGGAGTGCCGCTTCCAAACACACACTCAGGTTCAGGTTCAGTGTTGTGGCAAGAGGGATGCAACGTCTCGTTCCCTCCATCAGGGGAGGGAGGTTACATCAGTAACCATGATGTTCCCTATCTCTTTTCCACCTGAAATAATAGGACCGGGAAAGACCGCATTCCCCGAAGCGTTTTATATTGCTAAGATAGCCCCAGCCGCTTCACACCCTATGTGAAAGACATGGAGAGCTTTTATCCCTCTCAGAGGCTTAATTAGCCTAATAAGGGACCGGGTGCGTATAATCACGACCAGGCCCCGCCCTCCACCCCGTTACATTATGATTGTGTGATTATTGTAACCCTTATAAGAGAATTGGTAATAAAAATAAAATGTGTATTTTATTATTTAAAAGAGGTCATTACAGAATTGGATTCATTTAGGTATATTGTGTACTGCTCCTTTAAATACATGTACACTTCAGCCAATCAGCATCGATTGCTAAAACTGCTCTGCCCTTTTTGCATCTTTGAAAAGATAGATGCAGAGAAGTTTCTGGAAAAGATAAGCATATAGATATAAGCTATATTTTAGTTAAAAGAGTTTTAAAAATTGTTCATTCTCATATTCAATTTGTTTACTCATCATATAATCGTTGGAAACATTGATTTATTTATTTTTTCATCTCTTAATTGGTGGCTGAATGCAAACAATTGATTTGATCCTGATAAAAGTTGATTTAATTAGAAAATTCCAGAAGGTCGGGTCTTTTATTTTTCCCTTCAATTTGATTGAGCTGTTTTCTGAGTTGAATTAATTGATGGCGAGTCAAACCCATGGAGAAACCATGAATGAAGCATGCTTAAGATTTCCCTTTCCCACAAATCTGATTTTCCATAACCAGTAGAGTGGTAGGATCTCCAACAGTTGTGAGTATTCTGTAACATATCTTTATTAAGTTTCCATATAGGAAAATGGAACAAAAACTTTACGAGTGTCACAGGACATAGGACTACAAAGAACATTTCTTACATGTTTATTTTATACATTGGTTGATTTGTGAGTGCACTCATTATTATTTAATACATTTCAGTATAGATGGCATATATATATATATATATATATATATATATATATATATATATATATATATATATATATATATTTTTACTAAAACAGTAGTCTGAGTGGTTTCTTACACACACGTCTACATCCCCAGCCATATGCATAGGTCCATTGGTATTCAGAAATTCATTATTATTGCCAAGTAATTTAAGAGTATTGTTGTCACATTCACAGTTGTCTTTTTTTTGTGTACTTTTATTTTTAAATTCTTGTTAAGAATTTACCCAGTCATGTTCTGTCCTGTTTTCCCTCCGTGTTCATGTGTCTTGCTTTCATTGGTTCATTGTTTTCTTACATGTTTATTTTATACATTTCAGTTCTAGTTTGTCATTGGTTGTAGTTTATTATCTTGTTATCTTGTTTAGAGTTCTGTTTTTTTTTTCATTGGCTTATGTTTCCACATGTCCATGTATTTAAGCCCTCATGTTTGCCATTGTCTCTTGTCTAGTATTGATGTTAGCTTGTATAACCTAGCTCTAGTTGTGATGTTATCCAGTGTAACTTCCGTCTATTTATGTTAGTTTGTGTAAAATAGCTTTAATCATGCCTAGTTCATAGTCTAGTTCCTGTTTCGAGTTTTCTCTAGTTTAGTCCATGTTTCTAGTTCCTGTTGATGGTTTTTGATAGGGTTCCTGGTATTATCTGCACTTCGGTCCTACGCAACGTCTTCGTCATTGCCTTTGTCAGCTACACTGCGTTACAATTGTGGTCTTGTGAAACAACCCCTGTTGTTAATAATATGAAGATGTTATTAACAGTTTAGGCAGTGGAAGAGGAGAGGGGGGGGAAGATTTGTCCTCTTAGTGTACAGCAAACTCACAAACTGGTCATTAAAAATAACTAAGTAATCCTTTGGAGGAAACACATACACTAGTGGATTTACAAACAGTGAGCCAAAGAATGGGCAAACTATACTGTTTTTAGTGTAAATATGACATATTAGCGCTGAAGATTGAATGATTATTGTGTGGATGTACTTGTATGTGCTTCAGAGCAGTTGTCAATGATGTATTCTATTATCTTTATATTGCCTTTGAAGGTTATATTTGGCTTCAAATTGGATGAGAGAATTTCTATCTATAGTTGACAGCAAAATCCTGTCCCATTTAATAATTGTTCCACTTTGAGTTTTGGAAGGTTACACTGGTGTTTTTTCCCAGTTCAATCATGTGAACATTATTTTATATACCTCTCATATTGTTGCCTGTAAGGGAACCCAATCAAACCGTGTGTGTGTGTGTATGTGTGTGTGAGAGAGTGTTGTGTTGTCTCAGTCTCATGTCTTCTCCATTCACAGCGTGTGATGCACATAAAAAAGCAAAAATGAGAGACAAAATTCTGATTACAAATCAATTTCTATCATCTATTTTTGTCTTTTTTACTCATTAACTTAATTCCTCTCCCATCCAATTTTATTATATTTTTACCTCACCCTTTCTCTCCATGTCTTGCTCTCTACTTACATACCTATGTCATACCTCCATTTACTACTAGTTGTTGTTTTTATTAGACCTTTTCATGTTTACCCCCTCTATCTTTCCGGGGTAGCTGTAAGGGATCTTGCTCTGTCACATTATTCTCATAATGCATCTGTCAAAGCTACAGAGCACATTAAATGGAGCAGTTCAATGCTCCAATTACTCTAATAAATGTCCCATGATCACTCTTTCATTCTCACCATTCTTCTTGATATATCCAAACTTTGTTGCACTATTTATTTAAAAGTGGAGATAACAAAAAGCACACACACACTTTTTACTTTCCAGCTGAAAACAACAGCATAGCTTCATCAGCTAGACCTTGCTGATCCACCAGCTTGGCCAGCACCAAACGTAGCACTGACTACCATGAAGTAGCCTACCAGCTTGGGAATTGAATGCTTACTGGTCTAAGCTGGTAGTTTCAGCAGTGTCATACCACATCTACACAAAACAAAGTATTAAATAATCAAAGTATTGTGTTCAGGAACTAAATCAGACATTCAGATGTTTAAATTGAGGAAACATAGACAAAAAGGCTCAGTGACTAGTGAATACAAAATTACTTGCTCCTTATACCAGCATTGAAAGGACATGTCCTCTTTGACAAAACTATATCTCATAGGACACTTTTTTTTTGTCACCTTTTCATGTTTATATTGAATATTATTTAAAACTAAACACATCTTTGAGGCCTAAAAATAATGCCCACTATGTGTCTTCCACCAACCCCATCATCACACATCCTTTTGGCCAGAACTCTGCATTGACCCAGATTTACAGGAACCATCTGGTGGTTAAACCATGGTAACCATTTGGAATGAATAAGGCAATGACCTTATGAAAACTCCCCAATGCCTGATCAATTAAAAATCAGACTCTTAAAATGAGACATGCAGCTCATTTAATTGTCAGTAAATGTATGCAAACCATAATAAAGACTAGAGGTAGACCGATATATTGGTGTTACCGATTAATCTGTGCTGATAGTTGCAATTTGTAACCATCGTTATCGGTAAAATTATGTCGCTAGTTTTTTTTTTTTTCATAATTTCTTCATTTATGTTTTTAATAAATAAATAATAATAATAAATACTACTCTGTACAGTTACATGCAATTTGTTTAAATCTGACAGCATTCAAAATTTAAAATGAATAAAAATATGATGTTTAAGATTTCTCTTTGATAGGGGGCTGAGGTGCTGTAACCATTACCGTGTCTTGTCTCACGATTACCGCGTCTTGTTTCACTGTTGCCCTTTGTTTATCATTTTTGTCACTTTTGTATTTCCTTAGCTTTCAATGTTTATCATTTTTGTCACTTTTGTAATTCCTTAGACCCCTTTTTTCACTCCATAGTCTCCCTGTTAGCTTTCGTGTTCTCCGTTCATTGTTTTCACCTGCCCTCGTTAATTTACCATTGGTTTCTGTCTATCACCTTGTTATCTTGTTTTGAGTTCTGTTTGTTCATTGGCCCCTTTGTCCTATGTCCATGTATTTAAACCCTGTCTGTTTGTTCAGTCTCTGTCTGTCGTTGTTTGTGTATGCATGTATTTGTTAGCTCCCTGTTTCCAGCCCGAGTTCCTTGTGACTACTCTCTCGTTCGTGGTTCCTGTTCCCCCTGTTGATGTCCCCGCGTCCTTCCAAGGTTCTGTCTCTGTTTTCCCATTGTGGCCCTTTCTTTTGTTCCCGTGTTTTGTTTATTTATTGTTTCAATAAAGCCGCGTTTGGATCCTACCCTCTGTCTGCCTTCTCCTGATTTCCCACATCGTGACAGAACGACCGACCATTACAATGGATCCAGCGGTCCAACAGGCCAACTACCAGGTGCTCTGCTTGACGCAAGGGGACCGACCGATTGAAGACCATACCCAGGACTTCCTCGAGCTGGCGTTTGTCTCCGACTTCCCGGACTCAATCCTGGCATCTTTCTTTCGGGGAAACCTGAATGCCTCACTAAGGGAGCGGTTGCCACCAGCAATGCTCGTCTGGACTTTGCAGGAGATGGTGGAAGAGGCTCTGCTGGTCAGCGGCTCGTCACTCACGGTGGACGTGACAGAGGATAACCCTACCTCACCTCCCGCGGTGCCGACCTTCAACTCGCCCTTGGCTCTTCCCGTCACGCCAGTTCCACCTGTCAGCGAGCTCATCCCTACGCCAGTCACCCCCCACGAACCAGCGCGTCCATTTCGTCTGCCCAGAGGAGGAGGAGGAGAAGACGGGCTTTCGCCTCCCGGCCCGCGCTTGCACCGGTCTGCGAGCCAGAGCCCACGCATGTCACTGTGAGCGAGCCAGAGCCCACGCATGTCACTGTGAGTGAGCCTGAGTCCTCGTCAGCCACGGTGAGCGAGCCTGAGCCCTCGACCGTCCCCGAGCCAGCGCCGATAGCCTCAAATGTCAATGAGCCAGTGCCTGTAGCCTCAGATGTCCATGAGCCAGCGCCTGTAGCCTCGACCGTCCCTGAGCCAGCGCCTGTAGCCTCGACCGTCCCTGAGCCAGCGCCTGTAGCCTCGACCGTCCAAGCGCCAACGCCTTCCGAGCTTTCCAGAGCTCCGCCTTCCGAGCCTCCCAAGCTTTCCATGGTTCCACCTCCCTTGGCTCCGCCTCCTCAGCCTCCAGAGCCTCCCACAGCTTCGTCTCAAGAGCCCCTCTCAGCTCCGCCTCCGGGACCTGTCCCTGTCCTGAGGCTGCCTCCCAGGCCTCCTGGACCTGTCCCTGTCCGATGGCCACCTCCCAGGCCTCCTGGACCTGTCCCTGTCCGATGGCCACCTCCCAGGCCTCCTAGACCTGTCCCTGTCTTGTGGCCACCTCCCAGGTCCCCTGAACCGGCCCTTGCCAAGTGGCCAGCTCCCGGGCCATCTAAACCGGCCTCTGTCCTGTGGCCACCTCCCAGGCCCCCTGAACCGGCCCCTGCTCAGCGGCCATCTCCCAGACCACCTAAACCTGTCCCTACCCAGTGGACGCCCCCCAGGCCACCCGACCTGGTTCCCTGCACACACCCCCAGAGACTGCTTACCTGCCCTCTCGGCCTCCCTGGTCTGCCTGTCTGCCCTTTGTGCCCCCGTGGACTGCCTATTTGCCCCTTTTGCCTCCTCGGACTGCCTGATTGCCCCTTGTGCCCCCTTTGGTCTGTCTGTCTGCCCCTCGTTGCCCCCTGGACTGTCTGTCTGCCCCTCATTGCCCCCTGGACTGCCTGTCTGCCCTTCATTGCCCCCCCTTGGTCTGTCTGCCCACCACAAGCTTCCCCCCCCAGTCAATGGACATTTGTTCTTGTTTTATGTGATGTTTCTTTTGAGCGTCTGGAATCCGCTCCTTTTAAGGGGGACTCTGTAACCATTACCGTGTCTTGTCTCACGATTACCGTGTCTTGTTTCACTGTTGCCCTTTGTTTATCATTTTTGTCACTTTTGTAATTCCTTAGTTTTCACTTTTGTCCCTTTTTTCGCTCCATAGTCTCCCTGTTAGCTTTCGTGTTCTCCGTTCATTGTTTTCACCTGCCCTCGTTAATTTACCATTGGTTTCTGTCTATCACCTTGTTATCTTGTTTTGAGTTCTGTTTGTTCATTGGCCCCTTTGTCCTATGTCCATGTATTTAAACCCTGTCTGTTTGTTCAGTCTCTGTCTGTCGTTGTTTGTGTATGGATGTATTTGTTAGCTCCCTGTTTCCAGCCCGAGTTCCTTGTGACTACTCTCTCGTTCGTGGTTCCTGTTCCCCCTGTTGATGTCCCTGCATCCTTCCAAGGTTCTGTCTCTGTTTTCCCATTGTGGCCCTTTCTTTTGTTCCCGTGTTTTGTTTATTTATTGTTTCAATAAAGCTGCATTTGGATCCTACCCTCTGTCTGCCTTCTCCTGATTTCCCACATCGTGACAGGTGCGTCAGAGTAATTTATTCTGGCTTTTGCATCTTTACACATAATTTTGAGCAGACACAAAGCAGGCTTAATGCGGCTGTTTAAAAAGTTTTTATTTATTTATTTGAATTATTTTTTACTGTCATTAACTGTAAAGATAGTTATTTGGTATCAACACAAAGTATTTTCCAAGGATTAAGACTCTTCCATCTAAACTAACTTAAGTTGAAGTGTCTAATTATGGTTCCCTGTCTGTCACTCACTTCGATGTTGTGCCGAGTGAAGCGACACTAGGGGACTTATTTGAAGGCCTCGGTTACCTCTGAACTTAAGAAAAGGCCAATGAGAAATTGTCAGACAGAATTTGCGTGTCCCTCCCCCGGACATACAGGTATAAAAGGAGGGAATCATGCATCTGTACATTCAGATTTCTTCTTCGGACCCGAGCGGTTGTGCGTTCAGCGAGCTGAGATCACTTACTGTTCCACTCACCTCTGCAGAGCTTATGCTGTTGGATATATGCCGCATATCAGCGGCTTTCTCCTTCTCTTTGCCCCTGGGCGCTTCGACAGCACTGCTAAAAGAGATTATTTTCTTCTAAAAGAGATTATTTCTCTATAAGAGCAATACACAGCTGGCGTTGAATGTCCTTTTAAGGACGTATCTTTATAAAGTTGCCCTTCCGCCCCTTTGTAGTTCCTGGATGCGGTCGATTTCTCTCCGCTGCTCCCTCGTGTGTCCGGGCAGCGATCAAACCGAGGCAGCGTTTGTGGATTGTTCGTGTTCTCACTGCGAGAACCTTAACATGGCATCGTTTTGGTCGCGGCTGTCCTTCTTAAAGAGGAACACCACTCCAGCCGCCCCCGCATCGCTCCATCTTCCCATGGGATTGAAGATGACCCGGATGGTGATTTGGGGATGGCAGCGGGCTCGGTTTTGCCAGGTAGATCCCCACGAACCACTCGCCCCCAGCACGCTCGTTGACTTCTGTCCGAGCTCGAAGTGAGAGCGGCTCGGCTCACGGCCAGTCTGTTTACTCCCTCAAGCCCCCCGAGCTGGATGATGAGTTCACCGGTGCATCGGAGGCGTCTGAAGCAGAAGACTTGACTGAACTGCCAGTCTGAGGCTGATGCCCAGATGGCCGACATGCTTTCTTGGGCCGCCAGGCAATGGCCACCCTTGTGGTCCAGGAGCGTCATCTATGGCAGAACCTGGTTGAGATGCGGGATTTGGACAAAGCACGCGTCCTCAACACCCCCATCTCCCAGTTCGGTCTATTCAGCAACACCGTTGATGACTTCGCCCAGCAGATCTCAGCGGTGAAGAAACAGATGGAGGCCATTTCCTACATCATGCCCCGGCGCCGCACCATCGCGGGCCATGTTCCGTCTGCTCGCCAAGGGCGTCTCGGCTTTCGGGGAAGGAGTTATTTAAAATGTTTTATCTAGGACACAGCAAAGACAAGGCTGGGCTACCGTAGTGGTGCTGTCTAATCGGATCAAGACTTGCTTGCCCTGTATTAGCGGAATAAACCTACACAGGGCAAGGATTACAGCCAGCAACTCTAGGCAGTTGATATGCCAACCCAGCCAGGGCCAGGAACCAACGGCTGCGTGCCCATTGCACACTGAGCGCTCCCTAGATGTTCTTCCTCCCTAGCTCTCTGGTCTGCAAATTCAGCGGAGGAATTCCCCGACCAGACCCACTAAAGGTACTAAAATTAATCTGTACTGGAATAGGTGCTCCACAGGATGGGCCCTTGTGGATTAATCCCCCTGTGTGTATTTTCCGTGGTGTGGTTTCCCTACGGTTGGACCCGCGTCTCCCTTGGGCAGTTCCCGCTGCACCCCGGTCGCCGTGTTTGTAGCAACTCCTCCCTCACAGCAGATAAATCTACTACCATGCCATTCCCACATGTGACCTGAAAACCCATGTGACAAATTTCACCACTCTTTACCTCCCCCCAGCCTGGGCAGATGGTGGTCTCCATGGGGTCTTTTCCCCCTGGAAGAATAGGATTTGGAAAAGAACTCCTTCCCTGATGCTTGTGATAGCGTTAAGATGGCCCCACGAGAAGCACAGAGAGAAAAGGCTCGGCTGGCTCTGCCTGCTTCCATGCTTGGCGCACCGCTTTGTTCCCCCCTTCGGAGTGCCAGGAACCTGAAAAGTTTATGACAATTTTATGGGGCATTGGGGAAGGGTACATGTAGTCTGATGCAGCCTGTCGCTTTGGCATGCAACTGCCTGACCACACCTGCATCAGCAGCACATGTACACAGTTCAGAGCATGGCATGATTGAATAGGAACCCCTAGTGTTGCTTCACTCGACATGATGTCGAAGTGAGCGACAGACGGCGAATGTCTAGGTTACTGTTGTAACCTTCGTTCCCTGATGGAGGGAACGAGACGTTGTGTCCCCCTGGCCACGATGCTGAAACGAGCCACTGCTATGGCCGAACCTTACTTTCGGCTCCTCAGTGCAAAATCTGAATGGATGATTCCTTCCTTTTATACCCGTATGTCCCGGGGAGGGACATGCAAATTCTGTCTGCCAATTTCTCATTGGCCTTTTCTGAAGTTTCTCAACAATAGTATCCTAGGCATTTGCATGTGAGATTTTGAATTTACTGGCAATTAAATACAGGGGTGTAAAGTAACGAATTACAAATACTCACGTTACTGTAATTAACTACTTTTTCACCAGAATTGTACTTTTTTAAGTAGTTTAACTCTTTCCACGCCAGCGTTTTTAAAAAAAGTTGCCAGCCACCGCCAGGGTTTTTGACGATTTTCGCTAAACTTTAATGGCCCGCAGAATATTTTCTTCCATGAATATATGATTTTATTTTATCTTCATTTGTTCTTTTTTTATTGCCACTTGAACAGAGGTAGGTTTTGTCAAAAACAACATTTCGGACAAAAAGCTGAGAAAAAGGCATTTTTATCAAACAAGTGCTTTAGTATTAGTATGGTGTTCCACTTCACGTTTGAGACGATCGCAGTCTGTTTCTTTGATCAAAGAGTTGCGTATTCTTTCAAAACATTAAGGTAAGGAACAGTCTTCCTTACTGTATACCACCTAAAACAAGGATACCCGGAAAATTCCGTGTTTGGCGGGGAAGCGTTTTTTCATAAAACCCGGAAAATTCCGTGTTTGGCGGGGAAAGAGTTAATAATTGTATACTTTTTGTGTAACTGAGTGCATTTTAAGTGCTGTAACTGTACTTTTACTGTGCTATTTTCCCACCATCTGTGTTCACTACTTCCCTGTCCTGATTTTATTTTTATCTATCAACGTGTGGTGTCCAGAGTGATTCTACCTGCACGTTTCCTCACTTTGGAGACATATAGGTCTTGGAAGGTGGGCAGGGGGTCACCAATAACCCTCTTAGCAATCCTGACTGTACATTGTAGTTTCCTTCTGTTTGATTTGGTGGCTGAACCAAACCAGACAGTTATAGATGTACACAGGACAGACTCAATGATGGCTGAGTAGAACCATGTCAGCAGCTCCAGCGGCAGGTTGAGCTTCCTCAGCTGGCGAAGGAAGTACAAACTCTGCTGAGCCTTCTTCACAGTGGAGTCTATGTGGGTGTTCCACTCAAGGTCCTGAGAGATGGTAGAGCCCAGGAACCTGAATGACTCCACTGCTGCCACAGTGCTGTTCTGAATGGTGAGGGATTTCTCCTCCACTATCATCTCCACTGTTTTGACTGTGTTCTGCTCAAGGTTGTTGTGATCACACCAGACAGCCAGCTGTTCAACCTCCCTTCTGTAAAAAGATAAAGATAAAAGATAAATCCCAATTTGAGGATACCAAGTCTCAAACCCCAACAAAAAGCAGAAGAATAGTAAATATATAAAGTCTTTTAATTCAGAAGACATTGAAATGACAGAGGACATGCGCTTTCATAGTCGTAGCCCCTCTCCAAACGTTAGACACAAGGGACATCCCCTTGTTCTGCCTACTTGTAACTGGATAAGCATATAATTCAGTGTGATGACACTGAAAACCTCATCAACTGACAACTGAAAACATCATCAGAGTTCAAATTTGCTGAGCACAGGCACAAATATATATAAATGAGGCTAAGAAACAGAGCTGGAAACAGTTTGAATCAGGTCTGATAATAACATCAACAAAGAAAAAATGGAATGTGTTTCGTATAATGAAAGGAAAGGGAGGTGGATTGCAGATAAAACACATTGATGATCACGGCACCTAACTGACTCTTAAACATGAAATAGCCAATATTGTAGAAAAAACCTTAGAAAGGATCTCTTCATTAGAAAACTATCATCAGAAATTTCAGAGCATTAGAGCTCATCAAAAACATTCTACACTAAATTATGGAACTATACTACAATCAACCTTTTTCCATGGAGGAACTCTTAAATTCCTTAAAGAGCTGCCATCATATTGCAGTCAGGCTGGACAAAATCCATTATCAATTTATGAAGCACTTACCCCAAAGTACCTTATCTTTACTCCTGGAAAATGTTATGATGTCTTGGCAAGAAGCAACAATAATACCTATACCCAAACCAGGCAAGGAATATACTGACCCCAACAACTACCATCCAATAGCTTTGACAAACTATCTGTGTAAAACCATGGAGAGGATGAAAAATAATCATCTAATCTGGAGTCTGATCACCAGATAAGTGATCTCCACCCTTGGACCTCAAGCCCCTATTCAACCACTATATTTTACATAAATAGCAAACAGAATTGGAAGGATGTCTTAATAACAAACTATTTTAAATAAACCCTGTGGTAGGAAAAAGATATATTCATCCCTTCAAATCTATACATGACAAAGTGGTGACTGAACCATGCAAATCTTTTTAAAGGTGAAGAACCCCTAAAATGCGAACAGTGTAACACCCCTTTGACTTTGAAGCATGTGCTCCTGATCTGCCCTATTTTTAACATCATGAGACAACATATTGTATCTGGGAAAACCTTAAAAGTCTTGTTTTATAAGATGTGCCCAGGAAAGCTCTTGGAATTTTATCAAAAGTGCAACTAAAGGATCTTTTATAGAATTGATTTACTGTACTGGATTGAAAAGTCTCCCTTTTTTTCTATGTATTGTTGTATTTATGAATTGTTTGATTGCCACCTGTATTTGCCATGAAATGGCCATTGTAGCTGATATGGCAATAAACACCATACAAACAAACAAACTTTTCAGTAGAGTCAGTTGTGTACAAATAGAAGAGCAGTGGAGAGATTACGCATCTCTGAGGAGCACCAGTGAGGGTTCTGGATGTGAGTTTCCCCAGTCTCACTAACTGCTGCCTATCTGTTAGAAAGCTGGTGATCCACAGACACATTGGGGTGGGCATGGAGAGCTGGGTCAGTTTGGTTGAGAGAAGATTAGGCATAATTTTATTGAAGGCTGAACTGAAGTCTACAAATAGGATCATTGCATAAGTCCCAAGTCTTTCGAGGTGTTGCAGGATATAATGCAGTCCCATGTTGACAGCATGATCCACAAATCTGTTTGCTCGGTAAGCAAACTGAAGGGGGTCTAGCAGGGGTCCAGTGATGTCCTTCAGGTTGGCCAAAACTAGTCTCACAAATGACTTCATGGCCACAGACATGAGAGCAACATGTCTGTAGTCATTAAATTCTGTGATTTTGGGGTTTTTTTGCAGACCAGAATGATGGTGGAGCGTTTGAAGTAGCATGGAGATTTATACTGCTCCAGTGATCTTTTGAAGATCTGTGTGAAGATGGGGACCAGTTGGTCAGTGCAGAATTTCAGGCAGGTGAAACACCATCTGGGCCTGAAACGTTCCTATTCTTCTGTTTCTTGAAGGCCCCGCACATATCCTCATCACAGACCAGAAGTGCAGGTTGAGTTGCAATATTGGGGAGGAGGGGGGTTGTAGGAGGTGTAAGTGGGTGTGTGAATTGAAGATCAGAGTGGGGAAGAGGTGTGAGACTGGGCTTTTCAAACCTGCAGTAAAACACATTCAGGCCATCAGCCAGTTGTTGATTCTCTACAGAGTGAGGGGGTGGCGTTGTGTACTTGGTGATATCCTTCAGGCCTCTCCACACAGATGCAAGATCTGAAAAATGATGTCACATTATATGTGAGCTCGTCCAAGTCTTTGGCTGCAGCTTCAAACACACACAAAAATTCTTTACAGTCCTTACTACAGGCTTAGCTGAATTTAATTTCTGCTTGTAGGTCAAATGAAGTTGAACCAGACAGTGATCAGAGAGTCCTAAATCTGCACATGTGACAGAGCTATATGCATAATTTACAGTGGTGTAGCAGTGGTCCAGTACATTTCTAACTCTGGTGGGGCATGTGATGTGTTGTTTGTATTTTGACAATTCAGAGGTGAGGTTAGCTTTATTAAAATCTCCCTGAATAATGATAAGAGAGTACAGGTGTTGTTGCTCTGTGTCTGTGATGTGATCAGCCAGCTGATGTAGCGCTGCGTTCACAGCATGCTTGTGGCAGGATGCAAACACTCACCAGAATAAATGAGGCAAACTCTTGCAGTGAGTAGAAAGGCTTACAGTTGATGAAGAGTGCTTCTAAATTTGGACAGCACATCATCTTCAACACAGATACATCTGTATACCAACTTTCGTTGATGTCCTGCCACCTCTCGTTTTCTCGATGATTCCGCAACACAATCCGCTATGTACAGCTGGAAGCCCAGCAAATATAACAGGCTGTCCGAGATGGCTTAATTCAGCCAGGTTTCCATGAAACACAGAGCAGCGTAGTTAGAAAAGTTTGAGTGAGATCCATTTTCATCAATTTTGTTGGCATGGGAGCGGTAATGTATAAATTACCAAATGTAACAGGAGTCAGCTGGTATGTGACAGCTGTGCGGTATGTGTAAACCTCACTCCCCTGGCCTCAAGAGGTGCACTAGCAACAGATGTTGGGAGCTGCATCCATTAGCCTCCTCAATAGCCACCCATGCCGGAGACGTCGGTATGGATCCCATTCAGAGCGAGTCGAGCAGGTTACACAAATATATTAGTTTAGGTCTCTCTCGCCCTAAATGTTCTTCACAAATGATCAAGTACATTTCAAGGACCAAATAACAACACATTTTACATTTAAAAGTGTTTTTGCCTTTGCTATAAATACAATGTGCTGTTTATACCAACCATAAACCAACAAATTATAAAAATTGTTTTATGGAAAAATATTTAATAAAATGTGCAGAATACAAATATATTGAGATTAATTTTGTGTATGCATGCATATGCTTTGACACATGGGTGTGTTTATCAATTGAGAAGAACACATAATTTAACAAAGACAGAGAGGGAGAGAAAACAAAGGGATAAAACGTAATTTCATACTGAGTCTTAGGCCGCATTGCAAACATCATTACTTTACTCAAAACTAGCAGCTCAAGCACAGCACTGAGCAAAATGCCTAGTGGCAGCTACACAGATCCCTCTGCCAAACTGATTACCCCCAAGCTCACGTTGACAGAGCAGTTCTCCCCTTTCTTTGACTGATGCCTTCTGTTGTGGAATGTGTCTGCACAGTGTGACAAAAACACATTCTAGGTTTCTGTGTTATATATAGCATTTATATATTTTCACAGTGTTTCAGCCGATGGCAAAATCATGACTTTATTAATACATCTATCAAAAATCTATGAAACAGTGTCTCAATGAGACAAGATAATTATTATACAGTTACAGATGGATATTTTCAGTCTTTAAACCTTACAAAACAAAACAAAACAAAAAAATATGTAGGCTAGTAGAGTTTTATTTCCAAAATGTATGTGGATTTTGAACAATACATATAAATGCAATCAAAATGATTCCACCACCCAAGACAGTAAAGATTTAGGGAGGTAAGATTTTCTGATGACTTTTTTCCCAGAATCGGTATCAGTTGAGTGACATATTCAAGTCATAGTGTGAATATATAACCTAATATTTCTAAATAGCATGATTTTTTAAATATACATCCATGTCATAATTATTTAACTCTTAAATCTCTTAACTATTAAAAATGTAAGGCTATACAAGTAATTGTTGTAAAACTAAATTAAACCATTAAATAATGGCAGCAGCATTAATACATGTTTAAAGTACAACAGCAAACTTCTTGGGTGTGTAAGAAAACAAAACTTCACCAAGGGAAATGTTAACTTGGAGGAATTTGGAAAGACACGTGGAGTCCTGGAAGAAGGTTTTATGGATGTAGGACACTAAACTGTAAATTAGTCTTAGACCCATGGGTCAGCAGTATGTCTGGCACCATCCGCACAGTCAAGCATGGAGGTGGATCAATCCTGTTAGGAGGGTGTTTTGTGGCTGCAGGAAATGGTTATCTTGACTATGTGACTGAAGCCATAGTTCCCTTTACAAAAAGCTTCACTACGATGTTGCGCTGCTAAGCGCTACGGGGAACAGCTTTTGCTGTGAGCCAAGCTGAATAATGTGTGGAATACGTCAATGAACATTGACCGGAATTTATAGCCTCGGCTGATGTAATCATTAGATGCACCTGAGGCCAGGCTATAAATGGATACGTCACCAGGTGTCGTCTGAAACTCTTTTTTCAGAGCGATTCTGTTTCTGTGTGTTTCACAAACCCTGTCAAAACTTTCTTTCCTCTGTTAGAAGTTAGAATCAGTTAGGCAGTGTGCAGTGAACGTTGTTCTCTTCTGTTTAGAAAAAGAGAGAATGACTGAAAGCCGCAAACGGTGCGTGTTCCCCTCTTCCGCTCTATAGCTGAAGACGACACACATCAGTTTTTGCTCTGTTTGTTTGGGGGTAAGAGCACGCTGCTCTCGCGTTGCAGCAGGGTGGGTGCGAGCACTGCGATTTGCTTTAACAGGCAGAGTGCGTCGTGCTCGCCTCGCTTGCTTCCGGGAGTCAGCACTCACGAAAATTATTTTTTTTAAAAATCGTTCGTGGGGCTCTTGCATGGATGTGGCTGAGGAGCAAGAGACGGGTTGATCCCTTTCTCTCACTCTCTCCCCAAACCCAGCTGGTCCTTCACACATGATCTCGACGCTTCTTTGGGTCATGAGGTGGATCGCGATTCTCTTCCCGCCTCCGAGCTTTCCGTCCGCGATAAAAAAATCTACGGAGGAAATTGCTCGATGTTGTTACTCGTGCGGTTGCCAGATTGGACTGGCCACGCGAAAAAGAGACCTCCAAACGCTCCAAATTAGGGGATATATTTTATCTTCCAGTCTAAGAAAGGGAACGCCTCATGGGTCCCTTCCCTTCTTTGATAACCTCCATGAAGAGCTTTTTCGCTCATAGAGAACCCCCAAAAAAAAATATATATATATATTTCCTTCCCGTGTTCGCATACCCTCGACGTCATTATATTCGACTATCGTGGGTGCTGAGGCACGGCGGTATTCAGTGATGCCGCCGGTCGAAGAGACGCTTGCGGGCTATCTCTCGCCGGGCTCGGCATTGTCACTTAAGAAGCCCTCTCTCCCCTCAAAGCCTTGTAGGACAACCTCCACTTTAGTGGGAAGGGCTTATCAAGCAGCAGGTCAGGCTGGTGCTGCTCTGCACACTATGCTGTTTTACAGGCGTACCAGGCTGACCCCCTGGACGACCTGAGTGTGGGTTCTGCGCTTGATGAGCAAGCCGCAGACCCACCTCGGTCCTGACTGAAGGGAGGCTCAAAAACAAAGCATGGCGAGTCACGCTCCTCCTCCCAGGGAATGGGGACAGTCTCGCCGCCCTCGCCAGCCCCGAAGCAAACCCACTGACGGTCTTGCACCTAGATTAGGGGGATAGCTCCCCTCGGGACGGGGCGCATGTTTCACTTCACCCCTCCCGGTACCCCCTCGAAGCCCCCCATTCCCGCCACCTCTTGGTGTTTCGGGTTGCAGAGGCTTCCATCAAAATTGGGTGTTTTCGCTGTTCCTGCATCTTATTCAGGACGCGAAACACCCGACAACCCCTCAACAGGAAGTGTTAAAATATAACACCCATCTCAGAGATCCTGGCAGCGTGGAAACTCCTGCCGGATATATTATTTTCTGTGGGTCTTATAAGGGCGTCAGGATTTAATTCACTCGCCGCTTTTCCGTGTTTCAACGGCGTGTTCTCACTACCGTAAACCGGATTTTTTTTTTTGTAAAAACAAAAACTCATTCTCCTGGTTAAAGGGGCCATGGTATGTGTTCCCCTTCCAGAGAGAGAGTTAGGTTATTACACTAAATACTTCCCGTTACCCATGGAGGGTGAGGGGTGGCGTCTGGCTTAGATCTTAAAGCTTGAACTACCCGTGGGTGTTCATGTCCAAGATGATGCCTGTCAAGACGGCCGTGTCTCAAGCCCTACAACTCGTTTGGCTGGTCACCATCGATCTTATGACGCACTTCTATACTTCATTTAGAAGTTCTGCCACAACATGGAAAGTTCCTGAGGTTCACTTCCGGGGGCGAAGTCTTCCAGGGTCAGGTTCTTTCACTCAGCCTAGCCCTTGTTACCCGCACATTTACAATGCATGATGTAGCGCTGGCTCCTTGCGACTCCGGGGCATCTGCATTCTGAATTATGTAGACGACTGGCTGATCCTAGCGCAGTTCCAGGAACTGGCAGTTCAGCACAGAGACATCGTCTTAGCTCATCTGTTTCTCTGGGGTTGAGGCTCAACGCCAAGAAAAGCGTCCTCTCTCCCACTCAGAACACTGTCTATCGGGGCATCGTATGGAGTTCAATCTCAATGCGGGCACAACTGTCTCCCGCTAGGATTGAGTCCATATAGATCACCCTGAGCAAAGTCAGGCTAGGTCAAGGTTGCACTGTTATCAGTATCAATGATTTCCAGGTCTCAGGGCGAATGCGTCCACAGTGATCCCTCTGGACCTTCTGCTCATGAGACTGTTTTTGTTGTGGCCAAATGCCAGGGGATTCTTCCAAGGGCCAAAACCCCTAGGCTAAATAGGGTTACGCGCCTCAGGCTTCGTTCCCTTTCTATGTGGTTCAGACCCCGGTTTTCTGCCTTGGGTCCCACTCTAGGTGCGTCTTGTTGTCGCAGGCTGCTAACGACAGACGCCTCCTTGATGGGCGGGGTAGCGGCCTTAAGTGGTCGTCCAGCTTAAGGGGATAGGAGGGTCGTCAGCTCGGTTGTCACGGTCACTGTCTCGGGTTGATGGCTGTATTTCAGGCCCTGAAATACCTCCTCCTGAGGCTGCCATGTCTTGGTGCGGGTGGACAATGCAGCGGTAGCCTCTTACATAAATCATCAAGGAGACCCACGTTCTTGTCAGCTGTATTTCTGACACGTTGGGTTCTCCTTAGGGCCCAGGGCAAGCTCCTGTCACTCAGGTTAGTTATATCCCTGGATGCCCATATATGGGAGCAGATTTACGGTCCAGACAGAAAATACCAACGGGGGAGTTAAGAACTCCACCCTAAGGTAGTAGTTGCCCAGAGTTCGCCAGCAAGGGTTTTTGCCTCTTACTGATAGCACCGCGCTGGCCGAACAGGGCTTGGTTCTCGGAGCTAATCTCTTCCCTCGACGGCTCGCCTTTGGCGATGCCGAACAGGAAGGATCTTCTGTTTCAGGCACAGGGCAATATTTCATCCCTGCCCCAAATTGTGGAATCTTTCATGTTTGGCCCCTAAGGGTACCAACTGAGGAACACAGGGCTCTCTCCTGAGGTTATCGAGACCTTTTTAAATGCCGGGCTTTTTCCACTTGGAACAAGTTTGGGTGAGATCTTAGGGCAGAAGAGGACCTCTTCAGCCTCTATGAATAGCGCAATGTCTCCTCTACTTCTCCCTGAAATCACCCAGCCCCTTGGGTCTGGACGTTAAGACACATACATGACCCAGAATGCGTCTGTATGCGTTTCTTTCCCGGTTTCTCTGCTCCGGGAGTCTTGGCAATGTTCACCAACAAGGGTCTTGCCTCCTATTAATGGCTGCGCTGGCTGAACAGGATATGTTTCTCGGAGTTAATATGTCTCCTCGACGGCTCGCCTTAGGCGATTCGAACAGGTAGGACCTTCTTTCTCAGGCTCGGGGGACATATTCATCCCCGGCCCGAGTTGTGAAACCTTTCATGCTTGGCCCCTGTAGGGTACCAACTGAGGTTCACAGGGCTTTCTCCTGAAGTTATCGAGACCATTGCAAGTGCTAGGGCTCCCTCCCTTGGAACTGATCTGGGTAGATTTTACAGGGCAGAAGAGGACCTCTTCGCCCCTGTTGATAGCGCAATGTCTCCTATACTTCTCCCCGAGTCACCCAGTCCCCCCCCTCGGGGGTGCTGATCGTGGTGGTGCATACATGGCACAAATGCACCTGCATGCGTTTCCTTCTAATAAGTTCAATTACAGAACCAGCTAACTGCCAGTTTGCTTCAGTTCTGGATTTTCGGTGGAAAGAACTGTCAGCGGGCACTTGCCTCGCCACTGCCAGGTTCTATGTGGCTTCCACTTCGGTTTGCCACGCCTTGGTGGGCGGGGTGCCCCCTAAGAGGCATCCTTGCTAGGACCTCTTCATAGGGTAAGACCCCCCTTTTTAAAACCTCTAGAGTCAGCGTTTGGTAGGCTTCTGACTCTCAAGATGGTTTTTCTTATGGCAATTACGTCTCTGAGGAGACTTGGGTACCTACAGGCTCTGTCTCTCTTGCCGGCCTGTTTTGAGTTGCCCCAGGTAGGACCAAAAGCATTCTTTGCACCCTCACCCTGGCTACCTGTCCAAGGTGCCTTTCGCGACCCTTGGCCGGTTATTCTCTATGCCTTCTGCTCCCTGCCGTTTGTAACGCCGGAGCAAATAAGACTTCTCAGACTTTGTCCAGTCTCTACCCGTCAGACTTATGTCCACCGCATTTGCTAGTAGGGCAGCAATTCTTCATTTGGAAGCCATGACTGGGTGGCGGTCACGTCCTGACAGACTATGTCACTTTGGGTGAGGGACATTACTGCCCGGGCCTACGAGGTGCGCGATCAAGCTTCGCCAGTAGGTTTTAGGGCGCACTCTACCAGAGGGCTCTCCTCCTCTAAAGCCTTTGCTAGAGGTTCCCCTCTGCAGCAAGTTTGTGGTGCGGCAGGTTGGTCCTCTCCGCTCACATTCATCAGTTTTTATGACAAGTTTGTGTTGCGATAGGGTTCTCTTTGCACACATTCATCGAACTTTATGGGTTAGATGCTTTGCTACTCCGGGCTCTTATGCCCTGGAGTCGACATCTCAGCTCATGCCTGAACAAGTTTGTGATGTGGCAGGCTGGTCCTCTCCGCTCACATTCATCAGTTTTTATGACAAGTTTGTGTTGCGATAGGGTTCTCTTCGCACATATTCATGGAACTTTATGGGTTAGATGTTTTGCTACTCCGGGCTCTTATGCCCTTGAGTCGACATCTGAAGCTCATGTCTGAGACCTCTCGCATTTTTGTGAGTACACTGCACAACCGTAGGGGTCCGGACAGCCCCAAGTGCGGCGGCATGGGTATTGCGTTCCCCGTAGCGCTTAGCAGCGCAACATCGTAGTGAAGCTTTTTGTAAAGGGAACGTCTCGGGTTACATGTGTAACCCTTGTTCCCTGAAAAAAGCGGAACGAGATGTTGCGCTGCTTTGCCGCACTGGGACGTCCCAGGACTGCTCTTCAAAAAGAAGTATCTGACGACACCTGTTGACGTATCCATTTATAGCCTGGCCTCAGGTGCATCTAATGATTACATCAGCCGAGGCTATAAATTCCGGTCAATGTTCATTGACATGTTCCACACATTATTCAGCTCGGCTCACAGCAAAAGCTGTTCCCCGTAGCGCTTAGCAGCGCAACATCTCGTTCCGCTTTTTTCAGGGAACAAGGGTTACACATGTAACCCGAGACGATTCTTGCAGTTATCAGGCCATTCTGGAAAAAATGGGATGCCTTCAGTGTGTAAATTGAAGCTTGGTGTTATTGTCTGGAAAGTCCAGTGATCACCAAGGATACATCCAAGCTGTCCATTATCTGGTTTAGGGATGGGTAATGGAATGTCCTTGAATGGCCCTTTCAGTCCATCATTAAAATCCCATTGAAAAACTTTGTTGGGATTTCAAGGAAGCAGTGGCAGCACAGAAACCAAAGAATCTCAATGAGCTGGAAGCTTTAGTTCTTGAGAAATCTGTAAAGATTCCAGTAGACTGGTGTCCGAAGACAGGCGGCTCACCCCAGGACGAGTTTGATGTCTCATTCAGGGCTAGAGAGCAGGATGAGCTCTCAATCGCAGCATCAGAGAGTGGGCTGATCCAGTCAGATGCGGGGTGACTGCCCAGCCCCAACGTAGAGCAGAGTCGGATCATCCTGGCCAGCCAGTGTGACTGATTGGAGAGTGCTAGCCACGCCTCCAAGCTCAGAGCGAGGGGCACCAAGGGGACAATTGCATCGGATGTACCTGTGGGTGGGGCCTTCGTGGCTGGATGGAGCAGGAGTTGCCTGCAGGTCAGTCTCCTACCTAGTCACCATCAGAGTCACAGTGGTGACAGATGTATGGCACTCCTGGAGTGCAGGCTTCGTGGCATACTGAAATTCAAAGAAAACATATAAATACAACAAAAAAAATTGCTTGGGGTAGGTTTTAACATATTTAATTGATGTTACAACTAACCCAGAGTCTTGTAGCAATGAACTAGCTCACCTTACAGCTAACAGCCAAAACATTAGCACTAACAACTTGCATGAAAAAGATCTACACAGACACACAATAAACATAATTTAACTCTGATGAATTTAACTGCAAAGCAGGCATTGGAGTTTTCTTATTGGATTATTGGATTTCTGTGTTCATATTGCATTGCTTGTGGCTTGCCAATTCATTAAGTTAATATTAACAGTCTATTCATTAAAAAATCCTTATTAAGCACTGGGATTTATTACTGATTCTTCTTGGATTAATTATTAATCCATCACAACATATAACCAAAGTACTGTTTATGAGTGCAATAATGTGAAGTTAGCTACACACAGAGTTTAATGGTATTGTAAAATGCACATGTGATGTGTCAAAGAGTGTTAAATGTTGAAAGTAATATTAAGGAAGCATGATAAAGATTGTGATTGATCATTGAAATAAAACATTACAAGAGCGGTTCCACTGATTAACAACAGCACAACTATATCTTCATTCCTGACGTTTAGACAAACTTCACTGTGACATTGCCATTTGACGTGTATAACAGATGCATAGTGGAAAGTAGAGTTAGAAATAATACATAGCTCATTTATTTATGTATCTTTGTTTCTTGAAAAAATCTGTTAACACTAGCATATAGATAGCTTCAAAGTCAACAGACCTGGGCTGGGTTTCCCGAAGCACTAAGTAGAATGTTAGTAGCACTTAAGTAGTACTTCATCGCATTTCTCAAAAGCATCGTTATCAAAGTAGTTTGTAAAAACATTTGTAAATTAAAGAGCGATTTGAACCTATCTTATGTCCATTAAGTGCAACTTAATCAAATCTTTCTGGCATTTTTCACAGTAAATCAAATATTTAAATAAATATGCAGTTTAAAACTTAAATAAATAATTGAAATATGGGTAACAAAGGAGATTAGAGTCAGTCACAACAGACTGGGCCAGCTGACCAATCAGAGCAGACTGGACTTTTCTGAAAGGGGGGATTTAAAGAGACGGGAGCTAAAACAGAGCGTTTCAGACAGAGGGTGAAAAGAGTTGCTGCTGCAATGTACATTATGAAAAAATTATATGTTTTTTTAACTTTAAAGCATATAAAACTGTTCTAGTAGACCCCCAAAATAAAATTATGAACCTGTAAATGAGCATAATATGGTCTCTTTAATAACTTTAAACTAACTTGTTTGTTAGTAGTTCCGCACTATTTTTATGTTGAGATGACAGACTCCAAGACATACTGGCCATGGCCAAATTGGTCAGCACCTTTGGACTGGACAGCTTCCATAACGAAGCACTTAAATTCAACTTTATAAGGAGCGATCTGCATGCTGGTTTGGGAAATATTCGTTACTCCATTGTAAAATAACGAGCAATGTTATTTAATATGATTGTAAACACTTAAGTTGCAACATTATCAGGAAACTCAGCTCTGAACTAAATGCCACAAAACTTGATCTTGATTTAATGCAAAGCAAGTTCCATTATGTCATATTTAAAAATCCAGGAAATGTTTGTTTAACAGTATACTGTGCATGATTAAGACACTTTAATAAATCACTTTAGATTAATTGAACTGTGAAAGCAGCAACCCATAATGTCCCTTGTCACTGGTTGGTACAATGTGATTTATTTTCTTCCCTTAGGACTTTTTTTTTTTTTCGTTTGAATACTCCTGGCATGAAAGTGATTTTTTTTTGTATCTTCCATCCCTTTGATGTTTTCTTTTTGCCTTGTTTTCCTTAATGGGGGTTTATTGTAATGTATCTGGTATTTCCCAAGCAGTGTGAGTTTGTTATGAGGAGAAGAGGTTCAGTTTAGAGATGGGAAAACCTTCAGAGAATATGATGACATACAGGGCAATATGAATTAAGCACCTCATTGGGCAATCGTACTCCAAAACAAGACCCCTAATGCTGATGGAGCGGAATTGTGATTTCAGCAATTCTCCAAGATATGAAACTGCCCATGTGTTAAAGGGGAAAAGTTCCTGTTTTGGAGGCAGTGGTTTAAAAGCAGAATACATGGGTTACTCTGAAGGATTTTGTAAATTTTTAAGGATGATAAGGAGGACACGAAAGGCGAGTTGCTCCTCTCAGGAAAGGATTTTTAATGGACCCACTGCAGGTAGGTGAGAACCGTCCACTTGATGGCCAGACACTCCTTTTCCACAGTGCTGTACTTGGTCTCCCTGAAGGAGAGCTTACAGCTAATGTACAGCACCGGGCGCTCCTCCCCCTCCACCACCTGCGAGAGTATGGCCCCCAGCCCTCTGTCTGAAGTGTCCATCTGTAATAGGAAAGTGAGAGAGAAATTAGGTGCATGTAAAAGTGGCCACCCACAAAGTGCGGCTTTAACCTGCATGAACACCTGTTGGCACTGCTCTGACCACTGGACCGAGTCTGGAGCCCCCTTTTTAGTGAGGTCAGTCAGCGGGCTGGTGGCCAGCTTGGGCTTCCCTGGAGCGTAATGGAAGGAGGCTGGCCGCCCACTGGTCATGCGGCCAGCCCCAGATCTCTGCTGTTTTCTCAAACAGGTCAATGAAGGCCTCTGCATCATCCCAGGGCTCTCTCCTGGCCAAAGAAGGCTCCGGATCGTGTCCCGGCCCTCTGCTTGAGCCCTCAGGATCTCAAAGAACCGTCGGTCCTAGTCTTGGCGCAGCTCAAGCAGGGATTGTTGGTTCGTCTGATGCATACCGGCAAGGGACTGGAGGATCTCAGCCAACTGGGTGGACTCCATGGGGCATACTTGGATCCCTGATTTCGGCAACAGTGTAAAGTTTTAAGGATGATAAGGAGGACACGAAAGCTGAGTTGCTCCTCTCAGGTAAGGATTTTTAATGGACCCTCTGCAGTGCTTACAGCTTCACAATTAGGATTCTTCAGTTTCACAATAATACTTTTACAGCTTCTCAATACAAGTTTCACAATAATTGTTCAGGCCCCAGACTCTCTCTCCCGACTGCTGGTGGTGTGGGTGGTTCCTGTGTGCCAGTATATCTGTGCCAACGGGAGCCTTGGCCAGGGCGTACCAGAGCGGGCAGTGGGAGGATTCCCGGGAAGCGAACAGCTCTTCCTGTGCTTGACCGAATCAACTCTAAATCAGCTGGACCACCTGGGGGAGTGGTCACCCCTTGGTGCCATGCCCATTTCGTGACTCGAGTCTGAAGCCAGTGCTGAAGTGGTCTCCTATGCATAAACCCAAGCGGCATGTCTGCCACCGAGGATGCTATACGTCCCAGGAGCCTCTGAAATTGTTTAATTGAGACCACCGTTCTCTGCCTGAATGACTTTAAGCAGTTCAGCACAGACTACACGCGTGCGCTCGTGAGGCACGCCATCATAGAGACTGTGTCTCAATCCATCTTGAGAAAAGATATGATCTGAGCCGTGGAGAGCTTGTTCTTTTCCCAGTTGACCTGAAGCCACAGCCAGCTGAGGTGCCTGAGCACCAGGTCCCTGTGTGCACACAACAAGTCTTGAGAGTGAGCTAGAATCAGCCAGTCATCGAGATTGAGGATACGGATGCCCACTTCCCTTAGTGGGGCAAGGGCTGCATCTGACACGAGGCAACAGGGACAGGCCGAAGGGGAGGACTCTGTACTGGTACGCCCGGCCCTCGAAGGCCGGGCGGAGATAACAGAGATGTGGAAGTATGTGTCCTTCAGGTCTACCACCGCAAACCAATCTTGATGCTGAACAATCTCTAAAATGCATTTCTGCATTAGCTTCTTGAACGGTATTCTGTGCAAGGCCTGATTCAGTACTAGCAGGTCCTAGATGGCCACAGCCCACCGCCTCTCTTTGGTACGATGAAGTAGGGGCTTTAGAACCCCTTCTTCATCTCTGCTGGAGAGAGGATCACGGTCTCTAAACATAGGGCAGCGCCCTGGTCCTGGTCAGCCATCGCGACGGGTTGGGGAGCGCGAGCCACTCCTCCAAGCTCCGGGCAAGGGTGAGGGTCTTTAAAAAGACGCTCTCTGTGAGTGCCACTCTTTTAGAAGGAAATATACTCTTTTAGAGGAAGAATATACTCTTAGACTCACCCAGGGGCCAGGGGCGTTCTCTGTACTCCAAGAGAAGCCACTGTAATGCGCCGTAAATCCAACAGCTTTTTGTAGAGGTGAATGGATCGGTGTTGGAATTCAGCTCGCAGAACACAACCGCTCGGCTCCGAAGAAATAATCTGAATGAGTGGTTTCGAGCCAGCTCCTTTTATACCCGTATGTCCGGGGGAGTGGCATGCAAATTCCACTCGCCAATTCGCAAACTGAGATTCCTCAGATTAGAAACATTATTCTTACTGATTGCACTGTATCATTTTATTTCCTTTAAATACCTGATGGAAGCTTCTGAACAAGAAAGGTGGGAGGTTAGTAAAGAGGTAGTCACTTTAAGATCAAGGGGTAGTAGAATTTATGACCTCAGGAAATTAAAGTTCATAGGGTGGCCATTTCAATGTCACGGGGTGATCGACCGTTGGGTCCCTGGGACAGTGTTCAGAGTTTCCACTGAAGGAGCACCCTACACTCTAAATTCTTACAGTCTAATTTTTATTCTTATTTTTATTTTCTTGCTATCTTTTATTTTATTTATCATTTCCATGCAAAGCACTTTGACTTACAACTGTGTATGAAGTGCTATATAAATAAACTTGCCTTGCCTTTCCTTTCCTTGCCTTTTATGAAGACCAAAAAAAAAAAAGCAAAATAGAAGCATCACAAACTCCTCTTCATTTGTTGTGCAAGGGGTTGTGGGTAATAAAACCTTAAAAAAGCAATGGTTCCATTTAATATATAAAAATATATTTTTTTTTCTCGGTACATTTTGTTGTGTCTGCTCTTAATCATGGTTACATAAAAAAAAAAAAAAAGTCTTTGCTGTGTAAAATTGTCAATATGCTTAAATTAAACTCTTTTTTTCTTTTTTTTTTTTGGCTAATATTATGGCATAATATTTTGCCCCTGGCAGACTTATTTAAAGTACAAAACTATTATAAACTATTACTTAATATAAATAAATAAATAGCTATGTCATCGTGTACGATCTTATTTCAGCACTGTATAATCATTTCCATGTCACCCATACCAAATACAAATGGTTGTCAGCCAAGTTAATTCCTCCTCCCAGTCCACATCCATATCTGGATGTTTTTTAAGAAGCAAATAACACATGTGTGGTCTCCCTCATTGTCACGGCTAATGTGAGCCAGTTGTGACATTACTTGTAGTGACAACTACTGACACTTGCTAGGAACTAAAGCATGAGTGGATGCTATCAAAATGTCAGTAGTTGCAAAATTCTAAAAGATTGTGAGGTTCTGGATTTATTATGAAATTAAAACTATCTGAAATTAGTAGTATGTCCAAACTTTTAAAACATTCTATCATTTTCAAATTCATAGTTGTGCAATCTGTAGTGACATGTACTCATTTTTTGAGTGTCACAGACAACACCCATGCCAAGTTGATAATCAGAAGATTTAACACAAAGATAATCAGGAGACTAATGTGTTACAGAATGCTTTGGCACATGTCAAATAACTGTGTGTGTGTGTGTGTGTGTGTGTGTGTGTGTGTGTGTGTGTGTGTGTGTGTGTGTGTGTGTGTGTGTGTGTGTGTGTGTGTGAGCGTGTATTTATCACTTTGTGGGGACCAAATGTCCCCATAAGGATGGTAAAACCCGAAATGTTTGACCTTGTGGGGACATTTTGTTGGTCCCCATTTGGAAAACAGCTTATAAATCATACTAAATTATGTTTTTTGAAAATGTAAAAATGCAGAAAGTTTTCTGTGAGGGTTAGGTTTAGGGGTAGGGTTAGGTTTAGGGGATAGAATATAAAGTTTGTACAGTATAAAAACCATTATGTCTATGGAAAGTCCCCATAAAACATGGAAACACTACGTGTGTGTGTGTGTGTGTGTGTGCGTGCGTGCGTGCGTGCGTGCGTGCGTGTGTGCGTGTGCGTGTGCGTGGATGCATTGGTGGTAGTCAGAGAAAGATGGGAAAAAAATCTATTGTTGAGAAAGAAGGGAAAATGATGGGAACGTTACTGTACATAACTGCAATATGTATTTATGGTACATTATTTGGTACTGCTTAATCCACATTTTCTAATATGCATTGTTTCTTTTGTCCATCAAAGCACATTATTACCCTTTGCCATTACATTGTCAATCTGTGTATAAAGGAATATAACTTATAAAATGAGAAATCATAGCACAGCTATTAAATGTAACCTCTCTTAGAGTTAAATGAGGAAACAAATGTCCAATTATCAACATATTAACAAAATAAATGTAAAATACAATGGTGGCTGGATACTGCTTGCTCTAAAATGTTGTGCCAACAAATTAATTCCTACCTAAAAAGGTAGGATTCTCTGCAGTTAACATATGAAAGACTATTCTGTTTTTATAAAAATGTGCAGAAACAACACACCAATTAATCAATGTTTAGTCCTAAATCTAAGAACAAACATGGTACTGACTATTTTTCTATGGTACATATACAAACATTTCACATCACATAATACAAACTCACATACACACCACAACAACAAAACTATTAGTACTTATTTGATAACAACAAATTAAAATGCTCTGCTTTGTTGAATTTCAAATGCAGATACAGAAAAGGTGAGCAAATGTTTATTTTTATTGTCCTATTATTTAACCATGATGGACAATCAGGAATTGTTCATATACAAAATTGCAACCAGATGAAAAACATACTGTTTATAACTATGTATGTAGCCTAATAAAGAAGCATTAGCCTTGCTCTCTCATCAAGCTTGACATTTACAGTAAATTAGCATTGTATTCTTATTAGAGAATGGGAGTGGGGGTTAATGTGAAATAAAATATATGCAATTTACCGCACATCATGTACATCTTAGCTGAGCTTCTCTGCCTAATGAGCTCATAAATATTATATATATATATGCAAACAGGATAGGAAATAAACATACATGCTGTGTTAACATGTAGCAATGGTTGCTTGATGGATAATTAAAGCAAAGACTTACCTTGCAATGTGATCTCAGTATTATTCAGATGCATTCCTGCACTCTATCACATGTACATATTAATATAGACAGGGTTATTAGGTGTGACAGTATCTAAAATGTTACCCCTTTTACGTTAACTTAACAAATTTGTGTCCTTTGTGATTCAAAGAATCAGAAGTTTCAGAACAATTGTGACAGCCCAAACATATTAAATGAGTGTAGCATATATGGTCTACACAATGTACAAAAATGTATGAGTTAATGTTACGTACCAATATCTACAAATACTAATGAAATCACCCTGGACATAAAGATTGTGCTCTAATTGGGACTTAAAGGTTTTGTTTTTGTAAGCTCAACTTGCAACCTAATCAACCTGCTGAAGAAATCACAGACACAATACAGTACATGCACTTCAATGTCACATACGTATGAAAGCATCTATAAATGTAAATACAAATATTATTCTATTTTCTTTAGCCATGTTCTAAACCCGTATGTCTTCCTTTCATCCATAGAACACAAAAGGAGATATTTTAAAGAAAGTATTTTTCTATACAACAAAAGCACATTGTGATTGGGTCACAGTCGTCAAGCTTCAAAACTGCAGCTCATAAATCAAGAAATTTCTAATGAATTGTGAAACAGTAATCATTTTATTTAGCTGAACATTAGATTCCTGTTTTTCTCGTTCACAAACCTGTTTTCCAGCTTCCTCTTCTGTCCCACTGTAACATCAGGTTATGCATTGCATTATGCTCTGTACTTGAAGTTTGGCAAAAGAGAAAAAAAAGTATTTTCTTTGATATTGGTAAAGCCTGAGGCATGTCTAAAGTAGATGTGTTTTAGTTTGATCTGCAGCACAAAGCAAAAGCACAACAAGGCAAGGAAATAGCAATAAGTTCTCATTGTATTGATGTTTCAATTTCTCTTCCCAGTTACCAGTCTCTTCAACACAATTGCATCATGAAACACCACTTCCATGTTGACAGACATGTCAACCACTTTACCCACAATTGTCTTCCCTTGTCTGATGTCTTTAATGCGTTTAATGTCTAGTTTAGCACCCATAATGTTCACAACTCATGGTTAGATATGACACTTGTTTCTTTTTCTAATAATTTTGTCCCTCACTTATATTATTTGTAAAGGATACATGGATGTAAAAAACAGTCCTAATTTAGGAATAATAGAATATGCTATAACAGTAGTGCAGTATACTGTATGTTTAATGGTAGTAATGATGTAAAAAAAAATCAAAGATATTTCAACGAGACGCTTTTGCTGCATATTTCCAATAACTAGAAATGATGCGCTGCAGAGAGTTTTGAGTTCTGATCGTTGCTTATATAAGACAGTTAATACTGTCAAAAAAGGTAAATAAGATTTTTTTATGACATGAGACTTAGAGGAACACATACAGTAATTAGCAATTCTGTAATGTAAACTTAGGTGCTCTTTTTCACGTCTTTTGGAATACTGGTAATATTCTGCTGCCAAGGTGTTTCAATTATTTTCCCTTGGCCATTGCTCGTCACTTGCTTCATAATTTCTATGTCATTACTTTATTGGACAGAAAAAGGGAAAGATGACAGGAAATTAATTGCCGGCTGGACCCAAACATCAATCACCAGCATGAGCACCACAGAACGTGTTGCATACAGTGTGTGTAGATCACTAAGCCTAAGCCACAGCAACCATTTCATTAAATTTTTCACAGTATCTAACACTCATTCTGTTTCAGTCCATGTAATTGGTAAAGGTTTTGCTGTTGCTGTACATTTTGTATTCGGGGTGGGGGGACTAAAACAACATTCACAGTAATTTGATGTTGGGCTTTAACCGTAATGCGACTCTAATTCGTCGGCGCCCTCTAGCGTTTAGTGCCATACTCGTACAGATAAACACCATATACAGTCTATGATAAACCCACACATCTTAGCCTAAACTTTGGTTACCATTTTATCTGGCACAGGCTATACACCCACAATATATGCTCTGAGTCTGACACATGCTCATATCAGAATACTAAAACGGTCTTACAAATATTCTACCAAAACACTGAAAGACGTGCCCAGGAAAGCTCTTGGAATTTTTATCAAATGTGCAACTAAAGGATCTTTTATAGAATTGATTTACTGTCTTGGATTGAATAGTCTCCCTTTTTCTATGTATGTTTTTTCAAGATGTGTTGTATTTATAAATTGTTTGATTTCCAGGCAGCTGATCGACCATGGAATTTGCCACATTTTAAGAGTGTAAAGAAAGAATAATAATACAGTTGTAAAAAAGTAGTTATCACATTTTAATTTGTGCATTTAGAAATGCATCAGAGTATTAAAAAAATTCTGAGAAATACATCTGGCTGTTTAACATGAACCAGTGACATACTGCTGTATTTAGCTTGAACTGATCAATCTCTAGGTATGGGCTGAGCATTAGAACAACTAGTAGCTATTGAAGATAATGGATGGCTTATTACACTACATAAGATTTCATTTCTTTCTAATTCATTGACTACAACTCTTCTAAAATGGTTCCAACTTCTATAATTACCTTTCCCCCACTATTCTTCGCCAGTTGTATCCAGCCTACACATTCAAATTATTGTCTATACTGGCATTTTAATGATTTTTCTCTGTTCTTATGAAACGTGAAAGACTCTCTGTTTTCTTTTCTTTTTTTTTTGCTCTTGGGAATAATTATTAGCCTCCTGCTTGCTCATTTCTCCAACTTTGCTGACCATCTCCGTTGGCAGTCCAGGTCATTAGCAATACTAACCCAACATTTTGTAATTATACTAACAGTCTGTCAATTACAATAACTTTAAAAAAAAAAAAACATCTTTAGATAGTAGCTAGTTTTGCACAGTTCCTACAGATTAAGAAGCAATTTCTAGGGTTATGCTGTAGCAGACTAAGACTAAGACTAAGAATCTGACCTACTAACTCAAGATTTGTAGGTTTCGTTAAAAACAGGAACTAGAACATTACTGAGATCACAAATTTGCTATATCACTGTGGAGCGGAGGGGGGCGGGGCCGGGTCGGAATATCGCGCGCCCGGTCCCCAATCGGCCTGATGAGGCGTGCGAGGGATAAAGGCGGCCGGTGACGATTGTTCGAGAGAGAGAGAATTACGGGCATGTCCATCATGTGCGTTTGTTTATGTGTTTTTGAGTTTTCATAAAATTATTATTTATATTGACAAGTCGGTTCTCGCCTCCTCCTTGCCCATCCTTTAACTGTTTTACATTGGTGCCGAAAGCCGGGAAGGAGGAGGGATGCCCGTCGCAGAGTCCTCGACACTGCCGTCCACCCTGGGGAGCGCCGCTGCCATCTGCCGGGTGACGGAGTAGCCCGACCGCCCGGATGCGGAGAACGGCCGTCGTCCGCGGGGCAAGTGGGGACGGGATACCACGACTGCCTGGAGCGAGGGAGCCGCTGCCGGGGGCGGAGGAGTGCCCTGCTGTCCCCAGAGATGCGGAGGGGTCGAGGGAAGACCGCCGTCCGCGAGGGGAGGAGGGAAGAAACTCTCCAACCGCCCGGAGCGGTAGAGCCGCTGCCAGGGGCGGAGGAGTGTCCCCATTTGCCGCCAGAAAAGCGGAGGCACGTTCTACCCACTGGGGGTCGAAGGTTTCACTCCAGTTCGCCCGGGGTTGGAGCGGCTGTCGTCCGCCTGAGTGTGGAGGAGTGTTCGAGGACCACGCGACGGTACATCAGAGAACCGGTGAGTGAGCTTTTTTTCTCTCTCTCCTCTCTCTCTCCCTTTCGCACCGTGTTGGCCTTTTCCCTCGCCTATTTTGTTGTAGTTTTTCCCCTCCTGTCTCCTCCCAGGGCGAGGAAGGCGGGGATGACCACGAGGGACGCGAGATACACCCCGCCCAAGGGATGGGGGGGGGTGTACGTCATGCCGGTGGCACCCCGGCCTGAGATAACGCCGGGAGGAATGTGGAGCGGAGGGGGGCGGGCCGGGTTGGAATATCTCGCGCCCGGTCCCCAATCGGCCTGATGAGGCACGCAAGGGATAAAGGCGGCCGGTGCCGATTGTTCGAGAGAGAGAGAATTACGGGCATGTCCGTCATGTGCGTTTGTTTATGTGTTTTTGAGTTTTCATTAGATTATTATTTATATTGACAAGCCGGTTCTCGCCTCCTCCTTGCCCATCCTTTAACTTGTGGGGTGTTTCGGCAGTGGTTAATATCTACCAAAAGTGGTCCAAGGAAGGAAAACCTGTGAATTGGCGACAGGGTCATGGGCACCCAAGGCTCATTGATATGCGATCCCACAGAAGAGATACTATAGCGCAAATTGCTGAAAACTTTAATGCTGGCCATAATAGAAAGATGTCAGAACACACAGTGCATCACAGCTTGTCGTAGCCACAGACCGGTCAGAGTGCCCATGCTGACTACGTCCACTGCCGAAAGAGCCTACAATGATTACGTAAGTCTCAGAACTGGTCAATGGAGCAATGGAAGAAGGTGGCCTGGTCTGATGAATCACGGTTTCTTTTAGATTGTGTGTGTGTGTGTGTGTTGTTTACCTGGGGAAGAGATGGCAGCAAGATGCACTTTGGGAAGAAGGCAGGCCAACAGAGGCAGTTTGATGCTCTGGGTAATGTTCTGCTGGGAAACCTTGGGTGCTGGCATTCATGTGGATGATACTTTGACATGTACCACCTACCTAAAGGCTGTTGCTGACAACATACACCCATTCATGGCAATGGTATATTCCATGATGACAGTGGCCTTTTTCAGCAGGATAATGCCCTGCCACACAGCAAAAATTAACGTCTAGGTGCCAGATACCACAGGAAACCCTCAGAGGTCTTGTGGAGTCCATGTCTTACAGGTCAGAAATGTGGAGGCACGATATTAGGCAGGTGGTATTAACGTGGTGGCTGATCATTGTATATTTGACAGAAAGGTTTATGGTATGGTCAATAAAGGATGTATCATCAGGGTTTGTTAAAGGTGCTTGAAGAGCTTGAAGAAATTAATTAGGCTTTTTCAAATTTAAGTCCTTGAAAACCCTTGAAATGTGCCATTTTTACCAAGAGGTGCTTAAAAAGTTCTTGAATTATAGAAAATCATTAAATGCATTCCTTAAATCGTTTAATAAATGAAATGTATTTATTTATTTTCTGAAAAACAGGAATACAGACCACTAGACCACTGATCACTGTTCAGAATGGGCCAATCACAATCAATTGTTACTGGAGGATTTAAAAACTGTATTTTAAAGATACTGATGTGGCAAATTTAACAAGTATGAATTCTTGCAACTATCAGTTTTAATTAAAAATTATTCTCCAGAGTGAAATAAATTAGATGAGATGTAAAACGTTCTGAGATTTGAATGAATATCAATGAAGGATTCAGTTTTGTGAGCCGTCTAGCACCCCCTTCTGTAAAGAAAGCTTTGTGTCTCACAAAATTGATTATTTATGACAAGATTTTGGTCAGTATCAAAATTTGTTGACAAACATGTCGCTTGACTTTTTTTAGTCATGAAAAAGCTTTCAAATAGCAAAGAAAAAAAAATCAAAGGTATCATTCTATAACCTAACCTTTAATGATATGAAATAGCTTGACTCTGTTTTGCAATTTTTTTTTTAAATATATTTGAAATTGTCAGTTGCCTGAAAAAATTATTTGTCCCCTTCTTCTGGTACACCACTTCTATAACATGTAAATTTATTTGTGTCTTTATTTTGTAATTATTTTAATAAAAGCATTAGTGCAAGGCCGAACAAGTGAGCAAAAAAGCTCAACAAAATTATGAATATTAATAAAATGTAAATTTAAAACTAACGTTAGTCCCTTGAGTTCATGGCATTGGTGTTAACAATGATAAAACCTTTTTTTGTAAGTTTTTAAAAATAATTAAATTATTTTTAAGGTCAAAGTTCAGAGGCTGCTTAAATATACATATAGTGATTTTTCCCAGCATGTTAAAAAGTTATTAATTCACTTTTGAACTAATGTTTTCGCACAAAAATATCTGGTATTATACCCCATTGAACCCACAAAATGTGGTGTTGTAACCAATTTAAACCACATTAGTGTTAACTTAGTGTTAAATTGCTTCGTTCATGAAACAAAATTAAATAATAAAAGAAAGAACAACAGCCAAGTTGTCCTTTTATGAATAAAGATAATGTCAACATGTTATAAAATGTTTACCCTCAGCGTTTATATGCAAAATCTGAACTGAATGGAAAATTTGAATATTTTGTAAGTTTGAAAGTCAAAATTTTATGAGAGTGACCCATTTGCAATTTGGGTCAGTTCCTCTCATAAATCTGTTGTGTGACTTTAGAAAACATGGAACTTAGCACATGAGTCATATGGACTACTGTTTAAGGACCCAGTTATTCACTTTTGTTAAAAAGTGAAGTACATTTTAAGGGAGCACACTACAATTGAACATCAATTTAATCATGAATGAAAGAAGAACTGTTACTGTGAGAATGTGTAGTTAAAGATGCATATTGAGATATGTTGTACTTGTAATAAGTGGAGTTTTATAAAAATAAATGAACTGAATGAATACAATGTTTTCATTTAAAATTAACAAATAAAGAATTTGTTTTAATGACCTATCGAGCTTAGTCCTTGAAAATAAAGAAATTTGCTTGAAAGGTCTTTGAAATTCCTTGAATTTAACTTTTGAAGCATCTGTACAAATCCTGTTTTATGGATTGTGCAACTGGGACCAGAGCTGGGGACTACCAGGGGCCTCAAGATTAAAAAACAAAAGCGACCTCCTCATCAACAGTAACATCTGCACCTTTACACCTTATTGCAGCTTAGATGTTGTACACTACTCCTAGTCTCTTTTGCAATGTATTATTTTTTCGTTATTGGGCATTGCATCCCGTAACTGCAATAAGAGGGGAGCCTCTAAAGAAGCTGATACTCTGGGCATTGCTGTAACTCAGTCCTCACTATTTCTATTAACAAATCTAATACCACATATTAAACAAAAAATGCTATATTATATATATAGCTTGTCCACAAAGTGCAACAGAGAGGAATTAAGAAGCTAGATTACAAAAAGGAACTAATTACTTGCTTAGTGCCACTTTGTATTGCTCACATAACAGTTCATGCAACTTATAAACCAGTTTGCATTTATTTGAGAGGATTGGTATGGGTATTTGAGTCAAATATATCCTAATTGTTTTTTAATCGGAATTTCAATATTTTTCAAGGAAATGTATCCACATTAAACCCTGGAGAGATTTTAAAGAAATGTTTATAGAAATGATGATGAATCAAACTTTGTTGCCTTTTCACATCATATAAACCTCAAACATTTATTTCAGAATCTGTCCAAAAACCACTTTTTCCATCCATTTTAAGCTTAACACAAACTTGACAACATCATCAATGGGTGCCTCTCTTTGAGGGCATTAACTGTCACCAAAGAATACATCACTATCATGCTCCAAGCTCTTCTGTGCACATACAGTTAAAATCTTGTGATGACTAAAGTATGATAAGGAGCTTTTGGATATAAAATTGTGGCTGTTTTAAAGATGCTGACTGTTAATTAAGGAAATGGAAACGTACAAAGAGGAGGCGACAAAGTGCTCAGTCACAAACCAATGATAAAAAACTCTCTGAAACAGAGTCATAACTGCTTGCAAATTTAGCACAGCTTATCCCATCTTGAAAGACTGAATGGATCTGTTTAAATTATCATACAATATCATAATTTGTCATCCTCTGGAAAATTTACTTTTCAGGCAGTCTGAATTTATACCTTCATTATTTTGACCATGATACCTATCGATATCTTGTTTATGGTATCATATGGACTTTTTGGACATGTTGTAAATACATGAAAACAATGCAAATTTCAGATGCATCACTGCAAAATCACAGTAGTACCAATGCTGTTATCAGAATACAAATATATTATAAAGTTATACCAATTAATGGGGGGATCACTTTGTGAATCCTTGAGCAAAACATCAAGGAAAATTGGACTTAAATGGCCACACAATTTTCTTATAATGGCATACAATGTTCAAAGAATGAGGCTCATTTGTGGGTCCAATTCAATAGTCCTCCTGTGTGGTCTCACATTCTTTGCCATTCTTTGTCTTCATCACTGTTTGTAACCTTCTCATTTGGACCGGAATCACTAGGACCTGTAGTATTTCTCTCATTTTGTTCACTAAGCTTGGGATTGGTTGTCTCTGAAATAGAAGCTTATAAAACAAAACAAAATTTTACTTTCCAATATACATTAAACTGATTACACAAATATATGGTTTAGGTCAACTATCATTTTCAGATGTGTTGATTGGTTGTGACTGGGTTGACTACATAGTCCTAAAAGGGATTACAAGTATTGATCTATTTTTTAAATGAATGAATTTTTATTCAAAAAGGACAAGAATCCTTATCAGCATGCATGTTGACTTACACTCTAGATGTAAATGATCACCACCATCTGCCTCACTGCTTCCAACAGCATCACTGTCTTCCTCGCTGAGTTCAACGATGCGCTGTCTTGCACTCTCAAAAACCGACTTCAATACAATGGAGTCCTCAAAGATCTAAGACATACATAGAAGAGACACTTAACATTATCCACACAATTCATCTACAATAATCTCTGATGCAAATAGCTTTCTGCCTTCCAAATTTATTCAGACACAATAAGCACTGAATTTCAAATGTATTTATTTTTACGTGACATTGTTTTTTTAAGACAGTTTACTCAAAATGTGTTTAGTTATTTGCATAAATATTCAATCCATGTTTTGCACAGGCTATATGTTCACACAGATTTCCTTTTGCCTTACAATTGGCCTGTGCCTGGAGAATACATTTCTATTCAGGACAAGATATAAATTTGAAGGAAATATAAAACATTCAAAAGAAGTCAGATATAAAAGTAAAACATCTGAGTAAACTAAAGAACAACATTTCAATGTAGGATTTGCAATGCAATTTGAAAAACTAGTATAAATACTATTGTAAGGCACTTAAAATTGAAGAAAGATTATGAAAATATGTTCACGAGGCTCACCTGAGATCCTTCCAGATTAAATGTCTGAGCATTGTGACACATCTGCATGATATCCTTCTCCAGGTCTGCAATGCACCTGTATTTGTGATTACGCACTCTCTCCTGCATAAACAAAATCCAGGTTTTTATTCAAAGGCATGGATGAAAAATAGCAGAAGAAGACAACAGATGTATTTCCTGCTTTTTCCATTTCCATGCAAACACTTTGGAAATGTTTAAATCAATAAAAGATATTTCTTTTAAGATAGCATCTCTAAAAGTCCTCTCAAGTGCAACCAGCAAAAAGAAATAACTAAAATTCAAAACAGAGCAAAACTGATCTGTTTCCTGAGCTGAAAGGGTGGGTCAGTGTGGAGATACTGTAAGAATGGAAAAAAGAATGGTCTGGTGGAAAAGGTGTTGAAGAGAGAGATGAGGAGAAATTTACATTTTAGAAAAATACAAAAGGAAATGAGTCCGGATTGTTAGAAGACAAATAAACATGCTGATAAGCATGCTGATAGAAGATCAAATATTGATTAATATGGTGGAGTTGGGAACATGAAATGTCCAAGTTCACCCTAATCCTCCTGAAGTCCACTGGCTTGCGGATGAGCTCATAGTACTCTGGCACCTCTTTCCTTGAAGGCAGCTGGACAAAACCTTTACTAATCTGTCGGCCCAATCTGTAGAACAGTGATGTATTTAAAGAAAAGTGTGTTACTCATTGTTTTGGGTGACATGGCTAGTCTCCAGACAGTCTGTCAGTGAAATACAAATGCATTGACCTGACCTAAAGAAAATAAGGATGGCAACAATATGAATATAAACATATTTCTTACTGGTAAACTTTCCTAGATTGGTAAAGTTCTTTGTTGATCATACTAGGTGCATCCCAAATGGCATATTTTTGGACAATTCTAACCCATTTTCTAGTGTAAGCAGTGCGAGCGTAGCATGTTTACACTAAAAATGCAACAAAAAGAAGTGTACTACGAGTACCCACATGATGTACTAATTCAACTGTTGGGGGGAACGGTGTGTGGCATGTTGGACACTTCATGCACTCAACAGATCATAGCGGAACGTTACCTGGCCTAACAAAAAATGATAATTAATTATAAATGTGGCACCTACCGAAACATCTGTGACGACAGCACCTTGCAAATGTGAACTTAATGCTTTACCATTATCCCATGCTGTGTGAATATGTATGTAATATGTATGTAAGTGTTGGACTGTGTTTGGCTAACAAGTTAGCGGCAACACAATGCGTGTATTTGAAATGTCACTGAAAAAACTGTGATTGATTCAGTGTAGTCTAAAACCCTTCGTTTTCCATTTGGAAAGGTACTCTTTGAAAATGTAGATATTAGATGGCCGTGTGCATAGTGTTCGTGCATAAATAAGTATATAGTGCGTCATTTGGGACACAGCTGCTATTTTGGTTAAATTGCATTATACGGTTAACAACAAATCATTAAAGGGACAATTCCTCCAAAAATGTAAATTCAGTCATCATTTCCTCACCCTTATGTTGTTCCAAACCCGTATGACTTTTCTCACTTCCATGGAACACTATAGGAGAAACAATTTAACTAATGTTGATGCTGCTTTATTCCCATACAATGTATGTGAAAAGTGACTGAGGCTGCCAGCCCCAAACATTCCACCTAACATCTCCTTTCATGTTCCACAGAAGAAAGTCATGTGGCTTTGGGACAATAAAAAGGTGAATAAATTATGACAGAATTTGTATTTTTAGGTAAACAATCCCTTTAATCTGGGTGTTTAAATATGTTTGAGTACTGACATGTCTTTGTAATTGATGACCATATCCACGATTGTGTTCATTTGTTTTGTGAGCTTGGGAGGGTTGGGAGGTAGTTTCTCAGCAGGAGGACGACCTCGTCGCTTTTTGACCTTCTCCACCAACTCCTGACCAGTCTCAGAGCCCTGGTTGCTTTGATCGCTTTTTCGTTTCTTGAAGTTGCTTTCCTCCTCCATAACCTCAGACACTCCGTTTTGGATGCCCTGAGACTAGGGAGAAAACATATTTTAAACATTTAAAACTTACATATTTTAAATAAGAATCAAACAAAATCATCAAAAGATAGTCAGCCTTAAACTACAAAGTTGTCTGATGAACTCTCTGGCCTTTTATAGTGCCACTTCCAAGTTCAAATTCACATAGATAATCATCAGGAATCAAACCCTAGGATTGGCTAGAGTCCTCACCAGGCAAGCTGCCTTTAAATATCAATGAACATCTGATTTTACTTATATTTAATATTTGATAAAGCAGCACATCACGATATGCCACAAGCTTTGTGTGACCCCACGCAGGGCTGCTGGAGAGGCAAGTGATGTTGATGCATGCATCTTCATTCCCAATATGAATGAAATGATTGACATTTAAAGGTGATGCTCATCTCCTGCCAGCGCTCCAGATATAACAGAAACTGTGACATATAACGTGTTTCAGTAAACACAATGAGACATGACACCGACACTTATCAACATGTTAACTTTTCTGTGTACATGCCTTGTGTGTGCGTTAGAATAAGCACATGAGGAATTTACAGAGTTAAGTCAGTGTGTGTATAAGTGTGTGTGTGTGCTGCCGAGTCTATGTTTTACACAAAGGCAATTAAAGTGCAGTGATATGCTTGTCCCAGCCGTGCTGAAAGAGAGAGAGAGAGAGAGGTGAAAATATTAATTCAGAGTATGCCGCTATGCAGGCAGCGCCATACATTGATGTCTATGTCAAACACACAGAACACTCTCACACACTCCTATGCACAAAAAATAAGGCACAAATCAGACTAAACAAGGCACAATTTACTGGTATGAGATAACAGTCTTAGCACCCCCACAAATGCATGGATTTCATGCAAATACACTGCCATAAGAGAAATATGAAAAAGCAGGCACACAGAGAAACACACGGAATCCATTTATTCACAAGTACCCCAGGGGACCATGTGGAAGGACGGAGGCCTAATAATCAAGAGCATAATAATGGAATGCACAAACACGCACACATACACATACACTTGCATGCACAGACGTAGAACTTCTGAGCTGAGAAGCAGCGGTAAAAAAAACATGTAGAATGTTATGCTCAAAGCAGAAAGCAGATGTAAAAATGTTTTATGTCTGTCCTTGGTGCAGTTCTCCCCAACATATGAAACAGACTCTCATTACAACACACAAGTCTGCACAGCCTGTGTTCTGTACACTATTCCTGTAGCCTAAAAGGCACGAGCATTCCCAAAACAGATTTTTCTAGGCATTGATTCCCTTCACCAGATACAACTCACACCTTCACACACACACGGACGCTCTCACAAACATTCCCTCTCTCACTTTTGGTCTGTGTGACCGCGTGCTCGATGCACAGGAGAGAGAGAAAGTGAGAAGTAGAGAGAGAGAGTGAGAAAGGAAGACGGCGATTTACCTGACTGTGGTCTCCAGGCTGGCTCCAGTCTGGAGGAGAGAGAATTAGCAAACCAGCATTGCAGCGTGCAGCCAGTCTCTTCATCAGCTGATCACTCAAAAAGCACAGCCCGAAAGGGGGGTGAAAAGCACCCAGCTTTTCATACACAAATCAATTGGCGTTAGGATGTTGAGAGAGAGAGAGCCAAGCAGAGAGAAAAAGAGGGAGTGAGAAAGGAATAACTGCGAGACTGCTTTCTGCTAGATTGTCCCCGTGGAAAGGCCTGCAGCTCGCTTTTCTCTCTCTCCCCCCATCTCCCTCTCTCACTGCATGTTTTAATATCAACTGTCGCAATCTGGTTTCTTTTCCTTTTTTCCTCTTCCGCTCTCTCACTCACTTTTATGCTATCCTTCAGTATTTTAAACGCCCCTCTTTTGAAGAACTGGGCTCCATTTTTGTGCCTATGCAGATGTTTTTTGCAAGCTTTACTGACATCTTGAGAGGATTCCAGTGTAGTTAATGTCATGTTGCACACACTCACAAACACACACACACATAAATTGAGTAATGGCATGTTTGTATCTGCGTCTGGGAGCTTTTACAACATGACAAATCATGGAGATTTTAGGGTCATATCATTATCAAAATCATTAAGGGCTATAAATATGAACACATTTCCACATAATAGTCTCTCTGTGCTTTTCATTGAGAATGAGATTATTAGCCAAGTAGTTTCCCAGACACTTAATATGTAGCTGCAGACATGGCATATGCTTATCTATCCTTAGTTGTAGTTTTGCACAGGCACAGAGGTGTCCTAATATTGTACTTTCTACTATTTTTACTAGTATTACTATTATTGGTCCAGTTGATGGCAGACCCGAGACACTTATTTTCTATGAAATGCTGTAAAATCATTCATGTTTAGAAAATGTTCTATAAAGAGACGTGTATGCAAACTACACCTTATCAATTATGTGTTTGAATTTGCTCAAGTATGTTTACCACTAAGGACCAAAATAAATAATTAGTAGATAATTGAATTAGACCAAATAGATCTTGAGATAAAGCTGAAAAATATGTTGCAGGGTCACATGCACGAAGACCAAATGTATCTCATATTCCTATTAGTGTTACTAGTCTACTAATCTCAGCACAAATAAAATAAAAACACTAAGAAAGAGGTTGTTAGTTTGATATAAGTAAAAGTTTTAACTCTATATGATGTCATAATGTGTTTTCTATTTTCAGAATGTTGTATAGCTACTGATTTGCATTCAAAATTAATGCTCAGTTTGATCAAGTTATTTCTATAAGATCATTGGTAATCTTCTTTCAATGTCCAAAATAATATTCTTTAACAATGAAATATGCCTCTTAAAATCAGAAGCAGCTCTAAGGTGCAACATTGTAATGTGCATTTGCCATGGCAACAGCTTCATTACAAAAGATGTTGTTTCATTGAATAAAATGTTCATCTAAAAAAAAAAAAAAAAGCTTATCAAGTCTCTGACATGGCTTTTAAAAGTAGCACATATTGTTTGGACATGAAAATGCATATTATTAGAGTCTGTGTGTGCTGTTCTAGGGTTGCATGCTGTCCTAATTTTACATTTTATATGCATGTTGTGCTATCAGGTCGACAAGGGCATTTTGGTAAAAAAAAATCTCAGGCAGTTACTATGGCAACACCACGTTTTACTGGCTGCAGACCACACTGAGCTGTAATGCTATAGCATTCCATCATGAAACACAGACACACAGTTTGTCGTTCAGACACATTGAACATTCTCAGACACAATGAACCATTGAACTATAAATGAGCTAAAATACAAAGACATGCAGCATTTTACTAAAATAAGAACAGAGGTAAAGTTTAAATATGTAATGATATGCATGTCTATTTGTAATGTAATTACAGGCCTATCTACATTAAGACACATATAAGACAGCATGTTCACAACTACATAAATATGTTATCAACAAAATGGATGCACTATTCAGAATACATTTCTTACCACAAGATGTTGTTGCTGTATTTAATATGATCATTTATTTTCACTTACAATTCAACTGAACGAATTATATTATGTGGAGCTGGAAATTTTCTGAATGTTCTACACTGCCATTTTCATTTTCAGGTAAATTTGATATTTTGTGCAGTAAATATAATATGATGTTCCCAGCGGTGTGACTAAAACGGTTTAAAAAAAAGTTAATGGACATGGTGTGTGTACATTACCTGTATGCTTAAGTTAAAATAAGTTAAATAATTTGTAAATTAATGTGATTCTTTGCAAAATTACCTGCATCACATCACTAACATGATTACCGTGCACACCAACAAGTCCAACTGAAGTAAAAACCACTGTGAGAGTGAACGCAGGGTCACAGATTCATGAATTGTAGTGAACTCTATACACTCTGTTTCAGTGAATCAACCCAGCCTCCTCTTCTAGCTTTATAATCGGCAATTCAGCTCTTCAGCTCTAGATGGCAGCAGAACTGTGTGTTCCATTCAACTGCAAAATATTACAGGCCAAGTGATGAAATACATGTAATCAAAAGGTGGAGATGTAAGCATTATTTTATTTTATCTCATATATAGGATACATGAACATATATGAACAAGACAGACATTAACATTTAAGTCAGTTTTTTTAAAAGGGTGCCAAGCCTAACAAACAAGATTTTTAGATTTGAAAATGCAATGTGAATATTATATAATCTACAAGAAATGAAAAATCAGGCTTTAAAATATTATAATATATCCTTAAAATCCATTTAAATTCAAAAATAATATATAAAACTGTTTTAACATGCAGATTCCCAATACAGGTAAACGTAACAATGTAAAAATGAAAATATATTATAGGTCTAAATTATTGTCAAATAACTACATAACTGTTATGTTTGCATGTGAGAAATATATTGGTAACTGTTAGTAAAGGAGAAGAAGCCTTTATGAGCTTATATTACCAACAGTGAGTGCACTGCACTTGAACCACTGCCCTGACAACTTAACCAATCATACTCATCTCAGTCATATGGCTATGAAAAAAACATTTGATTGAATGGGGTGTTCTGAGAGGATTTCTGAATGGAGTAAGCGAGCATGGAAAAATTTCCTATCAATCAGAATAGCTTGTGCTAGATGAAGCGGGTGGAGTCTTGCTGTGAGGGGATCCCTGAGGACACACACACACAAATACAGAAACAACAGTGTTGCCAATTTGAGCATGAGGTAAAAAATTAACCCCAGGTAATTAAATATAATGGATTGCTATGAGATGTGTAGATGGTAAATGGTCTGCACTTATGTAGCGCCTTTTTAACCTTAGCGGTATTCAAAGCGCTTTACACTGCGTCTCATTCACCCATTCACACACACTCACACACCAGTGGTGGCAGAGCTGCCATGCAAGGCGCTAGCCTGCCATTGGGAGCAACATGAGGTTCAGTGTCTTGCCCAAGGACACTTCAGCGTGTAGAGTCATGTGGGCCGGGAATCAAACCGCCAACCCTGCGATTAGTGGCCAACCCGCTCTACCACCTGAGCCACAGCCACCTCAGATGAGCAGATAGATTATGATTAGGAATAGTCATACCCTAGTTTGGCCCTTTGAGTAGTTGACTGGGCATAGAGGAGCATAGCTATGTCTTTGTGTCCGGCCTCCAGAGCTATGGACAAAGCAGTGCTCTCATCCTACCAGCACAGACACACACACACACGTTTCTTTTACTATCATAGTGGTGACTTTCCATTATCCTGTAAGCCTAAACCTAACCTTCTCACAAACCTTTTCACATTTTAATAAGGAAATTATTTTGAATGTTTATTAAGCTGTTTTTCTAATGGGGAATGTTGACATTTCAACACTGAGCTGTTTGAACTCTGTAAGACCAGAGAGGCTTCTGTGCTCCCAACCCTCCATCTCTTTAGAGGATCTCTTATTGCCCTCCATCTCTTCATCAGACTCAGAACTTTTCTATTGTAATTCTGATGCACAATTTGTGCTGTGTGATTGCTTCTAGTTCAACCCCTCTAAAGCTATGTCAATGCTGGAGCCTGCTTGTTGATCATGCTGGCTCTTGACCAAGGCAGTCAGTTGTCTCTTTTCTTCCTGCAAAACAGAAATCTTCACCCGTAGGACAGGTATAACCTTTACTTGCGTCTCCAATTAATTTAGCCTCTGTAAAGCAGCTGCCATCTGATCCCTAACCAGCTGTAGATGAAGTGGACTGGCACCACTCACTGGAGATGCTCGGCCAGAGTTTGAGGAGCTGATCTTAAGGGAGCTCCCCACTAACAAGGTACCTTGGCTGGGTGGGTCAAGGACTGTCATCTTGGCACCTTTATAAATGCCTTGATTTAGGATGCTCCAACTATTGTAAGGAGAGAAGGTACCACTAGAGCCAAGACCACCAATCTACGCCTACGTCGTGGGTGTGGGTCTGGAGATCCTGTCTAAGAAGATCCTTTCTCATGTTCCAAATACTTACATGTTTCCATCAAGGTCTTTTCCACTAGGCAATTTGATTTGGTAGAGGTAGGATGCTGTGTGGCTGGGGATTTAGGATTGGAATGGGTATAAGGAAGCTGTGATCTTCTTCTGTTGACAAAGGAAGAGGATGATGATGAGGAGTGAGGGTTTTTCTTGTCCTCTTCACTGTTTACAGAGGACACAGACTCAGAGGATTTCAAGTTTCTTTTAGGGCTTGCAATGCTTAAGGCTCAGAGGCAGGGTTTGCCACCCTGGGCCTCTTGTTAAAATCCAGTTGGCGAATGGCACTCCGTCAATATTGTCAATGTAGTTAACAAAGTGTAAGTTAAGCTGGTACTCATATGGTGTATCAGTGCTGCACGGGCTACTCGGGAAAGTGTCAGCAGTTATCTCACACCAGTCTGTTTAAAAGAGGGCAAAATGTTTTTGACAGTGTAACTGGCAGAAGAAAAGAAAGGGTTATTTTTTAAGGATGGTGTCGACCCCGTACTAAGTATATATACATTTTTCCTTTGAGGAATTTCAATCATTTCAATAAATTTCAAGAAAAATTTCAATAATTAAATATAAAATTATAATAATAAAATAATACAATTATTATAATAGTGTAAGTAAATAAGGTACCTTTTGAGCCAAGAATACTATAATTTTATAATTAATGATTGAACATTAAAATATATATATATATATATATATATATATATATATATATATATATATATATATATATATATATATATGAAAGTGGCTAAAGCTGCCATCCCTGAAAATATTATTTGAATCACAGAATGACACTTGTAATGATACTTGCAGAAAGAATATGAAGGGGGAAAAAAACAATACATATTCAACATATTCACAATTAGAAACATATTTCAGGCACTTAAAGTGGTGACATCCTCAACCTTCAAAATGTATCAAATTTTCCTGCAAATAATGCATAGCTTGATAGGCATTCCTAGCAGCAAAGCATACAACTGTCTTGCACAGACAAATATGTCTTAATAGGAAATAATTGTTCCTTTTCTTGCCTGTAGATTAGCATTTTCACAGAAGAAAAAAAAAGTGTTTAGGTTCTAATAAATGTCAGCCACCTTGTCCTCTATTTCTCCTTTCAGTCCGAGTCTCAATCCTTCTACTCTCCTCCTCCAGGAGGTCTTTAAACTCTTATTCTTTGTTTCTCTCCTCCCCTGCTTTTCTACACCCTTCCTTTTTCACCCACCCAAGCATTCTAAACTTTCTCCTTGGAAAAACAATCAATTCCAAACTGGCCAAGTCTTTACACTGTAAATACTACCAGATATAAACAAGTTATGCTAACCCATTGCTTTCTTCGAAAACAGAGAGTATGCATATCAAAAACATGTAATAATTTAGGGGAACTCAAAATACAGGGCTACTGATTCTGACCTTGTCGATTAATATAGAAGGGTGTTTCTTCAGTCATCACAGCTGTTGATTGACGACAACACCTATATGTTTAAAATGGCAGTTTCTTAGTAGGTGCAAGACTGGAGAAACAATACCAGGCAACAAAATTAAAACGAAACTGCTTGGCAGTGAGAGGACATGGACAAAACCTTAACACAACATGCACAAATGGATATATCCTAATACTTGAACATGCACGTAGAGGCCTATGATGTGATATGGGCATAAAGGCTGCTGTACATAAAACAGATACTATGTATACAAGGTATACAATGGAACTGTAGAAAAAAGTTCTTCACTTGAGATTATTAAAAGAGAGAACTAGAAAGTGATGATGACATTTTAGCATTTTTACATAAATTAAAATACAGTTGTTTTGCATTGCATTATTACACATTTGAACTGAAATAACCATTGAAAACTTTAATAAAAGTGTGATTTGATCCATTACATATAAATAATTTGAATATATTATATGCATATGGTTTGCTTGAAATATACTTACGTTTGACTAACAAAAAAACTTGCAAAAAAACTGTAGACTTTTGTCAACACACTAGCATACCAACCAAAGCTTTCTCTTTATTCCATATGTTAGATTCTTAAACACAAAAAAATTTTGATTCAGGTAAAAAACAAAACAACAATAATGACAATAATCCTCATCATCATTTAAAAAAGGAGCAGAGATTAGACTATCTAATAGAGTTTATTTTTTGTTGTGAAAACACTAATCTACCATACAGTGCCTTGAGATGTTATGTTTCTCTGAAACATTTGGCTCCATTTACATGCATTTATAGAATCAAAAAATGCTGTGTCTGACTCTTTCATGGACACTCCAAAGGGATGCCTAAATAATGCAGAGAATAACTTCATATATTATAACTTCAAGATATTCTATTGAACTAGAGCAGGTGAGCTTTATTGCTGTTGTTTACATACCTGAATGAAGTGCAGTCGCAGCTCCAGCTGTTCACAAACAGAGCCAAAGCCTGCCTCGCCAAAAGCAATTGGCTAAAATTTGCTGGATTGACACTACCCGACCCACATTTTTCACTCAGAGGTAGAGTCTGTAGTGCTAACTAATCTCTCACAGGGCCTCATTTAACAAGACAATAGAAAACAATGAATAAATACTACCTACTGTAGCTTTAACAATTTCATGCTCTAACCATTCTGAAAAGCAGGGTACAAACTAGGGATGTCAGTTTCAGCTTTTTATCTTTTAACGTTACCTCAGACTGCTAACGATAGCTAGCTAGTGAAGGCGTAAGCAGTGTAACGTTATGTCAATTAACCTAGATACGCTAACGTTAATTTATGTTAATCATCATGATGCTAACTTCGGCAGTAATATTTGTAATAATATCTGTTTGCTCTTGTACACTGATGATGATAAATTGTGTGTCGATAGTGTATAAATGCAGTGGATACATTTAATATTAGTTAACAAACCTCTACAATCATGTTGGAGAAAAAAATCGTCATTAGATAGTACATTTTAGTTTTTACTCGCCAGACTCATGTAAGCACAATTTAACTAATAAATATATTAAGCAAACTGAGGGAGGGGGGCACTTCATATATATTCACACAATATAGTATATTGTAATTTTTATTTGATTTTGCTTTATGATTTTAATCACATTTTAGCTTTTAAAAATTTACAAATTTCACATTCTATCAATTTTTATGTCATGAAATATAATTTTTACTTATGAAACAAGATGTTGTCACTGTTTGAAATTTCATACATATTATTAACAAAACAATTTACAAGGTGGGAACCTAATAATGAAAATTAGGGGCTGATAATTAATTGTCAAACAAATAATTGCGATTATGATGATTCACAAAGTGTTTCACGAATATGACGATTAATTACCATACAAACTCACTATGACCCAGCCAACCTGTATAGCTATTATATTATATTGTATTGAGCAATAGTAAAATATTTCTGCCTTACATTATTCACGTTCACACATTATTTTAAGGCTCTCTGATTAACTCACAAGATTGTGTTTCTTGCATTTGATCATCTCCACAAAAAAAGAGCAGGATATATCTGCCTCACTGCTGCACTGCGTGAATAAACCCCATTTGCATTACATGGCCGTTAAGTTTCTGTAGACGGCGAGCACATCACAACGCTTGAGAGTGATTCATCTTCACAACTAAATGACTAAGTGACAACTTTTTCCTGCGCTCATCAGACAGCATCCAGGGAAAACGAGGCTGAATCCAGCTTCAACTGTTTGTATTCAGTAAAAGGGACTCCATCACTGGCGAGAGAAATTTAAATTTCATTATTGAAAATGCGGCATCATTTTATTATGCCTCACTTTACTTGTTGCCAGTGGCTAATAACAGACGTTTTTTTTTTGGTCGCACAGCGAGTCATTATAACTGCGAGTGTGTGAGTGCATGAGTTTACGGCAACGGGTGAGGAACTGACTGGCGTGCGAGAGAGAACGCAAAACACAGCCTTTTATTTGATGTTATTATGAGACTGAGCAGTGCAAAAATATTTTCGGTTCATTATGAGACCTTGATGGGGCAAATTAGAGTAGTAAGTTAAAAAAAATTACATCAAAAAATCGCACCATAATAAGGAAGATTCCTGAGATATGTAAGCTTGTAGTACCACCTGTTTACTCCAGAGGGCAGTAAGTGAAAATTTATATTCAAATTTGACCTTAAAATAATTAAAACATTTTGCAAATTTAACAGGGTTTGTGCACACATGCACAAGTCCACACACAGAAAGAGTATTTTGAACAGGTAATATAGTAAATACAATTACTAACATGCTTATTTATGTAAGGGTACAATGGGTACTAAAGGTCCAACATTGGATGGCAGAAATAACTATTACGGTACCTTCCTAATGCCTTGTAACACTGCAACGAATTGTTTGAAATTAGCGGGAAGGAATATAAAATCAGCAAAAAAAAAAGGTATGTCCCTTTTTTTAAAGGACACTGTAGGCTATTTTAAAGATAATTTTGTAAAAATCCAAATAATTTTACACATTTTTATTGTTAAGTTTTTAAGCTATGTTTCCCATGCTTGTTCAATGAACCATAAACAATTAATGAACATGCATCTGTGGAATGGTCATAAAGACACTAACAGCTTACAGATGCTAGGCAATTAAGGTCACGGTTATAAAAACTTAGGACACTATAGAGACCTTTCTACTGACTCTGAAAAACACCAAAAGAAAGATTCCCCGTGGTCCCTGATCATCTGCTTGAATTTGCCATAGGCATGCTGCATGAAGGAATGAGGACTGCAGATATGGCCAGGGCAATAATTTGCAATGTCCATATTGTGAGACGCCTAAGACAGCATATTACAGGGAGACAGGAAGGACACCTGCACATGATTGGTACATCCAAATATCACACCTGTGGGACAGGTACAGGATGGCAACAACTGCCCGAGTTACACCGGGAATGCACAATCCCTCCATTAGTGTTCACTGTCCACAGTACACTGGGGCCTGTACTCTCGATTTGGATGTGGAGGGTGACCATCATGGTCTGGGGAGGTGTCACAGCATCATCGAACTGAGCTTGTTGTCATTGCAGGCAATCTCAATGCTGTGCTTTACAGGGAAAGACATCCTCCTCCCTCAATTGGTACCCTTCCTGCAGGCTCATCCTGACATGATGATCCCCGGCAAGGCAGGAATGTCAGTGTTCTTCCATGGCCAGCGAAGAGCCCGGATCTCAGTCCCATTGATCACGTTTGAGACCTGTTCGATCAGAGAGCGAGGGCTAGGGCCATTCCCCCCAGAAACGTCTGGGAACTTGCAAGTGCCTTGGTGGAAGAGTGGGGTAACATCTCACTGCAAGAACTGGTAAATCTGGTGCAGTCCATGAGGAGATGCACTGCAGTACTTAATGCAGCTGGTGGCCACACCAGATACTGACTGTTATTTTTGATTTTGATCCCAAATTTGTTCAGGATAATACAAATTGCAGTACTTTGCAGTTTTTAAACTTTTTAATATATTTTTTAATTTGAGAAAAATTGTTAATTCATTAACATTCAAAATATAGCCCTTTTCCCCAATCATTATACTCTTTGGGACCACAACAAAACAGATTTTCGTTAAGGGTGTTCTTTAGAGGCATTGCACAGTAATCAAAAATGAATGCATTTTGAATGGTTTTCAGTACGGATCAGGAGGACAACAGATGGTGCAGTTTCTTAGGACAGTAGGAGGGTTGATGTTTTGACTTCAAAAAAGTTCATCAGCATTTCCTCTTTCACCCAGTAAAACTCTCATCACTAGCCATTTATTCAGAAAGGCACCGCAATCAATCTTTTTTGCATTTTATTAGGCAGTTGTATTTACAAACTAACTTCAATAGTAAATTATAAGTAATTATATGTAATTTACATTGGCAAGCCTCCATGAGGTGTGAAGATCATGAACATAAAATAATATTTTATGAATTGGTCATGACAAATACATAGATTTTTGTTTTTCATGGCTGAGTAAAAACAGCCTGTGTAGACTAAAATGTGCATCCAGCCACCGTTTCCTCATACATGGACCAAAAACAATTAAATCAGCATCAAAGTGTTTCTTGCTAAACTTTTACTTTGAATAAAGTTCTCAGACATTTGCTTAAAAAATTGGGTTTTACTTTGTAAGAGCTGTATTCCCTAAAGATAAGGAAGTTATCATTTGGACAAGAGTAATAGAGAAATGGTTATTAAAAAAAAAATAAAATAAAAAAAAAACAGGGACAAAGCAGTCAAATGTCTTGCCATTTGTCTTAGAGCTAGCCTGCAAGGCATCGATTGTCAAGTTTCAGCTTAAAAGTCTTGTTAATAAAGAATCTGAAATGTCAGTGCAGTTTAGAACAAATAAAGAGGTTAAACCTAATCTTTTATTTTTATGAAACTACACATTAACATGTAACACAAATGGTCAAGAAATCAATAAATGAAATAATAATTATGAAATCTTTTTTGTGAGTATCCTATTGCTGGCTGATTTGCTTTAAGAATGTGCATTTCTTTGCTTACATGAAAGTAAAAGTAACCGGGCTGTGCATAAACAAAAATATTTAAATATGATATAAAACCAAATGTATAGATATGTGCCTAGGACTTTTAGTTTGTATACAGGTGGAGCTCTCACTTATTCAGGAGTGAAGCAAACAACTTTATAGTATTTTGTTTTCATTCTTTGTGCAGAAAAGACTTGTGCATTTACTTAAAGGAAAATAAATGCAGAAACAATTTTCAGTTTCTGTGAAACACAAGTTGAAAGCCCAGACAACTGCTTTAATGAAGTGGCTTTCTTCTGTCACTAAGCTACAGCATAAAATAATAATTCACTTATTGGTAATTGGTTCATTTCTTTTTGGACATGGTTTAAGCTCTTTGTGCATTATACATAGCTTAGTGTGCCCTCATATGAGGGCACATGAAGTCATATACACGTGGGATGTGCTTCCTGTTCTGTTGGTGTTTCAAAATGTTCAAAAATACACTTCTCATATCCTGCAGGTTATATTTTTCAGATATCCAAAGTAAAGCCTTACAACGGTTCTAATACTGGCCCTGCCCAACTTTAGAAACTAAATTTGGGGAAGAAAGGATGGAATCTAGAACAGTTGATTTTTTTTTTTTCATTAAGCAGTACTTATCATTTAAGCAACCATTGTTTTGTAAAACATCTAAAATAATAGTTTGGAGAAAAAAAAAGGTTATTTTGATAAAGCAGCATATGGAATAAAACAACCTTACAGCAATACAATCAAAAAAAATTATCCTGTCAATTTTCACTTTCAATATAAACTACAACCCCATTTAAAGCACTGATAAATATAAATCATTTTTTAATTCTGTATATACTTATATTTATGTAAAATGTGAATGGAAACAAAAGAAAAATGGAAAAGTTGTGACATGACAAAGACCTAGTTGCAAAAACATACAAACAAAAAAACAAGCGGCAAGTATATTGCACTTCCTCAGAATAAATGGGTGTTTTACATATGCCTCTTCCTAAACAAAGGCTGACTCATTAAGTTGTCCCTTTATGTTAAAGTGCCCATCATCTTAACCCCCGCCCCCCACCCACCACCAGTGACCCACTTTTTAAGATGGCTCCTATTTGAGTGCCCTTCCCTGTTGGGACTTCCAGTCATGAAACTGGCCCAGAGAAACTAACAGATAAAACTGTGCAAAGGCGCTTTTTGTCTGAATTGTTGTTCCACATGCCTCGAAATTGCTCTTTCTTTGTCCGCCAAGAAACGCAACATCATTGTGTACACTACAACAAGCTCAGTGTAGAACTCAGACACCTCTACACCTCCCTCTCGGCAATTAACTCCTTGCTATAAAACCAAAGACTTGTAAAACCATCTCTAAAAGAGTAATGATACTACAAAGTGGCTTAGCAATCTTTCCAACATCTTTCTGACGGTGGCACAAAAAGACCCTCCATCATTTTCCCTCTCGCACCTTATCTCAATCTTCTACTCCTTATTTGACTTCTTAAACAGGCTAACACTGGTGACTGTAGTGCCACAGATCATTCAGTTTGTTCATGCAAGTGGGATGCATGGAGTCTTGAGTCTGCATGTGTATTGCTCTAAAGACACTGAGAAAAAGAGAGACAAAAATGAGAGAGAGAGAGGAGTACTGTGGATGAAGACACAGATAACAAAGGACAAAGAGGTAGACGGCATTCTAGAAGAAAGAGAAAGTGTAAGGGAAGACAGAGGAGAGTGTGAGAGAAGGCATCAAAGGAACCACAAGTTATCGTGCTAGCAGCTTAATAAGGTTGGCGCACATCTCAAAGAACTCTATGGTGTGACTTCCCGGCCGGGGGAGAATCTCTCCCCCAGTGGAGTCCACTGAGGAGGTAAGAGAAGTAGTCAGCGAGCCTTCTGCCAGTTTCCCTCCGGCTATCAAAGGCGTGGAAGGTGCAGACACATCCCCCTTTACTGCATCCTCAAATTCGTTTTTTTCGTTCTTGTCATTCTTTAGCGTAGTCTGGTAGTTACCAACTGAGCCAGAGCGGTGAGGAGTGGCGGTCCCTGATTTTACTTCCATCATGTCATCTGAATGAAACAGAACAAATTTGGGTGAAAACAATAAAAATTAAAATAATTAACTCACAGTTATGTTGCGTCAAACCCGTATTACTTTTTATCTTCTATGGAACATGCTAGGCAGAATGTTACCCTCAGTCACCATATTTTTACATACAATGATAGTGAATGGTGACTGAGACCGTCAGTCAGGCTTACATTTCCTTTTGTGTTGGACATGGAAGAAAGTCATTTATGTTTGAAATAACATGAGGTTGAGTAATAATGACAGAATTTTCATTTTTTAGGCAATTGTCCCTTTATGTAGACAGAAAATACACCCAAGAATATTATTTGCTCATACATTATAATGCATAATAAAACCACACGTATTGTTAGGTATGAACATTTTACCATCTATGCTCCTGAAGTCAAGTAAGTAGGTCCTGCTGTCCACCTGGTAGAGCTGTAGGCTCATTTTTGTGTGCACACCAGTAACTGGGTTCTTCCGCCGCACCCGCAAGTAATAGGGGTTCACTACCTTCCAAACCACAGGGAGGAAAGGCAAAATGGTCACAAAGTCTGACTTAAATGGACCTAAAAGTTGATTAATGTTTAACTTGAACTAGGACTCTGCCAACTGGTCCAATGTACCATAAACAGCCCTAGTTGTCTAAATATTGTACTCTTGAAGAGCAGTAAAAATTGTTCCAATTGATAAGAGGGGCCGCTCAGCGATAAGACAAAGACAGAAAACTTTTTTTTTCTCTTAATAAAAGACTAGTGCATTTTCTTTGAAAATGTATTACTCACTCAGTCCGGCACACTAATACAAACTCAAGCAAGTCAAATTAATATTAACAAATTAAGAGAGCAACCACATTAAAAAAAAAACTGCCACAGGCGGACAGTCCTCTCATTATTTCCAATGTATATTTTATAATGGAAGAATAAAAATATCTTATAGAATAAAGAAAATAAAAAATTAAGTATATACACTGCAAATTGACACATTGTCCTTTTTGTTACAACAGCCTTGAAAACAAATCTTGCCATAGTAATTCAGTGGCACACTGAGGATATAGAGATATATATATTTATATTTCAGCTCCAGGCTGTTGACAATGAGAGTGAGTGTAAAGGCCCAAGTATACTTTATTTTTTTTGCTTTCCAGATCGGATCATGCCCGGCTGACTGTGTTAACTTTCGAGTATACATGTTTGAGGATTCCCACTACAGCTCCTTTGTGATACTCTTTCAGTACAGTCAATGACTGGCGCATGCTCCTATGATGGGCATAGACGCACACCGTGTCCACAGGGCAAAAAAATCTGGGCCGTGTGTGGTCAAGCCACAAGGACTGTGCTGATGACCGAAGAATGCCTTAAGATCAAAACTGCAGATTAAGAAATAAGTAATATTGTAGAGATTTTCATTAACATACTGTTTGCAACCATATATGTGAGAGATACATTGAAACAGAGAGAGAGAGAGAGTAAGAGAGAGATGATAGGAAGGACCTATTCTATTTATAGAATCTGCAAGAAGCCCTTAAAACAGCTTTCTCTCAAGTGGATATGGAATTTAACAAATGACCATGAGCCTCAGGAGACCATGCAGAAATGCATAGCAGGAAATGCTATTAATGTTTCTCTTAATGGACCATCCCCAATCTCCCAGCTCATTTCTGTAGAACTGTTAATATTGTAAAAATATAGTGTTTTGTTGTGGATAATGTTATGGTGGATAAACAAATTGGAGAGTTTTGGGGAAAGGGCAAAAGAACCAAAGTTTGGATTTCGGATTCTGGGTTGATAGAGCCGGCAAATATCCCATATGAACAGATATCATGACGAATGGCAGGTATGTGCAGCAAAAGGCAAAAAGGGACAACCTACAATTGTGGAAGCTTTGAACATTAGCAATTAAATTATCAACTGATGAAGCTAACAAATTGTGTAGCCAAGTTTAAAGTCTGCAAAATGCAACTGCTTATCTTGAAGTGTCCCTTTTTGAAACATGTTAGAGGAAGTTTAAACCTGCTGCTAAAACTTTAATAATGTTGTGTTGAGAAATATGTATGAAGAGACAAAGACTATTGTGCAACAAGTAGCCCTATTTATATCTGGAAAATAATAGCTACATAAATCGATAATCATCGGAAAACTTTTCTGATTATTGATGTGTGAAAAAGGCATTGATCCTGAGGCACCAAATAATGCAACTACACCACAAATTTAAAGTATCATCCAAACGCATTCGTATCTACATGCACTCATGCTCACTTTCCACTCGTAGTCCAACTGCTTCATGGCACGACAGACCTCACTCATGATATCATTTGGTCTGCTCTGGCTGCGGATCCCCAGGTGCCACTTGGCCCGTCGGACACCAAGGTGCTTCGACTTTTGGGGGTTCAACTCATCCAGTCTGTGTCGGGGGCGTGGCTGAGTCTCTGCCATCAGAAAGGGCACTCTCTCAGGGTGAATTTTTGTGGAGTGGTGTGCTGGCAGATCATCCAGGAAGCTATCTGGGGGACTGGAGGCCAAATAGAAATCTTTGGCCTCGCTCATAATGCGCCGGTTGTCAATGATCAAGTGATAGGCAACAGCAAGAGGATCCTGGTGATTGTGACTGTAAAAGAAAGGAGGGGAAAGAATGGACAGATAAGAGAAAGATCTGTCTGGTGGTGTTCTTTTCGCTGAAGAATCTACCTGCTTCAATCTGCTAAGGAAAAATGTACCCAAAATGTGATATGAAAGCAAACGAGTAGACAAACCTGTACAGACAGTTGAGCACCTCCTCTTCAGTGCACTCAAACTTCTCACACACCTCCTTCAGTGTCTCCTCATCAATCATGTTGCTGCTGTACGCAGCGTCCTCCGGGAACAGGTATTTGGGGATATCTTGCTTAAACCAATCATCCTCCCTGAAAATAGAGAGCAATGTTCAGAGAAAGGAATTGAAGATAAACGCATTTTACACTTTTATAAAACAAAAAAAAATCATATTCTAAATGAATATCTTTGTCTTGCTCCCCAGTAAAAGTATCAAAAAGTCCTTAAAACAAGATATATAGACGTGTTAAGCAAAACTGTTTTTTTGTCTGGCAGATTTTTTTAAGCTTAAAACAGTTACAAATCTGTCACTTCACCAATTCACTATTCAGTTTCAGAGTCTCTGATACAAGACAAATTATCTGAAAACAAGTTTTAGTATTTTCTTTATATAGCAGGGCTCAACAGTAAGGATGTTTTTTTCCAGTTTTCACTGGCCTTACCACTAACCACATGAAATAAGATTTATTTTTAGCAACATATTTGTTGTATCCAAAAATGCATATTTATTTTTTCCTTTAACATTTAAGTTTTTAATAAAAAAAAAATAATAAATTAAATTAAATAAATTACTAAAAATAATATTAGGTTATATTTTGCAATATGTGTACATTTTAAAGCTGTAATTTCACTTAATGTAAGCTATGAACACTCATACACTCATCTTTGCTGGAAAATGGGGGTATACATTACTGATTTGTTTGTCTTAATCTAGTCAACACATATATGCAAATAATTTTTGCATTAAAGGTGCACTCAGTATTTCTTTTCCTTCTTTTACTTTTAAAGAAATGAATTGTAATTTTGAAACGTATAAAATCATGAGTACTCACATCTGATGAAGACTCCAGTCATATCAGCAATCTTATAAAAGCAGTTTTATTCTACATGGAGGGTCCCCTTATGGGGCTGCCATGTTGGGATCCATAATCAACCAAATAATACTATTTTAATCTCAAAAACCACTCTTTTACTGAACCCATTAATTCATGGATTAAATTAACCATGGCTCACAATGAAAAGTGAAATTCTACAATGACATTTGAATGATGCTACATCCATGCCGTCAGGTGTCAAATTAAACAAAATTACTGAGTGCATCTTTAATAACTGCACAGTGTAGGTATATTGTGTAATGTCGAACCTAATCTCTTTAATGGTTGCTCTTTTCATGGGGTCCACCTGTAGCATGTGTTTCAGTAGGCTAATAACTGAGGGGTTCAGGTACTGAGGCGTGAAGAAGATGCCATCACAGATCTTCTTGAACAGTGTTGGCACATGATCATCGTCAAACGGCAGCGTTCCACACAGCAGAGCATATAAAATCACTCCACTGCTCCAGATGTCCACCTCAGGCCCTGCATATAACCTGGATCCAAACAATTAAAGATCAGTCAAGAGAGCCAATTTGAATCACCAACCACAAAAGACAATTTACCAGCTATTTAAAGCAGAACAGACAACAGCTTGGAGGACCAGAAAATATTTGTTATGGAAAAGTAGCAATTAAAGATATAGGATTTGAAAATCAAAGATCAAACAAAAAAAAAAATGTCCTTGGATACAACTACAAAGGAGAAAAGGTAAAAGCGGAGCAGGGCACAGTACCTTCCGGAAATTACTTCAGGAGCAGCATAATTAGGAGAGCCGCAACTTGTCCTTAAGAATTCTCCGTCTGACATCATATTTGACAAGCCTATGTAATGAGAAAATATCATGGTATAAGTCAGGTAAGACAAAGGGTGCTTCTCAATACTCTACTTAATGCTTCCTAGTTTCCTCGCTCCTCCATTCATGAGCCTGTGACCTGGTAAATGATCGAAGTCCACCATCATGAAGGACAAATATCAATACTGTAAATGCACTCCTGGAGGCGAGGACAGAGGAAGCTTCCAGAGGCTTTAGCGAGGATGCATAGGTGCGGAACTCGCAGTTGTCAAAACACCTGATGCACTCATGCATTATTCTCCCTCCCCTTCACGTCTGACACAACAGTTTTAATTCACATCATACCTCTGCAGTTTACATACAACATAATTGTGTGCATAACAGTGCATATTGAATGATTAGGATTTATTATGAATATATAATTAATCAAGTTTCAACATAACAGCAAGTGCTCCGGGTTAATGCAGCTGTGCAGACGTCGCTCTGAAGTGACGCTTAAGTGAGCAAGGACATTCCATTTTACAAATACATCTTCCTTTGAATCCTCTGTGCTCATTTCCTTTCCTTACATCCTATCCTCGTTTCCTAAAAGGGTGGAACTTGGACGCATGGAAAGGAAATGAGGATGCACAGTTTCACACATGAGAAGCACCCAAAGCATATGTTTCTACAATACCATTTCAATTTGTATTTTTTTCTGTTAACATACCAAAATCTGCAATCTTGGCATTCATGTGCGCATCCAGCAGGACGTTCTCAGGCTTGAGGTCTCTGTGCACCACCATGTGTCTGTGGCAATAATCCACCCCAGAAATTATCTGCTGGAATAAACGTCTGCTCTCCTTCTCATCCAACTGACCACAGAGACAAAGAATAAGACTCATCAGGAACAAGGTTTATTTCTCATCATCTCTAATCTAGACAAAGTTTAACCTATTATGTCATTTTTGTGCACCTGCATACTACAGTAGTCACAAATTGACATGCATTCAAGAATCCATGATTGTGTTTCTAATTTTGAATTGACTGTGACTTCACAATTCCAGAGAATGCCTCGTGTAAAAAAAAAAACACAAAAACAGTACCTTTCCATTTTTACAGATGTAGTCGAAGAGTTCTCCCCCAGACACATATTCCATCACCATGAAGATATCTGTTGGTGTGCTGATCACTTGATAACTGTCCAACAATCAAACAGCAGGTACTGATTTAAAAAGACTACATACATAAGATAAAGTTGGTGCCACATTATTGTAATTATTTTAAATAATTAGTCTCTATAATTGCTACATAAAGAGAAACTCTTAGAGTTTCTTCACTCTAATAGACAGTGATCAGTGTACCAATGTTACGCAAAGTGAGAAGTGCTAAATTATATCTTATCAAATAGTCACACTGAGCTGAACACTGACTTCCTGATGCCTTCCATTGGTAAAGTCTTAGCAAACTACATTTGCACAATACCACGCAAACGGAAAGCAAGATCTACATCTCTCTAAACAATGAAACAATTTCAGATTGTAGTGGTAGAGGATTGGTGGCGGCGTAGTGGACTAAAGCACATAACTCGTAATCAGAAGGTTGCTGGTTTGATCCCCACAGCCGCCACCACCATTGTGTCCTTGATCAAAGCACTTAACTCCAGGTTGCACCAGGGGGCTTGTAATAAGTGCACTGTAAGTCACTTTGGATAAAAGTGTCTGCCAAATGCATAAATGTGAATGTAAATGGTATGAATTCAGCCGTATTTATACCCGCTAGAGTTCCATTTTCAATGTTAGTATAAGATTGCACACCTACACTTATTTATTCCACATTTACTTGGGAAGAGTCAATTAATCCCTATTGGATTTGGAACTTGACTTGATAGCTCAATTCAGCATTCCTATCTCTTTTCTAACAACAGTAAAATTATGCAGCTTTGATGATAAAAAAAATACAAGAACTGTGGAAAAGACCATCAGCTTAATCATCAACAGACTAACAGTGCGCAACACACACACACACACACATATATTAAGGTGACATAAAAAATAAAATAAACTCTGTTGTTTAGAGTATCCAAGGGCAAGCATTAACTGCATTAACTCTTTCACATTCTCAGCAATTCCATGCAGTGTTTCCCCTGTATGCATTTTGCAGCGACACTGCGCCACTGCTGAATTTTGAGCGCCACTGTTGGGATTTCACATGGTTAGTTTAATATTCTTGATATTGATGCCACATTCAGCTGTGGGCTTTCTACACTGCGAAAGAGAACCCACTACACACACAAATACACGCACTTACTCACAGTGACATCACCGCATAACATGTGTCAAACTCGCTTCGTTTTAAGTGGCCAACAAGCCCATTTCAGACACGTAGGATGGCAGGTGTCAGGTGATCACAACATTTCACTGAACAATCAGTTAGCGCTTTCCTCATGAATTTAAACGAGCCTTCCCATGTCATCTGTATGTTTTGAAATGCATTTTGCTCACTTCTAAAGTGGAATGAAACAGCATTACATGGGTCAATAATCAACACAGCTTAATCATAGCAGCACGAGGGCAGAGCAGGTGTGGTAATTCGCGGACAGGTCTCAACCGCACAACAGACTATTTTAAATGTGTTTATGAACCAGTGAGATGCGCGTCGGGGATTGCGAAACCCATTTGAATACAGTACAGAATTGTCTGTTGCAAAACTCTTGTTTCGGTGATGAAACTACTTTAAAACAAACAGTCCCCACATTTGAATGGCACAAAGATAAGGTTGGAGACAAAAGACTTTATACTTCATATATTAATTGAGGGGCTTTGAACAAATGTACATTGCGACTAAAACTAGTCAATTAATTATTTGTAGACTGTGCACAATATTAGTTTTAAAAAGCAGTTCACCATAGGTAAGTGTTAAATTATTGTTAATGTGCCTAAAAGCAAAATCAAAACTAAATGAAAAATAGTTTTTGCATATCGGTTATCGAACACTTAAATACAAAAATAATCAATATCATATCGTCACTAAAAACCAACATCGGTTGATCCCTATGGCTTTGTTCACAATAGGTAACATCAGATTTTTCTCTCAAATCCGATTTTTAGACTGACTGTTCAGAATGCAGGGTATATGTGGATAGATTAAAAACAATTCTGTTAAGACTGCAGTCGCTTTTGCAATCAAGCCCCGATTTGTTGTCATAGTTACAATGCAAATTTGCATATGTTCACCCTGCGTGAATGTTTAGCAATGGATGTCTTTCATGAGGACAGTATCCAAATATTAACACATTCTTCACAGAAAATTGCTTAAAAATTGGGTGAGGTAGCATATGTTATGTTTATTGCTGCTAAGGTTTACAATGGTCCCGTTTTTGCCAGACACCCCATATTTTATCCCATTGTAGTTTTCCCTACAAAATGTCCAGTGAAGGCATCATTTATGCCATTTGGAACACAGTATATGTCTTCTCGTCGCAACACCTGATAAAACAACCCATCGCACACAACAAATAATGAAAAAATACTAATAATCTGATCTGATGTTCTGACTGGTATGCATTAACAAAATCTGATTTTAATCAGATTCTGAACAACCTGTGGTTGATTAATAAAAAAAATTGTTTTTTTTATCCTGCTCAGACTACAAAAACCAAAATGGATGGTTTAATCAGATGGTCAGATTGGCCAAAAAAAATCTGATTTTTTCTGCCCATGTGAACATATCCATAATGTCAGACTATGTCAGAGTATGGAGTGAAGGAAACTGCTAAGGAAAGATGAGTGAGTGTGATCAGATGGGAAACAAGACTATTAGAGAAGGAGAAAGAACAAAAGATAGATTGCGCCTCTAAATCAACACTCACAGTTTGATAATATGTGGGTGACGGAAGAGTTTGAGGTTCTGGATCTCACGCCGAATCTTCCCCACCACATCCAGACTGCGAATCTTCTGCCGGTTCAAAATCTTAACCGCCACCTGGTGCTTGGTCAGTTCATGCTGACCAACTGTACAGACAAGCAGAAGACACTATGTTTGAAAATGTCTTTAATAATACAGGCAACTGAAGAAAGTGTTAGAATCAGAAGGTCAGAAGAAATTGTTTTCATTGTTCAGTTCATGTTTTATTTAAAACATTGATGTTTTTGCCACTCAAATAAAAATTCCACAATAATGATGACATTTTTCCATAAATTATTTTAAGAAAGTTTAGTTTAACAATCAAATCCATCCCCCAAAAAAAGCCTTTTTATTATGCTAGATTTTGTTGTACCACTAACTTCTGAAGGGAGCAAGGTCAACAGTTCTTAGAAACTGTGCATGGTCTCTTTTAAGTTGCGACATTCAAAAACGACTTGCCTGTATTTACAAGACTTTTCTAGTTATGCATTAACATAAAGCCAGTTGTGCTGAGCGAACTGTGTATAAGTGTGTATGTAGATTACTTCTGTTTCTTACAGAGTAGCCATAAAACAGACGCCAGGCTCCATCTTGAGTCACTACTCTTCCCTGAACACTAAAATCCTCAGACCTTACATATCAATTAGTATGATCACAGCAGGACCGGTTATAAAAAGCTTAATGTAAAGTCAGGCATCTTGTAAAATTGGTGATTAACATTTTCCCTTGAATGTCAGTAGTATCTCATGCACTTCACTTCCTAAATATCCTTCAGCTACATCTTGTAAAAAAAATTGCACTACACAACAGACTTCCTGACTACCAGGGTTCAAATAACTGATTCTCTAAATGCTGAGTGCCACATAAATATGGGCTGATGCAGCAAGGAAAGTCATTCCATTGCTCTGAGGGGCACAGCAAGCAGAAAAGCTGTCTAACCCTTAAAGGAATGGTTCAACTCGAAATGAAAATCTCTCATCATTTACTCACCCTCATGCCATCCCAAATGTGTATGACTTTCTTTCTTCTGCAGAACACAAATGAAGATTTAAGAGGAATATCTCAGCTCTGTAGGTCCATACAATGTAAGTGAATGATGGCCAGGACACTGAAGCTCCAAAAAGCACATATAAGGCAGCATTAAAGTAATCCATACAGCTCTAGTGGTTAAATTAATGTCTTAAGCAATATGATAATTGTGGGTGAGAAACAGATACATTTTTGTTTTTACTATAAATCTCCACCTTTGACCAGCGCTGACCAGTACGGGGTGATATGCACAAAGAATGCTAAAAAATAATTAATTAATAATAATGTGGAAGTGAACGTGCCGATTTTTATTAAAAAAGGACTTAGTCACCATGAAACAGAAGTTATGACCGACTTTATTACTGTATTGTGACAGTAATAAATTGATATATTTCCGAGTGAAAAGGCTTTTCGATCGAGAAAAAAAATTTGCTTGGGTACTTTATGTTAGGACAAGGCTGGAGTGTTGCACAAATACAGATGACTGTATGAGTAGAAGCTAATGTGTCCACATTTTGAATAACAATACACGAAGCATACAGAATAAAGAACACTTACTCGAGTGGTATATCCAAGAAACCATCACCTGCAGAAAAATATAAATAAACTCCAGCGAGTTTCATTTCGTCCAGCTTCGGCATCAGCGTGTCTTTTTTAGAAGTCATCATTCCTATGCCCAATCTCATATGAAGACAATTACCCTCAACTTTGAGAGCTTCAGAATGCTGAAAGGTGATATTGGTAAGCCAAAACATATTTTTAAGCGATTTTTATCATAAGATTTGGAAAGGATTATGCTCTTTTTGAAGTACCCTGCAAAGGCATGATCAGTGTCAGTTATAACACAGCCAGACACAATAGGGGGAGGGAGTGTTCTCGTTCTAGAAAGCATTTGATTGGACATAGTTTCTCATGCCATCCGTTTCATCATGACTGTGCCTCGGTCTGTCAAGCCGGAAGAGAGTGTCTTCTGATTTTAAATGTGTACATCTTCTGACAGTTAATTTTGTCAACATTTGGAAGTACAATAGCATATTGATGACCTTAAAGAGAATAAATATAGACTAAAAGCAGCAAAACTCTCATTTTGAGTTTTAAATATTGACATGTTTCTCACCCACACCTATTATATAGCTTCTGAATACAATGATTTAAACACTGGAGTCATATGGATTACTTTTATGAGCTTCAACATTCTGACCACCGTTCACTTGCATTGTATTGACCCACAGAGCTGAGAGTTTCTTCTAAAAATCTGACCTGAGAGTGAGTAAATGATGACAGAATTTTCATTTTTGGGTGAACTATTCCTTTAATTATAATTTAAGCCTTTTTATGTCACTATAGTTCAGCAATTATTACTTTATTGCATCAGTTTAGAAACAACATGACGGAGAACGAATGGCCTTTTGGAAATGCGTTCAACTGTTGTGTGCTCCTTGTTCAAATGTTATGCGCATGCCATCTTAACTGTAATAACGTTAGCTGTGGAACTCAAGTGTTTACTTAGTCATTAGTCACGAATATGCATTAAATATTCGATTAAGTTGTAATTGTAAAATTGTGGATCACAAATAACGCGTGCATTTTCATGACTTTGACTGACAATGATGCATCTTAGCACTAAAAGGAATCTAGAACTTGTCTTCTGTACTATGTTATTTTTTAAAGACTGACTATGCGTTTCAATAGAGCTGCATCTGTGATTGACGTTGGTGGCAAAGACTGGAAGGACATTTGGCCTGTGCATCAATGAAATACTTAAACTGCAACTTCAGAATACTAATCATCCCATTTAATCATAAAGCTAACTTGGTTAGCAACGACCAACCCCTCTATAATGCACACAAACATAAGGAACCATACCTAAAGCAAGCAATAATTCAGAAAGGCAGGTAAACATCGATCAGCTGACACTGTCCAACAATGATCAAACATAGCGTTGTTATTTAATGCGGTTTCATGACTACACATGACATTAGCCAACAAGTGCTGCTGCTTTAGCCGCATTTACATGCTCGATCATCTTCAGCTTTGACTTTCTCTTTAATGCAAAAATAACACAGATTCCAAAAAAACTCGAAAAGTTGTACCTTTGACTTTTCCAAACGTTCCCACACCTAACGTGTCTCCGAGAATATAATGTCCGATTTTTACCCTGCCTTCATGTTTCTGTTTGTCCGTCGCCATCTTCGCTCTGGGTATGAGGCCCTACCTGAGAGGCAGCAGTGGGACGGGCGGACTGAGAGCTGAGCTGCGTCTCTACTGACAACTACCGGTACAGATGAGCGCGCCAAAATATCACACTCCAGCCACTTGGAATTTTTTTTACATATAACATTTAAATAAATGTTTCACTAACTAACATTATTATTGTTATATATTTATTTTAATTATCTGTACTTTCAGTATACTGTGTATAGTTTATCCTTGAAAATCTGTGAGTTTCGTGCGATTTTATTAGTTTTTCATCTGAAGTCCCATTGCATGTCTTTGACCAGCAGATGTCCTTGGTGTGCGGTATTTCGCGTTGTTTCTAAACATTAAAGATGAAGACAGCCGTGTTTGTCCCATCACTAGCAAACCTACAACTTTTTACAAATAAAAACCAAAAGGAACATCTTGCTAAGACAAAGGACTCATATCGTCACCTTCCTAAAATAATTGCCTAAGTCATTTTTTGACAAAAATGATTTTTTGCATAAGTCATCTCCTCATGATGCTGGCCACCTTTGGTAAAATCGCCCACATCCTCAGTTGAACAGATCATGCAATTCTACCCCTATAGTATAATGGCCTATGTCAAGTGTGTGACTTAGGCCGTTTTATTTTGCCTAAGTCAAAAGGCAATGAGACAATTTTACAAGTTTTTTACCCCTACTGGTAAGTGATGAGGTTTACTATAATATAGACTATAAATATTGCATAAAAATTTTGTGTTTTTGTCTTTTTATTTAGTCTTTTTAGTCAGCATTTTAGTCAAGAAAAATAGCTAAGTCAAGCTAGCATTAGGCTTTCTGTTAACTCTTTTCTGTATTTTTAAACAATATTTCATCTAGTTTTTGTCTAATTTTTTCCACATTACATGATCTAATTAAGAAAGATTTGAATAGGCTTACATATTGTAATCAAACATCTAGAAACGATTTATTTATCAATAAATATCATATATTCAATTATTGGTTCAGTTTTTTGTGTTTTCTGAGAAAAGTGAAAAAATGACTTAGGCAATTATTTTAGGAAGGTGACGATATAGAAATAGTATTTTAATAAACCTTTTACAAATTGCATATCTTTTGTCAAATTATCCTTTTTCAATTTGACAATCGAATTAATTAATAATTAATTACTTAATACTTTCATTTTGGCACCGGCATATTCACGATGATTTGACTCCAAGTTCAGCAGTGAATTCGCTTCATTCTGTGCAGTTGCAAGTGCCAATATTATTCATGTTGTGTTAATGGCGTATAATGGCGCCTCGTCTCAACAACGATCAAGATTTCGTTATTGGGGCCCAGATCAGTTCAGACTGACCAGAAATAATTAACACATATTTTTCAATGTAGCCTATTCCCACCGTTACTTGAACATGAATTCCAGGCGTCCCGCTTTGATAATCTCTGCAAATTCGTTATAAAAGTCGGTATGTTCAACTATTATCTGATCTATTGAGGTCAGAAATTAGCCACCGATGACAGCATCATGATCTTTCTGAGCGAAAAGGTAGCCTACTTTAAATTATATTTTGGGCGGACTTTGGATAGCAATTACCTTTTAGCTCTGAAATTAACGTTGCCTCTTTTCCCTCGTAACGAAGACGAGCAGAATGGGATATTAGTCATTTTATTTTAATATTCTTTTGTCTCCCCTTCTGTTAAAATAGACTAACACAAACAAACAAACTACAGGAAAAACGAAGACAAAGAGGGTTGATACTTCGTACATTTTAGCCTAAAAATAATAAACAAATATGATTTACTTAGACGAAGGGGAAATAAACTGCATGTCACTGTACGAAGACTGTAAGCACATGGGGCACATCTTATTTTGTGATTTGATTATCTTAACCCTTGTACCGTACGTTCTCTTTGTTTCTTTTTGCTACCATTAAAGATAGGCCTACTTTTTCATGAGAAGACCAATCATTCTAAGCGGGGTACTTTTATGTATAAAGTTCATTGTAGCTATATTCGCCCACGGTGCGTAAGGGACCGTCTGAAAAGTCTACCCACTCCATTAAAGCGTAGGTGGATGAAAAACAGAATTCTTGAATTCTTACCTGCAATGGCATAAAAGCTCTGTTTAATAGACTGCATTTTTGCGTAGCCAGTAAACACAGTGACAAATAATTTTCACCTATTTCAGTAGGGCATATACTTTATAAAAAATAATCTTTGAAAATCGTTTTTTGCAGAAAATAAACTTGCTGTGAACATACATTGACTGCATACTCTGGACCATATTTATACTTTTACTGGTAAAGTCACACATGAAACGGTATACGGTATATGTCATTCCTCTCTCAGAGCACAGTGTGTTCTTATTATTCTCTTAATAACCTCGTAAAAATAACACACTATCAATAGCAGTTTATGAATAGACCCACAAAGAATCTACATTTTCATTTTTCAGCTCATTTTCTGCACTGATTGTTGAAGAAAATCAACAATGTATAAAGGGTAAAATGTGTCAAACATACCCCAGTGTAGGCTACACTCTAGTAGTATTAGGCTAAGCATTTTCAAAATATTCCAGACTTTTTATATTTTTGTTTTTATTTGTAAAATATTTATTGAAAACTGTTTTAAAATTCAAGCATAACAAGCAAAATCAAATAAACACAAGGGGACGGATATGCTTAAGATTTTGTAAGTGACTATCTTTCTGTTCAGTGGAAATCTGCAGATCTTTTTGTGGTTACAGATTCTTTGCCGTTCTTGTTATGACTCATCTGCTGTATACTGCTTTCTTCTGACATCTGTGTGAGACTAAGTGTGCGTGCATTGCCTAAATTACTGTCTATTGAAAATGTCCCTGAACTGCAGGTGACAGCCACAGTCAGCCATATTTATTTGCATCACATTTATGGACATAAACTCTCTGAGATTAGTTTGAAGTAGCCAGCACCATGCAGGGTCAGAACGTGCTTATCCTTTAAACTCATCCTCAATGGGTCTCCAAATCTCTGCAAATCTCACACTTTTGTGTCTGGGCATTTGAGGATTATACTGTTTGAAATATAATGTCATATTATGAGTAGTGCATACTAAATCATAGTAAACAAAAGTAGGATAGCAAATGTTTTGGGCCATTGCAACAACTTGTGCTATGGATGAGTTTGTGACTGTCTTTTATTTATTTGTAATAATAATTTGAGTGGGAACTGTGAATGCCATAGTTTATAAAGTTTACAAAGTTTATAAATTAAACTAAAAGTTATGAATTTGTCTGAATGCAAATGCCTACTTGCAATCACCAATACAGTGAAAGTGTGTAGTCAATCAGACAAATTCCAAGTCTAAGGCTGTAAGTAACATGACTTTATGCACGGAACCAACATATTCACTGGAAATAACTGACAAAAGCATTTATATCAGGAAGTGCAAGGTCAGGAAATTCTGTGGTATTGTTGGAGGAAGAACACACACACAAATATCAGCACACATAAGGCATCACCACATTGCACAAACATAGCTGGCGGATCATGACTTGATTTGGTTTTTAGGGTGAAAAGAGAATACAGAATTAAATTAACTTTTGCATTTGTCATAAAAGACATTTGAAAGTAAAAATGCATTGCAAGTGATCCACTTTATATCCGTTCTGTTCTAAGATTATTGACAAGGCTCTCAATCGTCTTTGAAGCCTCTGCCACCATGTTCAAAATGAAAGGCAAAATTAATTCCTGAACAAACATTACTTCAGTCCTTCAGTTGTAAGTCCATGTCACTTTGTGTGATTCCAACATTATTATTATTTTAGTTACAGATTTTGTCAATTAAAGGAGCTTTTAAATATTATGCAATAAATGTAGCACTTGGAATATGAGAAGATGGGATGTCAAGCAATGTATATGATTGTATAATGTTTTAGTATAATTGCAATGCATTTGTAACCAGTCCTGCTCAAACCGCTCCGAACGGCATACCAAACCGGCATCTCTAGTCTGGGAGGCGGGAACGCTAACAAGGATGCTAAAGGCTACAGCCTCAAGCATCAGTCGCTAGTTGCCTCTTGAGGCCAGGAGAGTGAGGTTTACACACTGCACAGCTACCAGCTGGCTACCGTTACACTCACCCCTTAAACCTCACTCCCATCTGGGTCACGGCCAGGGCTGGACTGGTAATCTGGCATACCGAGCATTTTCCCGGTGGGCCGACGCACTTTTGGGCTGATCAGGGGCGGAATGTCCATCGGGAGAACCAAGTGGGCAGGTGGTTCGGCCGCGTAACGTCCCGAATGGGCCGCGATAAGCAACAATGAGCCTCCGCGTTATGCAGAACAGACCACAAAACGACGTGTGAAATGCAGAAAAGGACAGCAAACACCCCCTGAAGAGTCCACATTTTTAAATGTTTTTGAAAAACACAGCCGTCGTGTTATCCGGGCCAAAGAGGAAAAGGACCATCCAAGCTGTTATTAGCGTTGGGACCTAAAGCCAGTGTCTGTATGGGCCAGGGTTTTGTTAGTGCCCATGCTGTGGTCAACTCGCACATCTGTGAGAACACCATGAATGCAGACAGATATGTACACATTTTGGAGAAACATATTTTCCAGGGACGTAGGGATGCAGAGTGTGGGTTCTAGATTGACCTGCCTGCAGTCCTGACCTGTCTCCATTTGAGAATGTGTGGTGCATTATGAAGCACACCATACTGCAATGAAGACCCCATACAATTGTGCAGCTAAAGACCTACATAATGGATGAATGGGGGAAAATGTAGTGCCCAAATGCTTAATAAGTGTTAATAGAAGAAATGGTGATGTTTCACAGTGGTAAACACTCAACTCTTCCAACTTTTTTGGAGCAAGTTGCAATCATCTGATTTGAAATTACTGTACATTACAAAAAATAAGATAAAACAATGAAATTCACTTGGTAAATCATCAGATAATGTGTAGTGGTAGAGCTTTCAATATAGCAAAAGTGTGATTATAATTTTCAAATCACTTTAACTCATTTTTGTTTTATTAGCATTTTTCATACTGTCCCAACTTTTTCAGAATCGGGGTGGTTAAAGTGCAAATAAACATATTTTCACAATACATATTTTCTAATCAAAGATGTTAATATAACAGATTATTTGATTTAATGATTTTAGTCAAATGGAATCACTTGGGATATTTTTGTTCAGTGTTAGATGTTTTCAGGAAATTGGGGTGTGTGGAAGATTTCGAAACTTTATTGTTGCTGCTCAAAAGACATTGCAACACACATGCAAGTTTATACATACATTTATAGTATTTGTTTTAGTTTTCATATTTTAAGGGCTCTTCAGAAACCCTCCAACCACCCCCAACCTTTGGTTTCCTCCAAGGACAGAATGGATTTGGCAACTTCTACGATGGAAACATTACACATTTTATATTTAACATTGCAACATTCCCATTTACAAGGAAAACTAAACACTTGTATGAAGAGAACAAAATGGGTGCATGAAAAAGATAATATATTATGAAATATACTAAGTATAATATGTAAGTATAATTGAACAACCTAAAAGAAAATTCCTGATACCATATTGATAGCAATAGTATGTTCTACAAGGAGCAAATCATATTTTTGTGTTTACTGATTAGTGTATTTTGATTAGCTATACCCCAGTCATCAGTTTGCTATTACTTACTGATTTTTCCGCATGAGTTAAACGTGGAGACTAAAATGTTGATGTTGTGCTGCTTATGTGCCTTCTTAAGTTCTGCATAGTTACATATTCATAAAACAGTATTTTACAGTATTACCATTTTTCTTAAAAATAAAGTGCTAACACAGTATGTGGATAAAGTTGTGATGGCTAAAATATGTAGATCTCTTAAAACATAACACTATTGCCTGCTAAAACTAGAAATAACTCATAAAAAAAATAAAATCAAAGCATGTGTGTAAGGTTTCTAAGAGAGAGAGATGAGAGACTAAATCACTGATTCCTGAGATACTGCATAAGACAGAAAATGTCCCCACAATTTGACTTTAATTAAGAAAATAGCAATGTTTCCACTATAAATCAATTAGGGTATTTTCCAAACAGCATTTTGGACTCTTGAGGGGCACTGCGTGAAGGGAACCCAACTCAAAGTGTTGTTCCAAAAAAAAGTACAAATAAATATATATATATATATATATATATATATATATATATATATATATATATATATATATATATATAATATCATAAGTAATATTTGTTTGTTTATTATTTGTTTATTTTTAGGATCCCATTAGCTGAAAGTCTGTGCCATCAGCAAGTCTTCCTGGGTTCCATTCTAAAAAAAAAAATTAGAATTAATTATTAATATCACACGAGCAAGAGTGCTATATGACCCAATATGATTCAGCCGTAGGTAATTACAGCAGACCTGATATAGGGCCTTATAGCACGATTGCAAGTGTGATATTGCTTATATACAACAGTTCAATGAACAAGTAAACTTAAAAAAATTAGGAAAAACCGAGTAAGGTCATAAAAACGCATATGTGCATGGAACTACTTTCTTATGCGATGAGTCAGAATCTACCGTTGCTGGTTCTAAACAAATGATGCGTCCAAGCTCCATTAGTAATTCAAAAAGTTCACTTCGGAAATAGTATCACGGCTTGTGCTGTTTCTAACAAGTTATTGGATAAACAAGGATGGATTGATGGGTGTGTGCGTGTCTATGTGTCTCTGTCTGTGTGTGTGTGTGTGTGTGTGTGTGTGTGTGTGTGTGTGTGTGTATGTGTGTCTGATAGAGAGAGGGAGAGACGGAGCATGTATGATCAACTGTTGCCACTCCCAAGCAGATATGCTGTCAGCGTTCTGTAGGTAAGCTTTCTCAGTGGAAAAATAGCGTCCAAGCGGGGGTATTTCTCCCTATTTCGTGGTAGCCGCTCAAGAGTCGATCAATATAGAAACAGCGATGTCCTCTGCCATTTTTAAACAGTGTGTATCCAGTGTGGAAACTCGGTAAGCGCTTCAGAGTTCTGTAATCAAACAGCGCATTGTGTCTCTCAGCTGCAGTGAGCCTTAATCCTCAAATTGTTAATTTAAAGCCGTTTAAAACAATGTCCTAACTTAAGTAATGTAGTGGTAATACGAGCGATCACTGAGAGCTGTTACATGTAAACAATGGCTAATCTTGCGTTCAGACCAGAGGTGGCGAGAGCATCAAAATTCGCTCTGGCTGCCCTTCCAACAACGCTATCGAAAATTAATGGACGCTCTGACGTATTTGAAATTGGCGGCAACGTTTGTTGAGAATGCTTGGTTTTGTGAACTATAATTAAAGGGGCCACAAAACATCCAGACATGTCGACCGGTATCTTTTTGACGACATATCACAAGTAGCGTATATCCTCATGAAATATTTTAATATATTATTATATAATATTATATAAACCATAATATCCACTTCATCAACTCACATGGCACACTAACATTTTCAGACACCTTTATCCACTCATCGTTTTTTTTATTTTATTTATATCCGTGTAAGCAAACGGGGACAGATCAAATATTATGGGAAAACCCGCCACGGCAATAATCCGTTTCTCCTCCATTTTGTGTTCGGAACTAATGTTTGGTGGGAACAAAGTTTACACGATTGTGTTCTCTAGACTTCGCTAGAGCGGAGCACTTCTATATTCCAATAGGTTGCCATCGAACCGCGTCAAAGCTCATTACCATAATGTTGGCTGCTTCTCGCCGCCGAGAGACGCTGGCTGTCATAGAAAATGAATAACTTCCGGTCGGTTTGACGCTCTTGACGCCTCTGGTCTGAACGCACTGTAACGGATTCACTTTACGTCACCAACTGGCTCATATTACACACAAAAATTATCTTTTGCCACCACCTGCTGGCTAACATATGTAATTTCACTCTTAACAGATATATACTGCTCTTACACTTTAGTTTAGAATGGCAAGGACACAACGTCAGGTTTTACTGTGCTATGGACTGTGTAATTATGGCTAATATCAGCTTGGACTGCTTGTGAACCAGTTATAATATGCCTCAAGCTTTGCAAAGAAACTGTTATTGAAGAATCAGTTAAAAACACTTGGACTTGATTGCAAAATCGTGACTAAACAGTTTAATTCATGCATATTTCATAGTTATGGTGCTGATGTGCTTCAGTGAATGGTTTAATTTATTCAGATACAATGAGATGTGCGTTATGTTTAAACACTGAAATTTTGTTTTAGAATGTTGTGGAGAACTTGTCTATTCTCTATTATAGGCTATAGTAGTATTAATAGTATTATTAAACAGTTTCAGTTTTAGTGCAAAAATATATATATATATTTTTTTTTTTTTAAAAAAGAAATTGCATTTCATGACCCCTTAAATGAATTCTAAACAGTGAGCTCCACTTGCACAAATTTATGGTTCGCATTCTGACTTTCACCTGCTGTTCGTGGACAAGTTCATCAGACATGTTACGAACGTCTCGAGTGGGAGCTTTCTATTTTCTCTCACAGGAGGGCAGCTTTTCTGTTTCTGAGGCACAGAGGTTTTATTATGGAAGCTTTATTTCTAAATATATCATCTATAAGCCTAAATTCTTATCTTCATTTTGTAGTTTTTAATGCATGCACCAGTCAGCTTGTTCAGAGCACCCGTACTGTCTGCCTCCCTAAGATGGACTCTTCCTAGGTTAAATCAGCTAGCAAGTTTAAGAATTGCCATAATCAAAATAGCAGCAAGTTCACTGAACGACAAACCAACCAAACTTTATTCATTAGATGATCAGAATAAAGAAGGAATGGCAGTAACAATGAACTGACAAGGATAAGATTTGTAGGCTATGATGCAAGATTGCCATGCAAGTAGGTAGCCAAGTTAATGAGCTTACAGATGCTAACTGGTTAAGTTATACGTGAGTTGACCAAATACCTGGATTTATCATTATTCGTTGATCATTTTTAGTAGGGATGTGCACGGTTACCGGTTTTAACATTTTGTTAACCGCATGGTTTCACAAACGGTTCTGTTCTTCATCGGGAGGTGTTTCAGGATGCATTAATATAAAATAAAGTACTTTTTTTTTTTTTTACATTTCTCGGTGATCCTAAGGCAACGTTTTAGTGCCACATTACAATAAAATAAAACATTACGATTTTGAGAATAAAGTTAAAATTACAAGCATAAAGGCGTAGCATTGTGAGAATAAAGAAATATTTAGAGAGAGAAAACTCACAATATAAGGCTAAACCGCGTGTCATTAACACAACGATATGTGCCATGATACGACACCGAGCCCAGTGTTGCCAACTATTTTCAATGGAAAGTAGCTAAAGCCTGCTCGAAAAGTAGCTAAATGTCGCCAGATGACGTCATGCGTCGTTAGCATATTAATGACGTCATCGCGTCGTATTTGCATTCTGCCTAATTTCTCGGTACTGTAGCCTACTTTAGTTTATAATAACGGTTATCTCCCCTAAACCGTGCTCATACTGTTTTTATATAAGTATATAGCCGAAAAACGGCCAAATTAAATGTTTTGAATTAAAACAAAGGAGAAGGCAGCTGATATGTGATCACTGATTGGTTCCTGCTAACACAGCATGCACATGCGCAGCTCATTCATGTCTATGTCCGCTGGCGTGCAGTCAACGGAATGTGCTGCTCCTCTCAGCCGCTCACTGAACAGAGCAGACGCAGCGGGGAAGTAAGACCTCACGCTTGCAGTACTGGCGATATTTGGAATTTGGAAAGTTGCTAAGGTTTGTCCAAAAAGTCGCTAGATTTGTCGCTAGTCGCTTTTTTGAAAAAATGTCGCTAAAGGGGTCTGAAAAGTCGCTAAAAATAGCGACAAAGTCGCTAAGTTGGCAACAATGACCGTGCCAGCAGCTTTTTTAATGCAAAAGATAGATGTGGAGGATTTATTTAAATTATAATTTACGATAGGATTTGGCAATAAAGAAATACTTGGTCTTTTGGCACATCAGCATAGAGTTATTATTTGTTATCCGGATTCTGCAGCATTTATGTAGGAAATTACATTTATTCAGTAGATAGAACCAGACAGACATTTGTGTGCATTAGTGATGCTTGATCTGCTTATTTGCTGTCTAAACAATACTGTAACTGGGGGGATGTTACCATTTGCGATGTCTTGAAAGGGATATAATTAACAGAAGTTCACATTTTTTTCAGTGTAAACCTCATAGCCTCCTTCCTTTGACAGGCACCCACATATTGAAAATTCCTATTCTAATGCACACCTCATTCATGAACAGAGAGCTCACAAAAACTTCCCACAAATCATTTTTACTTTATTCTCAAAATACTGTATTATGATAAATGGAAATTGCACATTTAAATAGTTCTTAACATGTATGAAAAACATTTGTGAGGATAGGCCCCTATGAATGGAGAACAAATTGACATCTATTTAATAACAATTTCAATTACAACTTTATAAAATTAAATGTTTATTCCAAAATGACTTGTTTATTAATGAAAAATTAATACACTTGGACAGTTTCTAATCAATGTTAGTATGTCTTTTATTGCCTTTTCAGGGCCAAACCAAACAACCACAATGATGAAATAAGTACAATGCAATGTTCCAACAGATGAAAATCTCATTTTTAAATGATCTGATTATCATCAAAAAGTGAGTACAGCAAAAAGACATTTAGAAATTTGGAGGGTTATTGATAATGAATGAATAATGAGAGTTGAATAATTCCATACATTTGTAGATGAGCATAATGAGACCAATAATTATAATGACACCAATAGAGAAGGCAATGATGTTGAGGCAGCGGGCCTTGGATCCGTAGGACTGAGCTGACATGAAGTCTCCCCGCATTCTGCTGTCCCTGGCCTGACATCCATAAAATATATGATGAGCTTAAGTTATTTGAAAAGCAGCAGAATTGTCATAAACAATGATGCTCACCTTCACCGAGTTGTGAAAAGCACAAAATCCAAGGCAGCAGTGGTTACAGAAGTGGAGATTAAATGTGGAAAACACAATGTCATCGTTGAATTTTTGCTCAGGCATAGACACTGTCACTTGCTGGTGTGTGTAGCCTCGGTTGTCCTGCAATGGAATCCCTGCAGAGTTCTGCATCACTGGGTTAATTCAATACCAAGAGCTTGCTGACAAGTCTGACAGTAATGTCTGAGTATTTGGCTCTCTGGTGCGTATGGCTTCAACTGATGTGTGAATCTAGGCGTATGTGTAAATAGCACTTCTAGAAAATAGGTTGTGGTTTTTTTTTTTTAATGAAAACTAAAAAGTTGCAATGCGGTTTGGAAAACTCCGGTACATATTGCTTTCAAGGGAGTAGTTAAGAAAACATCATATATATATATATATATATATATATATATATATATATATATATATATATATATATATATATATTTATTTTTATTTATTTATTTTTTTTTTTTTAATCTCATCTACACATACCACTTGAGATGTTTTCCACAAGTGTTCTGTTTAAGAAGGAAAAATTGTATCTCTGCTCTCATAATGGCAAAATAGCATTAAATTACATAAGTAGCAGACCTACTCTTTCTTTTCAAAGGCACTGTGAATCTTTTTAATTAACCTTTTGGTGACTGCCAAAAACCTCAAGAGAACTTTTACCACATCACTGCAATTTGCTGGAAATGGCTTGTTTTTTGTCACCCTATCAGGAAACTGTGTATGTTGTCAGTACTTTATAGAATAAAACAAAAAGTTTCATTTCATTTCAACACATACCAAAAAATAGTAAACTGATTTTGTAGTGGTCTCTTAATATTTTTAAGAGCTGTATATATTTTGATATAATAGTGACAGTGTCTGGACCTTCTACAATTACAAATTTCCTTTCAGTAAATGTACATGTTATGAATGAAGTGGCTGAACCTACTACTTTGATTGTGACAAAGTTAATGTAATAATTTATTAAGAAGTTAAATCTATTCATGTGTGCTTTAAAATAGTTCACATAAAAATGTAAATTATCTCATCATTTACCCTCATGCCATCCCAGATATGACAAACACAAACAAATATTTTTAGAAGAATATCTCAGCTCTGTAGATCTACACAATGTCACAATGTCAGACAACAACAATGATACAAAATGTGAATATGATCATCAAAGGACAAAATGCTTAACTGTCTTAAATTATGATCAACCAAAAAGACATGTGATTAAATCTGAGCAGATTCCTAACTTGGCAGCGATAATTCTGAATTGTAGGCCTACAATCAAGGGATTCAAATGTAATGGCAGATGACAGAAGTGGAGGTGGAAACACGGTTTCATTTTTTAACCACATATGCCATGCAAGCAGTTGCTATTTACAAAGAATGAGTAAAGCACTACCATTTCACCCTCCTTCAGGCCAATTCACACTTTCTTCAACAAACACTGACATTTGAAAGTTTGCTGTTAGATGCTCCAACATACACAACATAGTGAAAACACCGATCCAACAAAACCCAACCAATGTGTATAGTGTTGCAACTAAAACCATCTGCTAGTCCTGCAGATACAACCTTTAACCCTTTAACAAACTCCTTTTCTCTTAAAGTTGAAGTATCTAATTTCTTTGACACTAACCAGCGGAATAGCAAAATTAAACTGTTTTCAAAACAGCTTTATGAATACACCCCTGTCTGCCATTGGTCAACGAAAGAGATAGCAGGTTGTCTAAGCAGGTTGCGCAAAATGAGCAATTTTCATAGTGCAACTGGAACACAGTGTTTACAGTTTTTTAGAAAATGAACCTATGAATGGCTAACTAAGTTTGAGGTTGTCTCAACATATAGGAGAAAATATTTTAACATAGAAAAAGATACATAGGATTCTTAATCTTTGAAAACGTGTCATGTGTCCTGAGCTTTTGCCAAGTCTTAAAAAGAAGGAAAAAAGCAATCACTACATTCTGATGTGGCTCAGATTGTTTGTGCAAGGCCTGTACTGTCAAGATTTAGAATTTGTATTTTTTGTCACTCCATTGTCTCCAAATTTCCTCTGCTGCTTTCAGGGTAGAGTCCTCTCCTATGAATGTCAACAGATAAATATTATTGAAATAATATAAAGAAAATTCACCATTTATCTAGGTAAAGCAATCTATATAATTTCTTTTAGGTCTGATAAAGTTAATATGTTAACTTATGCAATTCAATCTTTAATGCAGTTCATTTTTACAAAAGCGACTGAGTGACATTAACAGAGTGAGATTTATTGGGATTATTTGAATAAATTGACAGTTCATTAATTATTTAATTTAATATTTTAACACGTTTGTGTAAAAAAAAAAAAAACCTTGACAAAGCAGAATCTGATGTATTTCTGGAAGTCTGCACTGTGTTCTGGGCTGTAGAATGTAGAATGTTCCTAGATATCACCACAAAAAGATTTTAGAATCTATCCATAACCCATCTTATCTTACCTTCTCTTTTATGAGCTATTTAACAATTCTGCAGTCAAAGGTTTCATCTTTAGCACTAGTGTCTTTAAGGTGTGCCTCTTAAAGTAAAACATTTAAAAACGGAACAAATATAAGTATAAGAAATACTTAACAGTTATTTCCTATGAATAGTGTTATCAAAAACAGCTAGTGCCTTGTTGTTACAAAACTTACCCTCTTATAAGATGTTGACAGACATATAGATACAGTAGACAGACAGACAGATAGTTAGATAGATACGGTGCTGTGAAAAATTATTTGCCCCCATCCTGATATCTTCTGTTTATTTGTATATTTCATACTAAATTTCAATAATTCAAACAAAATCTAACTTAAAACAAAGGCAATCTGGGTAAACACAAAATGCAGTAACTTTTTTTTAAGCAAAAAAGTTATCCCATGCCTGTGTGAAAATTATTTGCCCCCTTAGTTACTTAAACCCAAAATCAATGTAACTGCATTCATAATGGGGTTCAGCTGGACTAGACACACTCAGACCTTATTACTGTCTGCCCTGTTCAATCAAACCTACACCTAAATATAACTTTTGCTGCAGCATGAAGTTGGTAAAAAGGTCTCACCCAGTACCACACTATGCCAAGGTTGAAAGAAATTCTAGAAATTATTTGGTAAAAGGTGATTGAAATACATCAGCCTTGGAAAGGTTACAAAGCTATTTCAAAGGTTCTGGGTCACCAATGAACCACAGTGAGAGCCATTATCTTCAAATGGAGAAAACTTGGCACAGTAGTGAATCTTCGCAGAAGTGGCTGACCTTCCAAAATTCCTCCTAGAGCATAGTGACGACTCATCCAGGAAGTCACAAAAAAGCAAAGGACAACATCCAAGGGTCTGCAGGTCTCTTGCATCAATAAAGGTCAATTTATCAGAAAGACTCCAAAAATTCCATCCATGGAAGTGTGAGGCAAAAACCACTGCTAACCAAGAAGTACATTAAGGCTCATCCAAATTTTGCCAAAACCTTTTGGGATAATGTTCTGTGGACTGATGAGTTGAAAGTAGACCTGTTTGGAAGACGGGTCCCATTACATCTGGCGTAAATAAAACAGAATTCCACAAAAAGAACATCATATGGTCAATCATGGTGGTGGTAGTGTGATGGTGTGGGGCTGCTTCACTGCTTCAGGGCCAGGGTGACTTGCAATTAATGAGGAAACATGAATTCTGCTCTCTACCACAAAATCCTAAAGGAGAACGTCTGGTCAAGGGCAACTGGATTATGCAGCAAGACAATGATCCAAAGCATAGAAGTAAGTCCAACTCTGAATTGCTCAAAAGAAGCTAAATTTAAATTTTGGAGTGGCCTAGTGAAAGTCCTGACTTGAGCCCATTTGAGATGCTGTGGCAGGACCTTTAATCGGCAGTTCATGCTCAAAAATCCTCCAGTGTGGCTGAACTAAAGCTGTTCTGCACAGAAGAGTGGGCAACAATTCCACCACAGCATTGTGAAAGACTGATCTCCAATTATCAGAAGTGTTTGGTTGCAGTTGTTGCTGCTAAAGGTGGCACAACCAGCTATTAAGTTAAGGGGTCAGTTCGTTTTTCACATGGGTGATATAGGTGTTGGATAACCTTTTTGTTTCAATAAAAAAAAAAAAAAATATATATATATATATATATATATATATATTTAAAACTGTATGTTGTGTCTACTCAGGTTGCCTTTGTTTTATATCTCGTTTGAAGATCTAAAACAATTTACTATGAAAAATACACAAATATAGAGCAAATCAAGGGGCAAATACTTTATCACAGCACTATAGATAGATAGATTTCAGGAAAGTTTATTTTATTCTTTATTTAGAATAAAGCCTTATTTATTGAAAATTCTGAATAACCTCCTGAAGTATTCTGAGTTCCTTCCTACATACATTGTTTTATCTGTCCCCTTACTAAGATTTGAGATATCTGCAATCATGAAGTATCCTCCCTGGGGCAGTATAGCTTTCAGGCGAAAACTCTTCAGACATTCTGCCAGCCTGAGCTGCTTGTCATGAAGATGGGTGGTTAACTGGTGGAAATAGCTGTCCTCTGTTCCAAACACATCATATTCCCTCTGCAAACCTGATGCTACATTCTCCTACAGAATAACAGACAATGTCAGAACATTGAAAAATGACACATATCACCCCTCAAGCTAATTTTATATGTTTTACCTGGGCAGCAGTGGCACAGTGATACACAGTTCTGATGGACGGTTTTTAGGTGCTTCAGGATATGCCCTGATTCCATCGCCCAACCCACCTACATTAAAATGATGAGGAAATTGAATTACCTAAAATAAATGTTATCTTCAGAGAACTAATGCTAACTGTGGCTGAGTTCGGAATGGCATACTACCCATACTTCTGCCACATCTATGCATCTCAGAAATAGTAAGAGTAGTAGGGCAGTATGCCATTCTGAACACAGCCTTTGCTTTCCTGATCACCAAAAACAGACACCTTGTTTCCTCGCAGCTCCGTCCTCTAACCTGTGACCTGGAAATCATTCAAAGTCCACTATCATAAAGGATGTATCAATTCTCTAAATGCACCGCAAAGACAGAGGGAGCTTCCCGAGGATGCTTGAGGGAGGATTCATGGGTCCTATGTGGAAGTCTTTTTTTGACAAAGGTTTTCATTCAAATTTCCCATTTGCAGTTTAAAAAAAACACAATCATCAGATACTTGAACAGCTTCTCTTGAATTATTAGTTTTTAATATGTTAAAACAAGTTAACAACATAATGGCAAGCACTCAGAGGTAATGCAGCTGCGCAAAGATGCTTGAGTGAGCAAAGACATTCCATTTTACAAATACACCTTGCTTCTAATTCTCAGTCATCATTTCCTTTCCTTGTGTCCTTTCCTGGTTTCCTAAGAGGGTAAGCAAGGATGCAAGGAAAGGAAACAAGGATGCACAGTTTCATATATTAGAAGCACCCCTGACTTCCCTAAACCCAGGTGCTTGCTTTATCAATATTTATATGAGCATAATGCCACCCAGTGGACAACAAAAATATTATACAATTTACATACATAAATGGCTCCAACACTAGGTCCAATACAAAATGGACTTGAAATTAGCCACACATTTGACATTGAGTCAGTAATGTGAAGGTGAAGTACATTGAAGGAAATCAATTATAATTACTTCTTATGCCCTATAATTTGACCAGCTCAACTTCCATCCTGTGGCACTGTAAGTCTTGCCAGCACTCCTAATGGCGACAGTGCGTTCCCACATATCTGGAAGGCTGGCTGCCAAAAAAGAAAAGCTCTGTTACTTTCAAAATCCCCTTCCTACAAGTTATATTTATTGCAATGTGGATTAAATGTAAAGTTTTGCTCTTACTGATCTTTACATGTTTTGTTCCATCATATGGGTCAAACGGTTGAACCTCGACTGGTAAAACAGTCTCATATATATATATATATATATATATATATATATATATATATATATATATATATATATATATATATATAAACGTAATGGAGCCTGTCTCGTTTCATTTTTTAAAATCTATTTTCAATGACTTTTATTTATATGAACTTACATTTATACAATTGTTAACCTTTTTTGCATTCCCAATAAATTATTATTATTATTATTATTATTATTTAAATGAAACAAGACATCCTCGATTACGTCTGCGGCCGACAAATGCGGCCGACAAATGCGACCTCCTGAGGACGCATCCTTCCAAACGAGACAGCCAATGTTGTTGTCAAATCTCCCATAGACATATAAATACATGATGTGTATACACTTGCGCATGCGCAAGAAAGTTCACTGTACCCGGAAATGGTTACAGTTAAAACATTCTCTTGACATCAGAACATGATGTCTATGCATCAGAAGGCATGTTATATACAGTAGGTGACGGTAATACTCCTAAAGAGTAAACGGCCATTAATAATAAGAAGAAGAGAAGGCATGTTATGTATTTGACCTAAGAGCAAACTATAGTCATCATGAGCAATTTCAGATTATTGTTGATGTTCTCTAATAACACGTTCAGGGCTGTTCGAGGCAGCGTAAGTTCATTTTCAAATGTTGTTCCTAATAAAGCAGTTTGCCTTTGGATCTACAACCAGAATTAAACGTAATTTTGTTTTAAATATGGTTTGCAAGTTGATGTCATGAAGTTGATTTTCTGCTCGTCCGCTTGGAAAGTGTATGCATTATAATTTATAGATCATTAAAATATGTGTGCCATATTCTTGGCAGCTCAACTGTTGATGATTTGTTCTCTTCTCAGACTGTCATCATCTCACCCAAGAGGACATTGTTCGTAACACGACATGGTTTATTCAGACGTGAAGATGCTCAAGTGCTTCAGTGTAATTGTGTTTTATTGTGTCTATATTCTTTATCATTTACTATATCTAATTGAATATTTTGGTGTAGAAAAACAAAACAAGAAATGTTAAAAGATCCACTTGCAACACATAGACCAGACACAACAGTCAGTCCATTACAATTGCATTGAAAGTTTGCACAGACTGATGTATTTTTATAAAATAATCAGATGTTGTTTTCTTAGGTAAACTAGGCAGATTCAGTCGTCAGTCAAGTTCCACTGTCGCTGGAACAGAGAAGAGTGAAGACTCATTTCTGAAGTGGTTTCTCTTGTTGATACCTGCCACCACCTTTTGTCTCGGGACGTGGCAGGTACAGTGTTTTGTGTGTGTGTCTGATGAAAGCCAGAACTAAAACAGGAGTTGCCTTTTTATGAAAAGTCTGCCATTTGATTTTGTAGTTGAAACGCAGGAAGTGGAAGTTGGAGCTTATCCGTGAACTCCAGAGCCTGACAAATTCAGAGCCTATCCCTTTGCCTGTAGAGTGAGTCTTTAAACTCTGTACTTTCTCCACATTGATGTATTGTCATACTCAATAGTGTTGCTGATGTACTCATATTACTAACAATATGGTGATATAATCTGTGTGAGACAGTCCAATGGAAATTAAGGAGCTGGAGTATAGGCGAGTAAAGGTGCGTGGATGTTTTGATCACTCCAAAGAGCTGTACGTCCTGCCCCGCTCCCCTGTGGATCCTGACAGAGAGGCTCGGGAGGCAGGCAGGATTTCTTCCAGCGGGGAGAGTGGTGCTAATGTTATTACACCTTTCTATTGCACCGATCTGGGGTACAAACACATTCAACTCAATTTGCTTAAAGGGATAGTTCACACAAAATTGAACATTCTCTCATCATTTACTTTCTTACATCTGCTGAACTCAAATTTAGATTTTTAGAAGAATTTCTCAGCTCGTTTAGTCCATACAATGCTAGTGAATTCATGCCAAAATTGTGCCAAAAGCTCCAAAAATCACAGAAGTCCGCATTTAAGTAATCCATACGACTCCAGTGTTTAAATCAATGGAAGTGTGCTGAGGTCAGTGGTTGAGAACCACTGTTCTAACGTGCTGATCAAGCCTTCGCAGGGCACTTTGAAGGGAGCAAAATCCATGAAATAAGGTAGTTCCGAACAGATTTTCCGATAAGAAGAATCGCTTAAAAAGTGAGTTCTGCCTGTCAGTTATAACCTTTCACCTCTCTGAAGCTCTCACAGTGGAGGGTAATTGTCTTCAAAGGAAATAATTCATAAGGGTGATCATTTCTGAACAGGACGTGCCAACACTGGAGCTAGATGCGAGGACAAGTGGCTGGAGTTTTTATAGATATTTTTGTACAGTGTATGTGTATAGTAAATCTTAACATGGATATATTATCGTTTATTTCTTTGTATTTCATTCATCTGTGTTGCACAGCAGCTCTTGCCTCATTGTAAACAAAGACCACGATTTATTGTGTGCATTTGTGGGAAGGTTATGTAGTAATGTTGACACAGATCATCGTTCGGTTTTCAAATAATTAGAAAAGCTGGCCAATATTGAGATTACTTCTCAAGTTTCCCTGAAGCGTGCTCTAGCGTAATGGAAACTGGTGTGTGAGGCTACAAACCAAAACCAATTGGCTAGTTTTTTGTCTTTTGACATGTCCAACCCCCACTTCCTGTTTCAGTTGTAAAAACAGTAACTACAACCATGCTTGTCAAGGCACTTCAGGGCGACTTTAACAGTACAAATCGTCTTGTGTTTTTAATGATTCACATTCTTCATGCATATGCCTCTACTTGGCAGGGAGAAGATTCTTTTAGCAAAAAAATAAAACTTAATGAGTTGTATGGATTACTTTTATGATGCTTTTTGGAGCATAACAATTTTGGCACCCATACACTTGCGTGTTTTGGACCTAGAGCTGAAATATTCTTCTATGAATCATAATTTGTATTCTGCAGAAGATAGTCATACACACTTGGGATGGCATAAGTTGAGTAAAAATTTGAGAATTTTAATTTTTGCTGAACTATCCCTTTAATACATTTGCTATGCTTGGGTCTACAGAACTCTGCATCAAAACATTTCTTTGTTTTATGTCCAAGGATCACCATCTTGGTGAACAGAGGTTATGTCCCCAAAAATAAAATTAGACCAGAAACCAGGATGAAGGGACAGGTAATACTGTCTTTCTACACTCTCCTCAAATTAATTTGTGAATTATTAATAACTCTCTCAGACAGCCTTTGATTTATCAGGTACAAATTTTGATAAACATGTGCCTTGGATTGCATTTTTCCTCAGTGGTTGGTCCGATTGTTTTATTTTAATAAAAGGTGACTAAGGAAGTGGACCTAGTTGGTGTGGTGCGTTTAACAGAGCAACGGAAACCATTTGTCCCTCAAAATTACGTGGAGGCTAACAAGTGGTACTTTCGTGACCTGGAGGCCATGGCGAAGGTCACTGGTGCTGAGGAGATCTTCATTGATGCAGTGTTTGGTAAGAGCTGCTCTTAACATACTTTCAAGTTAAGTTTTAGCACTAACAAATACATAGATTTGCACAGTGATTGTCATAGTTCTGCTAATGGGAGTTACATTTTAATTGTTTTTATTCTTTGGACTTAGACAGCACAATACCTGGTGGACCAATAGGAGGGCAGACTAGAGTGACTTTGAGGAATGAACACATGCAATATGTCATCACATGGTGTGTTAAGTATTTAATGTATTATCATTTATACATTTTTTCATGCTTTAAAACAGAAATTTGATTAAGTTACAGTAGTTTTTTCCTTCAATCCTTATGGTGATACAATTACACCCTTGAAACATGTAAAAATGTTAACTCATTTTTGATCATTTAGGAACTATTCCATTTAGTTGTAAAGATGAGCAGTTCTTAGTTGCCATTGCTAACATTAAAATGGTGCTGTCTTTATAGGTATGGACTGTGTGCTGCTACCTCCTACATGTGGTATGCAAAGTTCATCAAACGCATTGCATTGTAAAAACTGCAGTACTATGCCCTGATGTATGCTGAATAGAAAATCAAAGCTATTATGCTGAATTCAGCACTTTTTGTTATGGACTTTGATTTGTTAATAAAGCCTTTGAGAACACAAGCAATTGTCATAATGATTGGAAAATGTATAGTACTTAAACATATGGATGCAATGACACCTTCAGGACATCTTAAGCTTTGTATTAAGGACAAATTTAAATACAAATATAAAGGTTTAGATTATGGTAATTGTGCATCTGAAATGAGTTATGGCCACCTTCCAAGTCTACATGTTGGTTAAAATGATATCTCGGTGCAGATCCACTGAAATTCAACATTTTCTTTAAGCTGAAAATAGTCAATTTGTCATTACAAAGGGTATAATGTTGACACTTGAATTTATAAATATATGAGTATCCAAAAATACTTTTTTATATAAACATTTTAAAAAAAGCAGTCAAACTCAAAGCACTTTTGTGGACATTTGCATTTATTATTAAACAATACAGATTGCAGGAACTTAACCCAGTTTAGTGGCCAGCTCCTTGGCCTTCGCCTTCTCAAGTTTAGCAATGCGAGCGGTTGACTTAGGACCCAGTACGTTACCTCCCCAGTGACGACGGATCTGAGAAAAGAATGAAAGAGAAATAATTAATATTAGACATATCAATTAAAGACTTGTACACAGCCTTTGACATGGACTTGTTCAACAGATGCCATCGATTGTGTATCAGTGTTGATAACTACTGCAGCCAATAAACTGACCTCCTCATATCTGTCATTGTAGTTGGTCTTGATGGCCTCCACCAGTTTGGCAAGAGATGCTTTGTCTTCACTACAGATGGGAGGGGAAAAAAAACCTGTTAGCCACAAAACCCTAATAGGCATAACATTTTAATCAGTGCATCACTGCAAATCATTTTGCTCAGGGTTAAAAAGCTAATTTGAAACCACACGGTTGTTCAGTTGAAGAAATTCAGACATCATAGCCATAAGAAGTGCAGCACAGAAAAACACAACTTAAGCATGCATTTTACTCACGGGTTGGTCTGTGTGAGGGCAACAGAAGTGCAGGTCTTTCTGTGCACCAGTCTGCCCAGTCTAGCCTTGCCTTTCACGATGCAGTATGGGACACCCATCTTACGGCACAGAGCAGGCAAGAACACCACCAGCTACACAAAACAGACATTTAAACAAGTAGGTCATCAATTACACAAAATCAAGCATCTAGTATAAATTCTCTAAGAGCAGCAAGTATTTTAAGTGGTTGTTGCTCAGTGTTAAAAAGCTCATTTTTAATCTTCAGCATGAATTCAGGTGAAGACATTCAAAGTATCATTGCAGACAACCACAACATGATATCTGACAGCAGATTGGCTATGCCTCTGCAACATTCCTGTAGAACATCAAAGGGTTAAAGAAGCTCACCTCAATAGGATCCACATCATGGGCAATAATAACCAGCTGAGCCTTTTTGCTTTCCACTAGTGTGGTCACGGTGTTCACACCTGAGAAAGAAGACGAGTGTTGACATACCAATCTGTCTACACATGCTTTTTGCATTCCAAAGAATACTAACAATATGGTACATGCCACGTACACAAATGTTATGGATAAGGACAATAACACCAAAATGTGATGCTGTATGCTAGCTGACTAAATAAATACAAATCAAACCAATGCCATTTTGAAAAATGTCTCCCAAGTAATTTTTCGTAACTTAAGTTTACATCTTTACTAGGCAAATGCTAGCATCCGAAAAGACTCACCTGCACGGAGGACTGGTGGCCTCTTGGTGGGCACGTCTCCCTTTCCAGCAGCCTTCTGTTCAGCACGAGCCAGCAGTCTTCGTTTTTTCTCCTGCTTGGTCTCTGGCCTGTATTTGTGGGCCAACTTGAACAGCTGTGTAGCTGCAGAAAGACGAGGTAGAAACTTCTAAAGTCAACATAGTTTAGAAAATGAAAGTCTTGACTAATGTTGAAGTAGAATTTAAAATGAGAAAGAATAACATATTTAGACGAAGCGACAAGTGCATCAGTGATCTTGGTGGAGGTGTCTGCATCAATTATTAAGATAGCAAATATTCTTCACATCATCTGCACATCTGAAAGGGAACAGCTGCTGTAGCAACAGCCTATTTTACTCCACAAAGTCAAAACATTCCAACTCCAGCCAACTCACCAGTCTGGCGGTCCAGAGCCTGTGTGAACTGGTTGATTGCAGGGGGAACCTTCAGACGTTTGTATAGGATGGCCCGCTGACGCTGCAGCCGAATGTAACGTGGCCATTTCACAAATCGGGTAAGATCCCGCTTCGGCTGGATGTCTTGACCTGGAGAGGTGATGACTGAAGTACATTAGTTTCATTCATACTAAAACTAAACCAAGGTAAACAACAACTTGCCAATTGGTTTTTCAGAAGTAACATTAGTGTATCAGTGATCTTGGTGGAAATTGTCAGCATTGCTGTTAAGATAGCAAATATTTATAACATCATCTGCACTTATTCAAACATTAAATGTGCACCCAGTAACTTTTGTCTGTGTCATCTTGGATTTACACTGCCACATAGTGGCTTGGAAGCAACTTCATTTAAAATCAATAGATTTCAGTTTCAGATGTCATTGTGGAAATGTTTTATTCACATTCAGCCATGATTACGTTAATCAGTGATTGAAAATGTCAAATAACAGGACGGTTACTGAGATTAAGCAAGTATTCAGCTGGTCATGTGATCTCCATGCGCAGACCCTCTCCATGTAGAAAAAAAAAAAGCTTTTATAAGGTTACAGATATGACTGGAGTGTTAATTTTAATGTGAGTGCTCATGATTTCTTATATTGAAAAAAATCACAATTCATGTCTTTTGAATTAAACTTTTTAATGAGGAAAAAAATTACTGGAGAGCACCTTTAAGCGGTCCTTAAAAGTCCAGCTGCTACTCACCAATGCCAGAGTTCTTAGGTCTCTTCTCAAACAGAGGGTTCACGACTTTTTTGGCCTCATGTTTCTTGGCCACCGAAGGGGCAGGTGCCACCTTCTTCCCCTTAGCCTTTTTCCCTTAGGCTATGGAGAAATGAAAAGGACATTACTCAAGAGTTTATTATCTACGTTAAGCAACAAGGTCACAGACAGTGGTTATTCAGTGGCTCTTGCACAGGATTAGTAAGACTTGTTAAACACAAAAGTTTCAGATTAAGAAGTTCAAGCAATCATCAAATCAATTATAATTACTTCTTATGCCCTATAATTTGACCAGCTCAACTTCCATCCTGTGGCACTGTAAGTCTTGCCAGCACTCCTAATGGCGACAGTGCGTTCCCACATATCTGGAAGGCTGGCTGCCAAAAAAGAAAAGCTCTGTTACTTTCAAAATCCCCTTCCTACAAGTTATATTTATTGCAATGTGGATTAAATGTAAAGTTTTGCTCTTACTAATCTTTACATGTTTTGTTCCATCATATGGGACAAACGGTTGAACCTCGACTGGTAAAACAGTCTCATATATATATATATATATATATATATATATATATATATATATATATATATATATATATATATATATATAAACGTCATGGAGCCTGTCTCGTTTCATTTTTTAAAATCTATTTTCAATGACTTTTATTTATATGAACTTACATTTATACAATTGTTAACCTTTTTTGCATTCCCAATAAATTATTATTATTATTATTATTTAAATGAAACAAGACATCCTCGATTACGTATGCGGCCGACAAATGCGACCTCCTGAGGACGCATCCTTCCAAACGAGACACAGCCAATGTTGTTGTCAAATCTCCCATAGACATATAAATACATGATGTGTATACACTTGCGCATGTGCAAGAAAGTTCACTGTACCCGGAAATGGTTACAGTGCCCAGTTAAAACATTCTCTTGACATCAGAAGGCATGTTATATACAGTAGGTGGCGGTAATACTCCTAAAGAGTGAACGGCCATTAATAAGAAGAAGAAGAGAAGACATGTTATGTATTTGACCTAACAGCAAACTATAGTCATCATGAGCAATTTCAGATTATTGTTGATGTTCTCTAATAACACGTTCAGGGCTGTTCGAGGCAGCGTAAGTTCATTTTCAAATGTTGTTCCTAATAAAGCAGTTTGCCTTTGGATCTACAACCAGAATTAAACGTAATTTTGTTTTAAATATGGTTTGCAAGTTGATGTCATGAAGTTGATTTTCTGCTCGTCCGCTTGGAAAGTGTATGCATTATAATTTATAGATCATTAAAATATGTGTGCCATATTCTTGGCAGCTCAACTGTTGATGATTTGTTCTCTTCTCAGACTGTCATCATCTCACCCAAGAGGACATTGTTCGTAACACGACATGGTTTATTCAGACGTGAAGATGCTCAAGTGCTTCAGTGTAATTGTGTTTTATTGTGTCTATATTCTTTATCATTGACTGTATCTAATTGAATATTTTGGTGTAGAAAAACAAAACAAGAAATGTTAAAAGATCCACTTGCAACACATAGACCAGACACAACAGTCAGTCCATTACAATTGCATTGAAAGTTTGCACAGACTGATGTATTTTTATAAAATAATCAGATGTTGTTTTCTTAGGTAAACTAGGCAGATTCAGTCGTCAGTCAAGTTCCACTGTCGCTGGAACAGAGAAGAGTGAAGACTCATTTCTGAAGTGGTTTCTCTTGTTGATACCTGCCACCACCTTTTGTCTCGGGACGTGGCAGGTACAGTGTTTTGTGTGTGTGTGTCTGATGAAAGCCAGAACTAAAACAGGAGTTGCCTTTTTATGAAAAGTCTGCCATTTGATTTTGTAGTTGAAACGCAGGAAGTGGAAGTTGGAGCTTATCCGTGAACTCCAGAGCCTGACAAATTCAGAGCCTATCCCTTTGCCTGTAGAGTGAGTCTTTAAACTCTGTACCTTCTCCACATTGATGTATTGTCATACTCAATAGTGTTGCTGATGTACTCATATTACTAACAATATGGTGATATAATCTGTGTGAGACAGTCCAATGGAAATGAAAGAGCTGGAGTATAGGCGAGTGAAGGTGCGTGGATGTTTTGATCACTCCAAAGAGCTGTACGTCCTGCCCCGCTCCCCTGTGGATCCTGACAGAGAGGCTCGAGAGGCAGGCAGGATTTCTTCCAGCGGGGAGAGTGGTGCTAATGTTATTACACCTTTCTACTGCACCGATCTGGGGTACAAACACACTCAACTCAATTTGCTTAAAGGGATAGTTCACACAAAATTGAACATTCTCTCATCATTTACTTTCTTACATCTGCTGAACTCAAATTTAGATTTTTAGAAGAATTTCTCAGCTCGTTTAGTCCATACAATGCTAGTGAATTCATGCCAAAATTGTGCCAAAAGCTCCAAAAATCACAGAAGTCAGCATTTAAGTAATCCATACGACTCCAGTGTTTAAATCAATGTCTTCAGAAGTGATTTGATAGGTGTGGAAGTGATGTCTGATAGGAGAAACATCAATATTTAAGTCCTTTTTTACTATAAATTATCCTCCCTGCTCAGTTTATTCCCACTTTATAGATCTGGTGAAATGAAAATTACATTTTTGCTTCTTTTCATCAATATCTTTTACATTTGATGTTATCTATTTGCTAGTGTACTTCTAAACATTGACAGCATTAGTTTTCATAAGATACAAGCATTTAAAAGCTGCAGTCTCTCTCTTCCACCAATACCGATCAAACATTTTTATGACTCATTCTACACTTCAGACTTTCATCAAACTTTCTGTACTATCAAATGCTTTTTTGAATGAAAACGCACACTCCCCTTTCAACATCTGGCTGTTCTAACTCAGTAGTTTTCAACCTTTTTGACTCCAAAGGCCCCCCATTGTCTGAGAAATATTCAAAAGGCCCCCAATGTATGCTATTAGATATTCATATTACAAGATATTTCCTCAGATACTGTAATGATGACAAAGCTTGTTTTTCAACGTTTTCAATGTAAGAAACTACTAGCGTAATTAGATAAAAACAATTCATCATGATACATTTTGTGATTCCAGAAATGTCTAGAACTGTATGTTCTTTATAAGCTGTTAAAGGTAGTTATGATTTTTTTTTGCATTTTCAGTAAGTTGAATTATAATAATTATAAAAAATTATAATTATCTACTTCATTTTAAATAATTTTAAGAGATCTTGAGGCCCCCATGGAAGTGTGCTGAGGTCAGTGGTTGAGAACCACTGTTCTAACGTGCTGATCAAGCCTTCGCAGGGCACTTTGAAGGGAGCAAAATCCATGAAATAAGGTAGTTCCGAACAGATTTTCCGATAAGAAGAATCGCTTAAAAAGTGAGTTCTGCCTGTCAGTTATCACCTTTCACCTCTCTGAAGCTCTCACAGTGGAGGGTAATTGTCTTCAAAGGAAATAATTCATAAGGGTGATCATTTCTGAACAGGACGTGCCAACACTGGAGCTAGATGCGAGGACAAGTGGCTGGAGTTTTTATAGATATTTTTGTACAGTGTATGTGTATAGTAATTCTTAACATGGATATATTATTGTTTATTTCTTTGTATTTCATTCATCTGTGTTGCACAGCAGCTCTTGCCTCATTGTAAACAAAGACCACGATTTATTGTGTGCATTTGTGGGAAGGTTATGTAGTAATGTTGACACGGTTAGATCATCGTTCGGTTTTCAAATTAGAAAAGCTGGCCAATATTGAGATTACTTCTCAAGTTTCCCTGAAGCGTGCTCTAGCGTAATGGAAACTGGTGTGTGAGGCTACAAACCAAAACCAATTGGCTAGTTTTTTGTCTTTTGACATGTCCAACCCCCACTTCCTGTTTCAGTTGTAAAAACAGTAACTACAACCATGCTTGTCAAGGCACTTCAGGGCAACTTTAACATTACAAATCGTCTTGTGTTTTTAATGATTCACATTCTTCATGCATATGCCTCTACTTGGCAGGGAGAAGATTCTTTTAGCAAAAAAATAAAACTTAATGAGTTGTATGGATTACTTTTATGATGCTTTTTGGACCATAACAATTTTGGCACCCATACACTTGCGTGTTTTGGACCTAGAGCTGAAATATTCTTCTATGAATCATAATTTGTATTCTGCAGAAGATAGTCATACACACTTGGGATGGCATAAGGTGAGTAAAAATTTGAGAATTTTCATTTTTGCTGAACTATCCCTTTAATACACTTGCTATGCTTGGGTCTACAGAAATCTGCATCAAAACATTTCTTTCTGTTTTATGTCGAAGGATCACCATCTTGGTGAACAGAGGTTATGTCCCCAAAAATAAAATTAGACCAGAAACCAGGATGAAGGGACAGGTAATACTGTCTTTCTACACTCTCCTCAAATTAATTTGTGAATTATTAATAACTCTCTCAGACAGCCTTTGATTTATCAGGTAAAAATTATGACAAACATGTGCCTTGGATTGCATTTTTCCTCAGTGGTTGGTCCAATTGTTTTATTTTAATAAAAGGTGACTAAGGAAGTGGACCTAGTTGGTGTGGTGCGTTTAACAGAGCAACGGAAACCATTTGTCCCTCAAAATTACGTGGAGGCTAACAAGTGGTACTTTCGTGACCTGGAGGCCATGGCGAAGGTCACTGGTGCTGAGGAGATCTTCATTGATGCAGTGTTTGGTAAGAGCTGCTCTTAACATACTTTCAAGTTAAGTTTTAGCACTAACAAATACATAGATTTGCACAGTGATTGTCATAGTTCTGCTAATGGGAGTTACATTTTAATTGTTTTTATTCTTTGGACTTAGACAGCACAATACCTGGTGGACCAATAGGAGGGCAGACTAGAGTGACTTTGAGGAATGAACACATGCAATATGTCATCACATGGTGTGTTAAGTATTTAATGTATTATCATTTATACATTTTTTCATGCTTTAAAACAGAAATTTGATTAAGTTACAGTAGTTTTTTCCTTCAATCCTTATGGTGATACAATTACACCCTTGAAACATGTAAAAATGTTAACTCATTTTTGATCATTTAGGAACTATTCCATTTAGTTGTAAAGATGAGCAGTTCTTAGTTGCCATTGCTAACATTAAAATGGTGCTGTCTTTATAGGTATGGACTGTGTGCTGCTACCTCCTACATGTGGTATGCTAAGTTCATCAAACGTATTGTATTGTAAAAACTGCAGTACTATGCCCTGATGTATGCTGTATAGAAAAGCAAAGCTATTATGGACTTTGATTTGTTAATAAAGCCTTTGAGAACACAAGCAATTGTCATAATTAATGCTTGGAAAATGTATAGTACTTAAACATATTATATGGATGCAATGACACCTTCAGGACATCTTATGCTTTGTATTAAGGACAAATTTAAATACAAATATAAATTTGAAATGCCTGAATGTTAGCAGTGTGGTTTCATGTTTTCCTAGAAGACCTAAAATGTTTCTAAAACAAAATATTACATAATCTGCATGTAATCATCTAAGTTGCATTATTCTACTAGGAAAAGGAAAGGTTTAGATTATGGAAATTATGCATCTGAAATGAGTTATGGCCACCTTCCAAGTCTACATGTTGGTTAAAATGATATCTCGGTGCAGATCCACTGAAATTCAACATTTTCTTTAAGCTGAAAATAGTCAATTTGTCATTACAAAGGGTATAATGTTGACACTTGGATTTAAAAATATACGAGTACCCAAAAATACTTTTTTTATATAAACATTTTTAAAAAAGCAGTCAAACTCAAAGCACTTGTGTGGACATTTGCATTTATTATTAAACAATACAGATTGCAGGAACTTAACCCAGTTTAGTGGCCAGCTCCTTGGCCTTCGCCTTCTCAAGTTTAGCAATGCGAGCGGTTGACTTAGGACCCAGTACGTTACCTCCCCAGTGACGACGGATCTGAGAAAAGAATGAAAGAGAAATAATTAATATTAGACTTATCAATTAAAGACTTGTACACAGCCTTTGACATGGACTTGTTCAACAGATGCCATCGATTGTGTATCAGTGTTGATAACTACTGCAGCCAATAAACTGACCTCCTCATATCTGTCATTGTAGTTGGTCTTGATGGCCTCCACCAGTTTGGCAAGAGATGCTTTGTCTTCGCTACAGATGGGAGGGGGAAAAAAAAAAAACCTGTTAGCCACAAAACCCCAATAGGCATAACATTTTAATCAGTGCATCACTGCAAATCATTTTGCTCAGGGTTAAAAAGCTCATTTGAAACCACACGGTTGTTCAGTTGAAGAAATTCAGACATCATAGCCATAAGAAGTGCAGCACAGAAAAACACAACTTAAGCATGCATTTTACTCACGGGTTGGTCTGTGTAAGGGCAACAGAAGTGCAGGTCTTTCTGTGCACCAGTCTGCCCAGTCTGGCCTTGCCTTTCACGATGCAGTATGGGACACCCATCTTACGGCACAGAGCAGGCAAGAACACCACCAGCTACACAAAACAGACATTTAAACAAGTAGGTCATCAATTACACAAAATCAAGCATCTAGTATAAATTCTCTAAGAGCAGCAAGTATTTTAAGTGGTTGTTGCTCAGTGTTAAAAAGCTCATTTTTAATCTTCAGCATGAATTCAGGTGAAGACATTCAAAGCATCATTGCAGACAACCACAACATGATATCTGACAGCAGATTGGCTATGCCTCTGCAACATCCCTGTAGAACATCAAAGGGTTAAAGAAGCTCACCTCAATAGGATCCACATCATGGGCAATAATAACCAGCTGAGCCTTTTTGCTTTCCACTAGTGTGGTCACGGTGTTCACACCTGAGAGAGAAGACGAGTGTTGACTTACCAATCTGTCTACACATGCTTTTTGCATTCCAAAGAATACTAACAATATGGTACATGCCATGTACACAAATGTTATGGATAAGGACAATAACACCAAAATGTGATGCTGTATGCTAGCTGACTAAATAAATACAAATCAAACCAATGCCATTTTGAAAAATGTCTCCCAAGTAATTTTTCGTAACTTAAGTTTACATCTTTACTAGGCAAATGCTAGCATCCGAAAAGACTCACCTGCACGGAGGACTGGTGGCCTCTTGGTGGGCACGTCTCCCTTTCCAGCAGCCTTCTGTTCAGCACGAGCCAGCAGTCTTCGTTTTTCTCCTGCTTGGTCTCTGGCCTGTATTTGTGGGCCAACTTGAACAGCTGTGTAGCTGCAGAAAGACGAGGTAGAAACTTCTAAAGTCAACATAGTTTAGAAAATGAAAGTCTTGACTAATGTTGAAGTAGAATTTAAAATGAGAAAGAATAACATATTTAGACGAAGCGACAAGTGCATCAGTGATCTTGGTGGAGGTGTCTGCATCAATTATTAAGATAGCAAATATTCTTCACATCATCTGCACATCTGAAAGGGAACAGCTGCTGTAGCAACAGCCTATTTTACTCCACAAAGTCAAAACATTCCAACTCCAGCCAACTCACCAGTCTGGCGGTCCAGAGCCTGTGTGAACTGGTTGATTGCAGGGGGAACCTTCAGACGTTTGTATAGGATGGCCCGCTGACGCTGCAGCCGAATGTAACGTGGCCATTTCACAAATCGGGTAAGATCCCGCTTCGGCTGGATGTCTTGACCTGGAGAGGTGATGATTGAAGTACATTAGTTTCATTCATACTAAAACTAAACCAAGGTAAACAACAACTTGCCAATTGGTTTTTCAGAAGTAACATTAGTGTATCAGCGATCTTGGTGGAAATTGTCAGCATTGCTGTTAAGATAGCAAATATTTATAACATCATCTGCACTTATTCAAACATTAAATGTGCACCCAGTAACTTTTGTCTGTGTCATCTTGGATTTACACTGCCACATAGTGGCTTGGAAGCAACTTCATTTAAAAGCAATAGATTTCAGTTTCAGATGTCATTGTGGAAATGTTTTAATCACAGTCAGCCATCATTACTTTAATCAGTGATTGAAAGTGTCAAATAACATGACGGTTACTGAGATTAAGCAAGTATTCAGCTGGTCATGTGATCTCCATGTGCAGACCCTCTCCATGCAGAAAAAAAAAAACACTTTTATAAGGTTACAGATATGACTGGAGTGTTAATTTTAATGTGAGTGCTCATGATTTCTTATATTGAAAAAAATCACAATTCATGTCTTTTGAATTAAACTTTTTTTAATGAGTAAAAAATTACTGGAGTGCACCTTTAAGCGGTCCTTGAAAGTCCAGCTGCTACTCACCAATGCCAAAGTTCTTAGGTCTCTTCTCAAACAGAGGGTTCACGACTTTTTTGGCCTCATGTTTCTTGGCCACCGAAGGGGCAGGTGCCACCTTCTTCCCCTTAGCCTTTTTTCCCTTAGGCTATGGAGAAATGAAAAGGACATTACTCAAGAGTTTATTATCTACGTTAAGCAACAAGTTCACAGACACTTTATTCAGTGGCTCTTGCACAGGATTAGTAAGACTTGTTAAACACAAAATTTCAGATTAAGAAGTTCAAGCAATCGCCGCAAAAGCCTCGAGTGACACAAACTTCCAAGTTGTGTTTCTGACATGCCTCGTAGCTGCTTAAATCAATTTAGCATCATACACGCTCACGTACTGACCCAACGTTACTACATTTCCACTAAACTGATTAATATTTACACATTAAAAGGCGGTCATGTGTTGAGAATGTAACCGATATTGTATGATCGACAAATGCCAGCAGGCCTAACTTATTCATTTTGGCCTAACTAGTCAGCTAACGAGTAAGCATTCGCGTTTGGAAGCCATGGTAGAGCTACTATAAATTAGCTTACAATTGTAGAAATCAATTTAAATATAACGTTTATAGCACGGACAATAATCACTATGCGCGGTTTAAGGTCTAACTACGTCCCTCTGCAATGGTGACAGTAAGCGGTCCCTACACATCCGAAAAAGTGCTCAGTTCTTAAGTGTAAACAATTAAAATGATCGCAATTCTTGATCAGAGGGCAAGCATAGATACTTTATTTTGCATAACCGACATTTCAACGAGTCTACATTACAGCACATAAAGGATGCTTGAGGATTTTACACGAGTGCAGGCTTCTCAGTCAAAAACAATACACACTCACCATGTTGGATCAGACGGAAAGGAAGAAGGAAGGGATTGTGGGTAATTATCTACCGAGACGTTTGTTTTGTGACGTCATATACACGCGACAGGACAAAAGCGGGAGATTCGTGTTTATGTGAGGATTTACAAGAATGATGCTTAACATGTGTAAGTAGTGCTCAATATTTTATTAGCTCTAAGTTTTAGTAATTTAATGGGTATTTATTTTAGCGCTGTGTCACTAATAAAAGAAGGAGGCCAATTATTAGTCGCTATTTTATTTCTACTGGGATGGTTCAGCTGATCAAAGGCACTTTGCTTCACTCTGTGATAAAAATGTTAATCAAGCTAACTATTCCTAGAGAAAATATGTAATAACAGTGTTAAGATCTGTGTTGTCTATAACAGAGTGTTTTCCATATCAAGTTAGAAAGAGAAGCCTTGTAATTGAGTTTACGAAAGAGAAGGTGGTGAAAATCAGAAGATATCTTTATTTTTCTATGTTATTCAAGGCTAAAGAAGTTTAAAATGATAACTAAAATTGATGCTTTAAATGTTACAAACAATTAAATGCGACACGTTTAATTAAAAGAATCATGGAACGTTCGTGTAAATTTCCAAAAAAAAGACGTGCTGTACTTCCCTTTGATTACAAAAGTATGCATATGGATTTTTTTATAGTGAACCCCAGAGTTGAAATTGTGGTGAATAATATTGATATTTTGTCCAAATATTATATGGGTAACTGACAAATAATGTTGTACAAGGTGGTGTAACCATCAATTAAAAAGTATCAAAATACCTTCTTTGCACCTTACATGAGCAGTTAAAAAATTTTAATAATAAAAAAAAATTCAAAGTTTTCTCAGGGTTACACCAAATGACCTTTACAAAGTGAGCCTTTTCATAAACATGTCAAAATATCTGATGTTTTTTTTTAACTTTACACACCGTCTAAAGGTGTCCTCTCTGTTTTATTGTTTATTTCAACATAAACATCAAAATGGCTACCTACATGTTGATTACACCACATGACTTCGTTTTGGCAGACACACTTTATATTTTTTTATTAAAAATGTTTTTTTTTTGCTGCTGCTCAGCTTCTTCTGTTACTTAGTCATGACCAACTTTTGTAAGGCCTGTTTTGTAAAATAATTACATTATATAATACAAATTAATTTTGTAAGGAATATTTTGCAATTTTAGGCTGTAAGTGGTTGCAGTTTCGTTTTTAAAGCTCTATAATTGGAATTTAATTAATCTAAATAACTCTTGATTATGATCCTTCAGCACTGATTTAGGTGTGATTGAAGAGCTCTGAATGAGATGGCCACACAAAGAGTCCTCCCGCAAAGCAAAGAGTCTCTTCTGCAGAACTACAACAAGAGACTTAAAGATGACATAAAGTCAATTCTAGACAATTTTACGGAAATAATCAAAACTGCCAAGGTATGTTGGTATGCATTTTGCAGAGTAACCTGCATAATGATGTGATTTAGCTATGAGATGCCGTAATCCTGTCATCCGATTGATCACAACCTGTTCAGGTGGAAGATGAGACCCAGGTTTCCAGGGCAACGCAAGCTGAGCAGGACCACTATGAAATGCACGTGCGAGCTGCCAACATCGTAAGACCTTGCAGTGTCACTTTTACTTGAATATCTATTGTCACTCAGTCTCAATCCAACTCTAAAGCAGTGCTCATTTTGAATATCCCTCTTATGTATCTGATTTAGCTTGTCAAATTTATGAAACTCCTAAAATGTGTTATGCTGGTGGCCCCCTTGAAGCCCCATTCACATTGTCAGCGATATTGTCGCTAGACTCTGTATTTCTAGTCGCTATTGGGCATTCCTACTGCTGTCGCTCTAATGTTATTGGTGGGCTGCACAACTGGCAATAGCTTTAGAAATTCTGACCACAGATGAGCTGACAAGGAATCATTTGTTTTGCCTCTTATAATGAACATCCTGCAGGGGAGAGTGCTTTTATATTAAACTACAGCTGTGTTCAATGTATCCTATCATGAACAAGGAGCCTTTGTTTTGTCCCACATTATACATTTTGACATATACAGTGAAATATATATTTTTTTGCCTATCCCAGCTAAGCTGGGGTCAGAGCGCAGGGTCAGCCATGATACGGCATCCCTGGAGCTTGAACCCCCGACCTTCTGGTCACCCAGAGCCATAACCGCTGAGCCACCACTGCCCTGGGACGAACAGTCTATTAATGTATGAATTAAACTCACTAACAATGTTTACAATTTCTGGTACATTATCCAATTTGATAAGAAATCAGTTTACTTGCCACTAAAAATTTGCATTCTGAACGGGAAGGGGTTATAAACTGCAACAAAACTCAATGAATTATATCAACACAAAGATCAATCTTTCAATGTATCAATCAAGCTCACTCAGAATGCTAACAATTACTGACATGGTTTTTCCATGCATTACTGTTTTTTTTATTATATCTATGTGAGTTGTTACAGAAACATGATATAGAACTGTAATCGATGATGACAACAACAACTTTGTCTTTCCTGACTCATCTCCATTATCTCACAGGAGACAGATGACATACGCTTCAATGTCTTTTCTCATTGGCTGTTGCTGCACAAAATCACTCTGCATTTGCACTGCAAATGAGGTACACAACAAAACTAAAATGATCCAGCTCTAATCGAGGCACAGACGCAGTGTAAATAATAGATTTATTATGCTGATTAGACAGCTTTGTTTTTAATTAGAGCATTCGCAAGAGTGCAGAACATTGTGCGGAGCGTCACTGAGCTTGCATCGAAATGCAATTCTCAAACTGTGTTAACCTGCAGTGAGTGACCGCAATCATTGTAATAGGAGAGTTTGTCACATTGCTCGATTTCTGGGTACAAATAAAAAAATTAAGTTTTGTTTTGTCATGTTAATAAGCAGGCCAATGTGAATTTTGATTTGTACAAAATAGCAATACAATAATTCAATTTAAATGTTCCAACTGTGTTTTGGAGGTGTAGCCAACATAAAAATATGGCATGAATAGCATATTTCAGGAATCACCATCATTGTTATCGCGTCTGCTCTTATAAAACCCATTTGACATGCAGCTGGTATTGGTACAGTAGATTGAACATTTTCACGAATCACACAAACTCTGATCAAATGACTGTTTTTAATTTCCAAAGTGCGGGTGAGGCCAAAAATGATCTAACGATGATCTTACATGAACAAGATCACCATTGAAGATCTAATGGGATGAATGGGACCCTGTCTAGCCACCAAAGGGCTTAATGAACGCAATAACTTGGTCGATTTAAATCAACTGTTAATAAGTTTGAATATTGAATATGCCATATTATTTACTGTACGTGGACTAATAATTTAAGCAGTAATTTAGCAATAATTAAAATTTTGAATAGTAACCACAGATATTATTTATAAAATACTTAAGACTATGCGCAGTGCCGCAAAAAACACATCTGATACAAAGCCACATGTCTGATGAAGGTCTGACACAATTTTAAAGTTGATATGACCAAAACTCTTTGTTCCATAAAGATTTATTAAAGTGTACTTTCAAAAAAGGAGTTACTACACATAGACCATGTGTAGTAACTCCGTAAACCAAATATCAAAGTGGTTCAAAACACACAATTTGTTTTTATTTCAATGTAAAAAAATACCTAGAGCCTCGCTCTCCTCGGCTTCAATCGCCATCAGTGAAGCCTGTAGCACACCTGCTTCCAATGCAAATTGAATGAAAAGCAGTGGGAAATAATTCAAGTCAATGAATTGGGAGCGCGTGTGCTCCGGTTTCTAACTCACGGTAAGTGAAGCGGGGTAGAATGGCTCATCTAGGCTTGAATGACATGCAAGAGCCCCTTGGATATGCAGTTGAACAGGGGGTTTGATAAAATAATGCAGTCGGGAGGAGTGGGTCCTCCAGGCCAGGGGTCGGAAAACTATGGCTCACAAGCCACGAGTGGCTCTTTGCTAAAAATCAAGTGGTTTGCCGGGTGTCTAACCATTCACCAGCACATGATCGTTTAAAACATTCAAGAGATAATGTTCCTGCAGAAAGTGCGATTGCAAAGCTTGAAGTCAATATCACCGTTTTGATTTCCTTTCTCCCAAATTTGTCTTAAAGACTACTAGTGAATAATGTTTGAAATTAACACTCGCAAATGCAGATTTTTAATGCTGATTATTTTGCTGATGTACCAGCCACTGTGGAAGGTGACCTGTAAGACTTCTCGGAGTGATATATTACAATAAATTAGACACAAAGGTGCACGTTTGACGAAACCTGCGTAATTTAATATGAAAGAAAAGCCACCGATTGTCTGATTTGATTTGTGTGCACAATGAGTTGATGCATAGAGTTCTGGGACTTGTTTCCCAATAACTAATGATTTTAGCTGATAAGAGCCTTTTCTATAAGCAATTTTATGAACGTTTTATGAATTTTTTATGTGCACCCAGGGTGTGAAATAGCACCCTTCACACTCCAAACACGACGAGGCTCAATCCAGTTCACAAGCTCCTCGTTCAAATGTATTTCTTGTACAGGTAATTTTGCTCATTTAACAACAACAGGCAAGCAACCTGTAAGACGTCTCTGAGTGACACAAGAAATGCTGTTAGTCAAAAAGACACGTGCTTGAAGAAACCTTATTATATTTTTGTTATATATGAACAGACAAAAGAAAAGTCATCAATGCTCATGTCTGATTCACTGTTTGTTCAGAGGCATGCAACGGGAAAGTGCATGTAAAGAGTTATCACTCCTTTCTCTCTGTTTCATTAGACTGAAAACTGTTTGTAAGAATAATGTAATCTATGAGAATGCTGTAAATGATCTCTGATCATCTTGTGAAGTGCTGTGAGTTTAGTTAGCATTATTTCCACTGAGCTGTTCACTCTTACACATTTTGAATGTGACTGCAGGTTCAGTAATATATACAGGTGTCTTTGTATTAAAGAAACAAAGACGAAAGTGATTAAATCATAAAGTAATACAAGACACGGTCACCTTGAACCTAAACTTTTCTTTAAGCAGCATTTACTGTATTAACAAACACAATACAAACACATTAGAAAAGAACACACATTTGGCAGCATTTTGTGGGAACACAAGGGAGCTTTATTATTCTGATGATTATTATAATTATCTTTACAGTTATAATTGTCTTTAGTTCTTCATTTGTAGGCTATTAGCTTTTTTTACCTGGTGTCGTTGACGGATACTTGCGTGATGGCAAATGTTTGGATTTTAGAAGGTGGTTTTATATAAGATTTTTAACCACTTTGTTATTTCAATTGCTTTTTTTCGTTTCGTAAATTCTATTTGAATTTAGAAATGTCTTTTTAAGTTTTTCGTATTTCAATAAATGAATTACATTTTTAGAGCAATATCAATTAAGCAAAAATATTCCTTAAAATATTTTTTTACATATCACCCAGCCTAAAAGGGAATTTTTCATGAACAATTGAGACCCACACAAACAGCTTGTTAAAACCCCTTTAATTTTAGTTTAATGAAAAACATTGTGTTTGAAAATAGTAAATTATTTGTTTGTGCTATGGCTCTTTTGAAAAAAGAGGTTCCTTTGATGGCGACGCGGTAGCACGCAGCGGCCACTCCGGATCCACAATGGTGCTATTTTTGTTAAAAAAAAAAGCCCGACTTTTGCAACACATGGACATCGGAGCAACCGGTGTTCGTGTCTACCATCGCCAGACACTACTGAAATATAAGACTCATGCAAAAACCAAGCTGCATGATGACCTGCAGGAGGCGCTACGCGTACTCGGCTTGCTGCGGAGACCAGGCCTCCAGCCCTCGGCGTCGCCTGATGCCGGTGGCCGGGGGAGAGGACGTCGTAAGCGGTGTGCGAGAAAGCGGAAGCGCGGAAAGAGGGCGGGGGTCCATGCTAGGCTAAAACAAACCCTAGCCGGCCGGCTCTCCCGTCTATCCTGCTCTCAAATGTTTGCTCCCTGGACAATAAACTTGACTATATCCGACTCCAGCAGGCTACGCAGCGTGAGTTTAGAGACTGCTGCGTCTTTGTTTTCACGGAGACGTGGCTCAGCGACAGAGTTCCGGATGCCGCCATTCAGCTAGACGGGCTCGCCTCGTTTCGTGCCGACAGAAATACAGCTCTCTGTGGTAAGACTCGCGGTGGTGGCTTGTGTGTTTACATCAACACGGAATGGTGCAAGAACACTATGCTAGTCTCTAGTTACTGTGCATCGCTGTTGGAGCTTGTGACTGTTAGATGCAGACCTTTTTATCTACCACGGGAATTCACCACTGTTTGCATAACCGGAGTTTACATTCCCCCCAGCGCTAACGCTAAGGAAGCGCTCTGTGAACTGTATGGGGCTATGAGCGAACTGCAGAACGCTCACCCCGACGGACTGTTTATTGTCGCCGGAGATTTCAACCATGCAAATCTCAAGACAGTGCTCCCTAAATTCCATCAGTATGTGGACTTTGCAACGAGAGGGGCGAACGCGCTTGATCTTGTTTACACAAACATCCCAGGCGCGTACCGGGCGGAGCCCCGCCCCCACCTCGGCTACTCAGACCACATCTCTGTTATGCTAATTCCAGCATTCAGACTGCTCGTCAGATGCACAAAACCGCTTCAGAAGCAGGTGAAAACCTGGCCAGCAGGAGCCATCTCTGCTCTTCAGGACTGTTTTGAGTGTACTGACTGGCACAAGTTCAGGGAGGCTGCAACATATGGCGATTCTACCAACTTGGAGGAATACACAGCATCAGTGACCAGCTACATCAGCAAGTGCATTGATGATGTCACTTTCTCCAAGACCATCACCACACGCTCCAACCAAAAGCCGTGGATGACTGCGGAGGTGCGCACACTGCTGAGGTCCCGTGACTCCGCCTTCAGAGCAGGCGATAAGGCAGCCCTAAGAACAGCTAGGGCCAAACTGTCACGGGCAATCAGAGAGGCAAAGCGCGCACACGCCCAGAGAATCCACAGTCACTTCCAGGACAGCGGTGACACGCGGCGCATGTGGCAGGGCATCCAGGCCATCACCAACTACAGGACAACATCAGTTGCCTGTGACAAAGATGCCTCCCTTCCAGATGCGCTGAACGACTTCTACGCTCGGTTTGAAGTGCAGAACGATGTGATGGCGAGGAAGTCCACCCCTCCTCCCAACGACCAGGTGCTCTGTCTTACCACGGCAGATGTGAGGAAAACTCTACGTAGAGTCAACCCACGGAATGCTGCTGGACCAGACAACATTCCTGGCAGAGTGCTCAGAGGATGTGCAGACCGGCTAGCAGATGTTCTTACCGAAATCTTCAACATCTCTCTGAGCAGCGCCGTCGTTCCAACGTGCTTCAAGGCCACCACCATCATCCCCTTGCCAAAGAAGTCTTCAGTGTCCTGCCTCAACGACTACCGTCCTGTCGCACTTACACCCATCATCATGAAGTGCTTCGAGAGGCTCGTCATGAGGCAGATTAAGACCCAGCTGCCCCCCTCACTAGACCCACTGCAGTTTGCGTATCGTTCAAACCGTTCAACGGACGATGCCATCACCACAACCCTCCATCTGGCCCTCACCCACCTAGACAATAAGGACTCATACGTTCGAATGCTGTTCATAGATTTCAGCTCAGCATTCAACACAATCATTCCCCAGCACCTGATTGGAAAGCTGAACCTGCTGGGCCTGGACACCTCCCTCTGCAACTGGATCCTGGACTTCCTGACTGGGAGACCTCAGTCAGTCCGGATCGGGAACAGCATCTCCACCACCACCACACTGAGCACTGGGGCCCCCAGGGCTGTGTGCTCAGTCCACTGCTGTTCACTCTGCTGACTCCACGACTGTGCAGCGATGCACAGCTCGAACCACATCATCAAGTTCGCCGATGACACGACCGTGGTGGGTCTCATCAGCAAGAACGACGAGTCAGCATACAGAGAGGAGGTGCAGCGGCTGACGAACTGGTGTAGAGCCAACAACCTGTCCCTGAATGTCGACAAAACAAAAGAGATGGTTGTTGACTTTAGGAGAGCACAAGGTGAACACACTCCGCTGAACATCGACGGCTCCTCTGTGGAGATCGTCAAAAGCACCAAATTCCGTGGTGTTCACTTGGCGGAGAACCTCACCTGGTCCCTCAACACCAGCTCTATCACCAAGAAAGCCCAGCAGCGTCTCTACTTTCTTCGAAGGCTGAGGAAAGCACATCTCCCAACCCCCATCCTCACTACATTCTATAGAGGGACTATTGAGAGTATCCTGAGCAGCTGCATCACTGCCTGGTTTGGGACTTGCACCGTTTCGGACCGCAAAGCCCTGCAGAGGATAGTGAGGACAGCTGAGAAGATCATTGGGGTCTCTCTTCCCTCCATCAAAGACATTTACAAAAAACACTGTATCCATAAAGCAACCAGCATTGTGGACTGACCCCACACACCCCTCACACAAACTCTTTACCCTCCTCCCGTCTGGCAAGAGGTACCGAAGCATTCAGGCCCTCACGGCCAGACTGTGTAACAGCTTCTTCCCCCAAGCCATCAGACTCCTCAATACTCAGAGACTGGTTTGACACACACGTGTCCTGAGTTGCACTTTAATTACTGTCACTTTATAACTGTCTGCTACCTCAATAACTGCTATGTGCATAGAACATTATCTCATAGTATGTTATGTTTACATTTTTAGAAACTGTCATCTTTTTGCACTACTGAGTACTGGTCGGTGCTGCACTGTCTATTGTCCTGTTCATTGTCAGAAATTTGTTGTACTGTCCTGTACTTTTTGCACATGTTTGCACGTGCATTTTATATAGGTATATGTAGGTTTTTTTTTTTTTTTTATATATATAGGTATTTTATTTCGTTGTGTTGGTCCTTTGTTGTTTTTATGTAGCACCATGGTCCTGGAGGAACGTTGTCTCGTTTTGCTGTGTACTCTACTAACTGTATATGGTTGAAACGACAATAAAAACCACTTGACACTTTCTTAAAAAAGGTTCCCGACCCCTGATCCAGGCCCTTGGTGATGGTGACTGAAGCAGAGGAGGATGGCTCCTCTCAGCTTGAGGGAGAGGCTAAAGGCCCTGGGTGAATGGCAAAGAAAAAGCAGTGAAAAAATGTCAATGCATTGGGAGCACGTGTGCTCCAGGGTCTAACTCATGGTGAGCGAAGCCGGGAAGGGTGGCTCATTGTGGCTTGAATGACATGTCCGAGCCCCCTGGATGTGCAGTTGAACAGGGGGTTTGATGAAAAAATGCAGTCGGGAGTGTGTGTTCTCCATACACCATAACTAAGGTTCCTTTGTTAAAAAAGGTTCCCGACCTCTGCTCCAGGCCCTTGGTGATGGTGACCGAAGCCGAGGACGGTGGATCAGATCGCGGGTCCAAATGCCGAGTTCTTTGTCGACTGTACGGCAGTAACACACTATAACTACACACCGTGGGTAAAAGTGCAAACACAAACAAAAACAGTATGAACCTTTGCAAATCCGCATCAGGGTTATATACAACCCTCATATCGTTGCTTTCATTGTTTCATTAGCTACACGACACATCAGTCATAAAAGCTCTAGCTTTTCATTGGCTGGCTTTATCCAGAGACAAATATGGATGACGCAAATCTTTACTTCACTCGTTTCGACTGCCCTGTTTGGCTATTTTGAGTACCTACCCAATCACAACCGCACAGTTCATTTGCAGGGAAGGGGGGGCTTATTTTTTTCATAAGACCCTTCCACATATCATGTTTGTGTGTTTTGCTACTGAAACACTACACAGAGTGCAAGATTTTGCAGAGACTGGACATGAATGATAGCATGTGTTGAAAATGTAAAACCTGAACAAAGACCGACTGATCAATATTTGTAAATTTTTGGACTAAAATCTCTGTTTGGCTGGAAGACAATAAAGGTCAGAATTTCTGGTTTCATTTTCTGTGTTTTGATTTTCACTCTTGACACTCTTAACAATAAAATCTTATTGTTGTAACTTTGCGATCATCAGAATATCTTAAAAATATAAAGTCTTGAGACACAGATCATTCAAATGATGTATAGGATGTCAATATTAGTTTACAATTTCACTGTTTAAACATACAATAAACCTAAATTAAATGTAAATAAATACGCAAGTGGGTCTTAACCCGTCGTTAAGCGGTTAAACAGAGTTTTTCATTGATGTCTGATCAAATTAATTTGACACAGTTTAAAAACGATTTGAATGGTTTCACAGGCTAACATCTGGTTGCCCATGTTGACGTGGGACATGGGTTTGAATTGGAACTGGTGATTACACTTGTCAGAGCAGTAAATTGCATGTGGACTCTTAATTTGCAACCCTCATAGGCTGATGTGTGTCAATAACGTATTTTCAATTGCTTTTTTTCTCTCTTTATAAATGAATAATGGCTTAATTAACCACAATAGTTTGAGTAACTTTCTCCTACCATTGAAAATTAACAAGGTGATCTGTTCATTAGAACTGGATCCTTAGTTCAGTGGTTAGTCGCTGGTACAGCGCTCAGCAACCCGGGTTCAAATCCTGGTTCTTCAAATGCTTCAGGTTATGATGTACTTTTAATAGGTCTGCCTCAGAAGTATAATTTATCATTGGTCAGTTTGACCTTGATGTACATGCTCTCCAGTCTTCACACGAAAACAAATTGCACTTCTGAAAGATCATTTTGGCAGTGTCCTGGGTAATCGTAAAAATACAACATTGTCATGCACAGAACCTTTGAAAAGTAGAGGATATAAATATATCAAGTTCATAATTAATAATTTTCTTAAACTTATAAATCTATTATTATTTTTGTAATTAAAGGCAGTAATTTATTAGTATATGCCTATTATTGACACATTTCAGCCTATGATGCTTTAGTTTTGCAAATTTAAAGTTCCACGTGCGATTTACTGCTCTGACAAGTGTAATCGCCAGTTCCCATTCAAACCAATATCCCAAGTTAACATGGGAAACCAAATGTTACCCTGTGAAACCATTAAAATCGCACTTAAATTTGTGTCAAATTTATTGGAACAGACATCGATGAAACAAAGTGAGTTCATGATACCAAAAAAATATTTTATGTGCAAAACATTTTCTTTACTCGTGAATTCACATTGAATGAATCTGCTGAAAAGGCAAGTAAAATTATTCACCTGCACGCGCACATCCCCAGTTAACATGATACTTAGTTGATCCTTAATGCCGGAAGTCGCCAGCTCTCATTGAAAATGAATGGTCCCATCCAGCAACAAAATAGCTGACAATGTGAATGGGGTTTTAGACTGTTCTGTTGTATTGTAATAAGGCTAAACATCTTACTTGGAAATGACAATATGCTTGAATAGTAAGAAGAATGGACAGTCCCTTCAGATATGTATGAACGTTGCATCAAACCAATACATGATGCTGTTTTATGTGTTTTTTTGTTTGTTTATTCAGGTACGTGCTGGAGAGTCTCTTATGAAGCTTGTCTCAGACTTGAAGCAGTTTCTTATCCTGAATGACTTCCCCTCTGTCAACGAGGCCATAAGTCTCCGCAATCAGCAGCTGCGCACGTTGCAGGAAGAATGCGACAAGAAGCTCATATCCCTGCGTGATGAGATTGCCATCGACCTATTTGAGCTCGAGGAAGAGTATTATTCCTCCAGGTACAAGTAGCCCAGTGATCCTACAAACGTGTGCAGTCACCTCTGCCTACCCTTGCTTACCAACGACATAAAAATGCACTCACCATAACGCATATGTGCATCATTCGAACATACAAATAGGATGAATCATGAAGCCATTTAGATGCCTAAAGGTATTTTACCTTGTGTTTTTTTTTTCTTTTCTTTTTTTTGGATCAAACCATTGGTCATTTAACTAAAATATCATGTGCTATCCATTTTGGCTTGCAGCATTTATTTTAATAAACTTTCCCAGGTTTGTCCTCCATACACATATATGCAGTCATACCTACCATTGTGCTTTAAAAAAAGTGTTTATTCTTGCAGATAAGCCTTTAACTACTCACTGAGTGTATTCTTCTCTCACATAGTAAAGTCATTAATAAATGGAATAAAACCAATTTGACACAATTTCGGCACTTTAGGTCTGTCGATTTTATTCCACTTACCATGTTCATAACAGTAATCCAGACATATCGTTATCTGATGTATATGCTACTAATATAGTAAAAATGTCGGATCCATATTACAGTCACACCAAAGAAAAGGAAATGATCAATCCCTTTCCGTATAACTGGTTTGATCAAGAATACTCAATTATAATTGGTGCATATTAACCATTTCCCCCAAGTGCCTTAAAAGAATGTGTTTTAAAAGTTGTACTTTTCTCTTGCAAGACATCAGGACATGTATTCACTCTCAATTGTAGTGTTGGTACAATAGCTGTGTTAATAGAGATTAGTACATGATAAATCTGGATCAGTATTCCTATACTGAGATTTCTGATGTATTTTAAGCACACCAGTATAACCAATTATTATATGTGAAGAGAAATTTTTATTTGGAAATAATATAATGTTTGAGGAAGAATTTACATTTTAATGTTACACATTACTGTTGGATTAAATTAATTTACAAAATTGGCTGCAAAAGTTAACGCACTTTAGAATTTGTGCTGTTGTTATTGTATAGAAAATAAATGGCTTTTTAGAAACCTATTAACTTAGCTTGCTTGAAACAACAACAATCAAATGTTTTACTATATAATTCATATACATGTATTAAGCTACTTTTCTCTTATTATTACTCCAATTGTACTTTGTGTATTCTGGCAAAATACAGTATTTAGCTCTCATTGGCATATGTATCGTTCAAAATGTAACATTTATCTTTTTTCCTGAGTGGATTAAAATTACACTACAATGTGTTTCTTTGTGGTGACTTATTGAGTAGAATAAGTCACATTAGTGTCTGTTCCACATGTGTCAGTTTTTCCATAAAACAGACAAACTGGTCATTTCAAATTTCTTTAATAAACTAGACAGAAAAGAGAGCACTTTTAGTGTCCATTTTCATTTTTTCGCTCCCCTCAGAATCAAAACATATTTTCCGCCTCTCTCTGTTGAGTGCATAGATAAAAATGTTCTGTTGCTTACAGCCTTTCAACTTAATCTATTGAGAAATTCTATCAAGCTCACCACACATCTTTCAATGCACAGAAACAGTTAACAGAAGAGCAATATGATCTAACAGACTAGTTTCTATGAACATCAGGTGACCACACATTACCAATCAAGCTTCCTCTCCCTACTTGTGCTTCCTTTCCCATTTCCTTCTTAAATTGTGTGAGTTTGTGTATGTGTCTCTTTTACTGATTGGCATGCTGAACTCTGATCATGATCGAATGTGCAACACTTCACATGTATACTGCTAATGCTTTACTCATTGTGTTTTAGGCAGAAGTGCACAGAGGAAATGTTAGTTTGTGTATAACGTGTGTGTATAACGTTTCTAGCTGTGGACAGTGGGATGGTGTTGAGTTGCCCCTTTGTGAGGCCTTTCATCAGCAGGCCAGTTGGGGGTCCCTGGCAACAACCCCTGACCCCTCACATATCAGTGCAGAGGATTCAGAGCACTTTGGTACCCAGGAGTCCATGCAACGTCCCCTCAGTGGCCATGGCAGCAGCACTAGTGAGCAATCATGAAAGACGGGCAGTTTCCTTAATGGACCAATTAGATTATGCAATTTACCATCATAATAAATCCCCTAAACTTAACTTCCAACTGCAAACTTAAAATTTAGGGATTTGTGAATTTGATGATCCAGAATGGTTTGATTTGTCCTGCAAAAGAGACACTGAATATCTCAGACGTTTCTGCAAATATTTTAAATTTGCTGCAGGATAATTTGCCTCATTCTCAAGCCATATGGGTATTTTGAAGTATTTAGGTATTTTGAAGTGTTTGTGTCTTTGTCTGTTTATTGCCTAAAATTAACCAACTGGACTGAGTGATATTACAACTATGCTTTACTGAGCCAGCTCTTAATTTTGAACATTGTCTGACAGAATTTTCAGATTTACTTCATGATATAATTAAATGAATTGTGCACAAACCATTTAACATTCTGTTATATGCTGTGTATTTGAAAGTTAAAAGTAGACATTTAAGTAAAACAAGCTGCTCATAATTTTCAGAATTACATCTCGTTTGCTCTTATATTTGTCCTCAAGTAACAAAATGAACTGTTAAATTTCACTGTATGTTACATAGATGAACATGTGCACAGTATGGCTTTGCAGTTTTTTCAAATATGTCAGCCAAGGAAAAGTTCTCTGTTTATGCAATTTTTATTAGTTTTAATGCTGTGCAATCTTACGGCTCTCTTTCCATTTTAAGTTTGTTACAAACCTCAAAGCCAATACTTTGGAGCAGTGGTACATTTTGATGACTGAACAGTAATTGAGATAATAATAATCTTTTTATTATTGTATTTCTTTTTTTTTTTTTAAATAAAAATTACCTTTAATAAACCTGAAGCTTCTTTATAATGCAGTGATAATTTAAGCAATTCTGATGAACTGTTTCACATAACACTGAATTAACATGAAACTGTTGCACAAAATCTAATTATAAAACTGACCACAAACTATTTTAAATGGTCAATGAGTCAAATATTTACAAAGATAACCAACATTGTGGGAGACGTTTTATTGTAAAACCTTGTATTGAAGCTAAGGAGACATTTAAATACTGTTAAAAAAAATGTATACAGCCGTAGCCAAAAGTATTGGCAGTGACATACATTTTGTTTTGCATAGTTTTCTGCTTCAGTTGTTGTGGTGTTGATTCACATTGTTTCTAGACTATTGTGCAGAGTGATAAGATGCATTTTAAATAATGGCAAAAAGCTTCATTGGCCAAAAAACTTAATATCATAAAAACCCAAATTTAACAGTTTTTTGGCCCTGGCACAAAATTACCAGCTAACATAATTTCACTGATCATATCAGCAGCACCTGGGAAAGTGTGAACGAGTACTAGTCAGGTGAAATCACTCTATCATTCTGATTGGATTATAAGAGCAGACTGATTGCTATAAAAGGAGGGAAGAAGTGCTTCCAATAATTGTGTTCTTGACGTGCAGACATCAACGCTTTACATCAAAATGGCCTCACATGCAAGGGAATTGCTGCAAAGAATATTGCATCTAAAAGAACCATTTATCAGACCATCAAGAACTTCAAGGAGAGAGGTTCAACTGCAGTGAAGAAGGCTTCAGGACATCCCAGAGTGCCCAGCAAGCACCAGGACCATCTCCTCCTGAGGAGTCAGCTATGGAATTGTGTCACCAAAAGTGCATCTGCACGCACAGTGAGGCGAAGAGTTTTGGGCAATGGCCTGGTGTCAAGAAGGGCAGCAATGAAGCTGCTTCTCTCCAAGAAAAACATCAAAGACAGACTGAAATTCTGCAGGAAGTACAAGGATTGGACAGCAGAAGACTGGTGCAAATTTATTTTCTCTGAAGTCCCCTTCAGACTGTTTGGGACATCTGGAAAATCGATAGTCCAGAGAAGAAAAGGTTAACGCTACCATGAGTCCTGTGTCGTGTCAACAGTGGACTCTCACAATTCTGCCCAAAAACACTGCCATGAATAAAGAATGGTATCAAAACATCCTGCGAGAGTAACTTCTCCCAACGATCCAGGAGCAATTTGGTGATGATCTGTGCATTTTCCAGCATGATGGAGCACCATGTCACAAGGCAAGAATGATAATGAAGTGGCTCGGAGATCATTACATTGACATTTTGGCTCTGTGGCCAGGCAAATACCTGGATCTTAATCCCATAGAGAATCTGTGGTCAATCCTCAAAAGGCGAGTGGACAAGAAGAAGCCCACAATTTGTGATCAACTCTGAGCACTAATAAGGCGAGAATGGATCGCCATCAGTCAGAATTTGGCCCAGAAGCTGATATCCAGCATGCAAGAGCGAATTGCAGAGGTTATGAAAACAAGGGTCAATACTGTAAATCGACTCTTTGCATATATTGAATGTTTTTACCAATAAAAGCCTTTAAAACATATTAAACGCTTATCATTGTTTTCCAGTATACCATAGGAACATGTGAAAAAATAATCTATAAATACTGAAGCAGCAAACTTTGCGAAACAAAATTTATGTCACTGCCAATACTTTTGGCCACAGCTCTGTGTGTGTGTGTGTGTGTGTGTACACAAATACATTTTTCTTTCTGAGCAGGAAACTGATGGAGTGCGTACTCCAGGTAGGGAAGGAGGTCAAGTACCTCAGGGACTTGTTCATGAATGAGGGGACAATGGAGCCAGAGTTTGGCCGGAGAATTGGGGGCGGAATTGCACTGTCTATCGTACTGTTGTCACGGAAAGAGAGCTGAGCCTGAAGGCAAAGCTCTCAATCTACCGGTCAGTTTTCGTTCCTACGTATGGTCATGAAGGCTGGGTCATGACTGAAAGAACAAGGTCGCAAGTACAAGCGGCCAAAATGGGTTTCCTCAGAATGGTGGTGGGCTTCTCCCTTAGAGATTTAACTAACTGAAAGATAGCAAATAAGGCCATTTTAAATGCAATAAGTAGGCAGCTGAATATAAACAGTGCATTAGAAGAGGTAATTTTTGCCTTAAGTCTTAAACTTGTGTAGTGTTTTGCTAAGTAATCTACAAACTTAAGGGTTAGACATTGTCTAGAGATTAAACAAATGGGTGGAAGTTAGTGCTGTAACTCAAGGCTTTGACTTAAATTAGATTTGATTAATTACATTATTCATGAAAAAAAAAATATCATGACTGATCCTTCTGAATATAAAACTTTTCTGTTCTTGGTATACAAACTTCTCATCCTCAAAAACATATATCCATACACACATAGTTATAAGCATATTAAGAGTCAATAACAGTATTAATAAAACCGACAGCAGAGGAATACAAGTGAATTGAGCTTCAAAATAAAGCAATAAAACTAAGAGTAAAAAAATATAAAACAAGTGCTGGAAGTTCTCTTCTGGTGTATCTGAGCACACAGCGATTGTGCTGGACATAATTCACAGCAATGTTATTGGGAACAAAGGAGGTGATGTTGTCTTATTCCTCTGCTCAGAGAGCTGCTTTGCTTTGACTTCTTCTGTGCTGTTTTTTATCTTAGCACTAATAAGAAAGTCTAGTCAGACAGTCAATAGAGAAACATATCTCATGTAATGAAAGACAAAATGTATATGAACAGATTATCTTTAGAATTGACTTACTCTATCCCCAGCTTACTCTATCCACCTCTGGAATTCCACTCAGCATTTGATTGGGCAACATTTCTTCTGTCTTCTTGGCTGAACTGACACAGATGTTCTCTGGAAGCTCGTTCAGGAGGTCCACTGGATTATTCACTTTTTGCTCCTTTGCCTCAACCATGCATTTCTTTTTCTTTAATTCATTCTACAATGTACATCCTAAATAAAATCACATGTGGATATAAATATGTCAAGAGGCAAACAAATGAGCAAAGAAATAAACAATGAAACTATGACATCATGCAGAAAGATGAAGTGTGTTGAACAGGCATAAATCTGTTAACCCTCCCATTGACTTAGTGTCATTTTTGACCAGTAACAGGTAAAGAATTCAAAATAACCACCATATAGTTTCTGGTACTGGAACTAAACCTTGTCACTTTGTCAAGAAAGACCATCAAAACAAACAAAATAAAAATAAAATTAATTTGTGTATATAATTATGAGACATAATTTAAAACAAATCATTCCATCCATTTTTGGGAAAGACCCATTGTGACCTTTCAGCTATAGACTTTTTGAATGTTATCCAGCTATTAATAGTATATGAATCAAAGACTGCTTTACACAACTTATCAGTATGTGGTTTCATAAAACAAATAAAAAGCATTACAACATATATTTTAAATACATAAATATGAGAAACCGTGGTAGTAGTTGATATTTTTACATTTTCAAACAACATTTACTAAACCGTATATTGTAAGCCACACTGGCTGATAAATGACCGAAATCATCTGCAGTATTAGGCAAGAACAAACAAAATAATGCGATTATTGGGTGAGAAGGATAACAAAGAGGTATATAACTATACACATACATAATATTTTGTAATTATGATACTGCTATTAAGTCATCCCAAACACGTTATCTAATTTTGATTATATTAATTTAAACTAAAATAAATATAAGCTTAATTTAGGTTTCACTATCTGATTATAATAAATAACTTATTTTGAAAAGCTTTCCTTGACATCATCACGCTGAAATACACTGATCACTCGGGTAGGTGGGGTGTGAGCTCCTGAACGTGATGAACTCTGGGATACACTTAGCCTGAAAGACAGCTCCGAAGCAGTATTCAAGCTAGTGTGGGTTAAGTGCACTTAGCTTTGGCATGGTTTAGATATGGGATAGTCTTGAACACTTCCTGTCGCGTGCATGCACACTCAAGTGGCCAAGAATTCAAGTGTGGGTATTGGGACAGGGCCTAACACTTTCCCTAACCATCTGTTGTGGTGTCGCCCCCTTTTGGAATTGGCGCAACCCCTTTTAGAGTAACCCTGCCCTCTTCTGAAGAAACCATTACCCATTTTGGATCTACCTACTTGCTCAAATGGGGTACACATGCACATGTCCACACCAGAGTATGTGAGTGGAGTGGAGCGGCAACAATTTCCCCTCCACGCTCAAAGCATTTTTAATCACTCCGCTCCAGCTCCACTCCGGGTTGTCCATTTCGCTCCCAACAGCGCCTCACTACCTCTCCATATCAGTATGCTTTTCAATATCACAACCTCCCATGCAAAAGGTGTATTATAAAAATACACAATACTAGAAGAAAAGCTACAATGTGCTTTGTTAGAACACTAACAAAGACTAAATTAAATAATTTTTATATCTTAATTTTGAAACAAATCGGCAGCATTCTCTGGGTTTGATCAATTAAATAAATTGCTAGATGCAAAAACCAAAACAGAAAAACAAACAAAAAAAAAAAAACATTAAATTAAAAATATAGATTACCAAACTAAAAAATTATATAAATTACCAGAACAAAAACAAAACATTAAATTCAATTAATAAATTACCAAAACAAAAAACAACAACAAAAAACGTTAAATAAAAAATATAAATTACCAAACAAAAAAAAATATATATTAATTACATAACAAAAACAATACCTTAAATTAAATCAAATTAATAAATTACCCCAAAAAAACATTCAATTAAAAATATAAATTACCAAACGACAAATATTATGCAAATTACCAGAACAAAAACAAAGCATTAAATTAAATCAAATTAATAAACAACAACAAAAAAAATTTATTAGGCCTATGTATTATTGCAGTTATTTTATAATTCTGTGAATGAAAAAAAAAAAAACATTCTCAGGATGTTCTATACACTTTTTTTTTTAAATCAAAACTAGATATGAATGTCAAAACCAGGGCCATGCACAGGGGGATGGAGCAGTGGCTAGAGCCACTACCCTCATCGACTGAGGTGCCCCTCTCGCACTCCGTTAAAGAGCCACTGATTCCGCTAATCCGCTCCGGGCATCACTCTCACTGCTTAACATGTGGTGAATTATTGCATTAAGGTTTGTTAAAAGGTGTTTTGCGCTCATGGAGCAAGAGAAAACAATGACGTTCCAATTTTTTTATAAACACGCTCCTTGCTCCAGGCAAAATCATGGCGCTCCGCTCCACTCACATACTCTGGTCCACACACACACACAGTGTTTTTTATTTTGTATATATATATATATATACATATATATACACACATACATATATACATACACATATATATGATAGGTTGCAATGGAGCTAAAGCCCCCCCAATGGTAAAAGACCTATTAAATATAATTTCCTCCTGAAACATTAGATGGAATTATTACGGTACCTTCCTAAACCCCTGTAACACTGCAACAAATTGTCTGACATTAGTGGGAATTAATATATTTGTTGCAATGTATGTGCAAAATGGGCCCATTTTAAATGCAGGAGATTTAGTAGTCACTAGAGATTTATTTGTGAAATAGGCATGTATTAAATTGTAACTCTTAAACATACTCTGTTTTCTATAAGCAGAAAAAAACAGAAATTGTTAGTTTTTAAATCGTTTTAAAATCTTTAAAAATTATGTTACTCCATTAATATTCAAAAATGTTTCCCCACTATCATTGTACACTTTGGGACGATGCATTTTGAATGGTTTTCAATACCGTCAAAAATGACCAAAGAAGAGTGCGTATTCTTAAGGAAATGGGAGGGTGTAAGAGTGAACAAGGCTTGAGCACACAAGTCACTTGAGACATGTCTGCATCTTAGTCTCGTCTGTTAGTTTCAGCAGAAAACGAGGTACTAATATACAGGCCATTTTCATCTGCTGTCCTATAGTGGGGAGTGAGAGTCACTTTTTAAAAAGGTATTGATTTACATATCGTTCTGGACATCACATTAAATCACTTAGATTTAAAAATAAATATGTCTCCATAACAAGGCAAACTAATTTGTCTTTAAAACGTAAATGTCTCGGCTTCTGTCCTTCACTTCATCTCAACAACACCTCCAGCCTTCAGTTTAAATGGGTCGTCCTAACGCACAAGAGAGGGGGTGGCATTATTTTACCCCATTTGTAGAATCAATTTAAGTTCACAGTAAAACCACATTTACTATAATATTGAGATAGACAACACTCACTGCAAAACAAAATCTAGTGCAGGAACAGAATACAAATACACATATTATTCAGTTAAAAATGAAATGTGAGCAGCAATGTCAGACTTTCACATTGGTATAAGGATATAAAACATTATAGATCAGAAATGTGGCCAGCCTCACTCCATGTCTCTTTCGTAAGCTCCTCGCTTCATCCAGTTTGGACCTGGGATTCTTTTAATTAGTTCATTAGAACGGGGTTCAATATGTTGCCTATGTATGAATCGGACACTTGTTTACGCACTTTGATATGTGGAATTTAAGGTTATTTTAATCTATTCAGCAATCTAATGTATCTACCTAACTACTTGTTTTGTCTCTTCGTCTTCCTCATCAGTCCTCTTGCCTCCTCCTAATTCTTACCAGCCGGCGTAACTTTAAAGGAAAGTACAATTATATAAGATATATCTCTTCCCTCTTCTTCTTTTTCTTTCGGAGTTTTATGGCGGTTGGCAAACCAGCTAAAAGGTGCTTTTACCGCCACCAACTGGACAGGAGTGTGAAGCATTAACAGAGTGAAGCAAATTATCAAATAATTAAATAATCAAATAATTCTAAAAAATAAAAAATAAAAATATTATATTAACCTATATTCTGTTAACCAATACTGTTTCCCTTAGATACCTCATTAAAGCACTATAGACCCTTTTCTCTTTCTGTGCGTTTTGAAATATGCTATTTACTGACAATGTATTAATACCTACGTAGCTTAATGATTCTGCAAAATTGATTCTTTCTCTGTCGTATTCTGTACAATGAATCAACACATGTTCAACTGTTTCTGACAAGCCACATTTATCACAATTTACAGATTCTCTTTTCCCTATGATAAACATTGAGTAATTAAGGCATGTATGCCCTATTCGAAGCCTAGATATTATGGAATCTTCCTTTCTGCTTCCGTATTTATTTTTCTCACCCCAACTTTATTTTGAATTTTATACAGATGTTTTCCTTTTGTCTCCTTGTCCGATTTCTGTTGCCACATCTTGTTTAGAGCAGATTTTATTATTGGATTAACTTCAGTTTTACTCAGTGATACACTAATGTCTATTACATTTCACTTCAAAGATCTCTTTGCCAACTGATCAACCTCCTCATTACCCTCACATACCCCCACATGTGCTGGAACCCATAAAAATTAAATATTTACTCCTATTCTGTATATTCTGTACAGATTTTGTAGTATTTCATACAAGATATCCTGCCTGGACGCTGACTTTTCACTATTTATACTCATTAAAGCTGAATAGGAGTCTGAGCAAATCACTACATCCATAGGATGAACGTCTTCCACCCATTGAAGTGCCATTAAAATTCCAATCATCTCTGCAGTATATACTGAAGCATGATCTGTAATTTTCTTTTCAAAACTATATTTAAAATGGGGAATGTAAACTGCTGCTGCTGCATGTCCAATATGTGGATTCTTAGATCCATCCGTGAATATTTGAATACTATTGTAATATTCTTGACTTAGGTGCTGCTTCACAACTATATCCTTTGTTATGCTTATTTCCTTTGTTTTTATCTTGTCTTGCAATGTTAGATCTACATCAGGTTTAGGGAAAAGCCATGGAGGTATTGATGGTATTACCACTGTGGGACTAATATTTGTATTATTTATTTCTATGTTCTGGGCTTCTTTTTCTACATTCCATCCAAAACTATTTATTTCTCCTTTTCCATACTCCCAGCATTTTTCTAGGATCTTTTTCACTGTCCCTTTATTGTACTCCAATATGACATTTTTAATTGTAACCTCCTCACATCCATATCTATTCCCTCAAGTAAATATAACACTAACATATCTGTTTTCGAGCTACATCGGTAGCGAACCGTGTTTAGCGACGGACCGCTTTCTAAACTTCCGCTGACGTCACATTCTTGATACAGCTGATCCGCGATCAGCGCTTCTGTTCTCCGTTAATCGATAAGGGAAGCTAAAGGCTGATCCAAGATCAGCGTCTACGATAACCACGGGGAAAACATGAAAATAATACAGCAACAGCAATTATTTAAAAAATATTAAAAAAATTACAAACCAAAACAAATTCTATGTACATTTTAGTACTTTATATAAGTAAATATGATTAAATTAGTCCGATGAGAGAGACAAAAGCATTCATTGGCTCTGGTCAGAGCTGTGACGCACTCGTGCTGTGTTGAGTATGGATGCTGCTTAGTCTGCCGCTTCCCACCACTGTTGCAAATGAAACCGACTGGCCTAAAATGACCATCTATGCGCGTTGTTTTTGTTTCTGTCTGACAGGTGAATATCTGTTCTAATTTTCCACTCAGCTAAACCGAAGTGACACTGTTTATTTGTGTAGATGACATCTTGAGCGTGTGAATAGTGTCTTCTCGCCGGAGTGGAAATATGGCCTGTTTATTTTGCAAGATTGTGATGTTTACAGGAGCTTTTGGGCGGTAGACGCTAACATTTAGTTTAACTGTATTGTGTTTTTATATATATATATATATATTTATATATTGTACATTTATATATTAATATTAGTATAATATTTTCAACTCAGATTTGTATAATGTACATCAGGGTCTGTTTAACTGGAACGTTATTATTTATGCTTAACTGTTCGGAATGCCGTGAAAGCTACTTTTCTTATGATCTTAACAATGCCGATAAATGACGTAGGTTTCTACTGCTGTGTATTTTTCCACTATAACAATGGAGTGATATAAACTGAAATTACTGCATCCTCTCTCAATGCGCATCACAACGCTGCCAGACGCATGAAACAGCAGTTTTGTTTCCAAACCTAGTGAGCTGCCTACCTAGAAAGCATATTAAGCATCAATGGCACCAAAATGTTGCCTTCGTAGGTAGCTCACTAGGTTTGGAGATGCAGAGCCATGATTTAATTAGCTGAATAATGACAGTTTTTCTCCTTCACACCAGTGTTAAAACTGCAAGTTCATCAGAAGGTTATGCTTAACACAGCTGTTTTATGTGAACTTGATACTGTGTAGGGTTGTACCAGCTTTGTTAACAAAGCGTTCTTTGTGGATTTTAATCCACTTCTCCTTCTACTTGTTTTGCTTCATGAATAGAGTGAGGTGAAAGTCAAGATGACTGAGAGCGGGGATCTTTGCCATCACCTGGACTCTATTGGGGAAGTTACTAAGGAGGAACTGATTCAGAAGTCAAAGGTTAGAATCGTGTTTCTGATAATAAAGTGCAAAATATATTTTGAGACCTATGTATTAAAATTGACTATGTTTCATTTTACTCAAGGGTACTTGTCAGTCATGTGGAGTAGGTGGTCCCAACCTCTGGGCATGTTTACAGGTGAGGAGCCTTTACCCCTGCTTAAATACTTTAGTATTTTTATTCTTATTTTAAGTATTAGTTTAGGGAAGTATAGTGTTTTTTCAGCATGCTGAATGATCTAGGAATGTAATTTGATCAGCACCATCCAATCTCTAAGATTAACCACACAACCTTTCTGTAATGTAAAGTCTTTTTTTCTTTGTCCACAGTGTGACTATGTTGGCTGCGGAGAGTCATATTCAGATCACAGTACTATACATGCACAGGTGACAATTTGCCCCTTCATTCAATGATCTGTCCATTCTCAGACATTCATTCATTCTGTCTGTCTCTGATTGTATTATCCATGTCTCATTCACTTTTTTTCTCATTCATTCATATACAAATGCACCTCTTTTTCTGTTCACCAGGCAAAAAAACACAATCTGACTGTAAACCTGACCACATTCAGGGTGTGGTGTTATGTCTGTGAGAGGGAGGTGTTTCTGGAACCAAAGCCTGTTACGCCTGTATCATTAGTTCACCGCTGCAAACATCTTGAACAGGTAAAAGCATAAAAATCAGCAGGTATTTGAAGCAATACTCCCAGAAAACTAATAGAAGTTACTTTTTTCTACCTTTAGGATCATGTAAATATTATTCAGATGGTAGCGCCTGTTTCAGACGAGGTTGCCTGGGTCTTCTGCATTATTAGTATTAGTCTGACGATCAAAATATTTTTTCAAGCAGGAATATTTCTTGACTGTACAATGACAATACAAGAAATGTGTTTAACACAACCACAAACCTTGTTATCATTTTGTCATCATATTTAAGGATGTTTTAACAAAAATGTTAAAGATTTGTTTTTGTATAACTTCTCCCAGTCAACATGTCATCCATTGAAGGCAGTGCCCATCGCTGTGGCGGATGAGGAAGGCTCCGAATCTGAGGAGGATGAGCTCAAACCTAGAGGTATAATCAAAGGAAGCTGATGTTTCAAAACCTGCACATTTCCCATTTTACAATTGCTTATTGGTTGGACTGTAGCCACAATAAACATTGTGGGGGACACATCCCCACCAAATATTCAGAATAGTGGTCAATCAATATGGTTTTATCAATAACAGGTTACTTAAAGGGATAGTTCACCCAAAAATGAAAATTCTCTCAGTATTTACTAGGGATGTCCCGATCCGATACCTAGATCGGTATCGCATCGATACTGACGTTTTTAGACGGATCGGGTATCGGTCCGACGAGCCCGACCCAAATCCGATACTCTGTGTTAGTCATGTTCGTTACTGTCAAGCTTAAAAAATGACATAAAAGAACTGTTAAAACACCATTAAAGCGGTTCATATGACTAGTGCATTTTATTCAAAGCCACTTGAAGCCACGTGATAGCTCTGTGAATTGCAATAGGCTATGTTTAATAAGTAAACATATATGTTCTTGCACGCGCAGCTTCAGCCGGTAGTGAATGGTGCTTTTACACACACGCGCATGGCTATTTATAGCCTTCACCCGTGCACAATATTTGTGCGCTACAAACGAACATCTCAGATGTAGATGCTCAGCAGTTCGGTTCACTTATAATATGGACTTAGAAAGGCACTGGAGGTGCATTTAACCAGAATTTAATTAAGAAGTGAATTAAACTGTGAATAAAAAGGGTGAGGGTTTAAAAGTTAAAGCTGTCACGGGAGACTCACGGAGAGGCAAATAGCAGGTAAGTAATATCCAGACAGTGTATAGATATGATGAAAGAGATAACTCAAAACAATTTTATGATACATGCAGGCAATAATGAAGACACATGATTGACATAGTAGAAAGTTCTGGAGTCTCAGAAATACTATCGATGAGAACAGGCACAGAGTGAGAAAGTGAGTGTGTGTGTGTGTGTGTGTGTGAGCACGTGCGAAAGTGGGGTATTTATTTATGCAGTCATTGATTAGCCACTAATGATATGCAGGTGCGTGTAATCAGAACTCAGGGAGTGCCAGTATGCTAGTTAATAATAAAGTGTTTCTTAAGCTATACATTTATATTGAAATAATGTGTAGTTAACAGTTTGTTTTTCTTTACATAGCCTATTAAAGAGTACACCCAATTATTTCCACACAATACTGTAAAGATATTATAAACTGATTATGTAAAAAAACAACACTGTATCGGATCGGGATTGGTATCAGCCAATACTGAGATTTCCGATATCGGAATCGGATCGGAAGTGGAAAAAGTGGTATCGGGACATCCCTAGTATTTACTCATCATCATGATATTCCAGTTTTGTATGACTTTTTTCAGCAGAACACATTTGAAGAAAAAAATAGAAATATATCTTATCTTAGTTGGTCCTTAAAATGCAAGTGAATGGAGATTTCTCTTTTGAAGCTCCAAAAATCACCTACAGTCAGCATAATCTTCATCCATACGACACCAGTGGTTAAATGAACATCTTCTAAAGTGATATGATAAATATTTGTTTGAAAAAATATAAATATTTAAGTACTTCTTAACTATAATCCAATGCTTCATGAGAGGATGGAGTCCAAGCGGTCTCTCATGTGACGTATTCGGGTTGCCATGATTCAGAGGTTATTCTCACATTCTCCACTCATTTGAGACATCCAGGATGAGCACACAAATGTACCATTGTGAGTAAAGAAACAGATAAATACAGATCTAAACCAAAACCAACCAAGCAGCGCTGCTCTTACGGCTGTGATGCACTTCTGTCAGTTCTATTGTGTTTCAAATGCCGATGCAATTATGTCACATGTACGTACCACTGCCGATCGGAAGCATGATTTTGAGTTAAAAAAAAGAACTTAAAAAATTTTCTTTATCGCCCCAAAAGCAATCGTGTTGCTTTAGAAGACTTTAATTTAACTGCTGGCGTTGTATGGATGAAGTTTATGCTGACTGTCTGTGATTTTTGGAGCTTCAAAAGAGAAATCTCCATTCACTTGCATTTTAAGGAACTTCTGAGCTGAGTTATTTTTCTTCAAATCTGCTCTAGTGAAGAAAGAAAGTCATACACTGGGATATTATGAGGGTGAGTAAACAATGAGAGAATCTTCATTTTTGGGTGAACCGTCCCTTTAAATTTTACATTTGGTCTCCCCAAATCAGATTCAGATTAGCTCAAATAATTACAAAAACTTGAACGAGTTAGGGGATGTATTCAGGTTCAACTGTGATCAGTAAAATGTACTGATTAGAGAAGTTTGAGGCTGGTGTCTCCAAAGAAAGATGCGTTACACTTAATAGTTGATTTTTCTCAGGTCTCACGGGGATGAAGAACATTGGAAACTCTTGTTACATGAATGCTGCGCTGCAGGCCCTGTCTAACTGGTGAGCTCGTTATCTCTTGTTCACATGAGTAGACGTCATCCAGACAACACAGAATGGATATCTTTCAGTTCTCTGCCTCCTGGCTCTAAGATTTACATTTATTTTATGGTTCTTTCCCCCTTTTCTTTCTCTCTCTCTCTAGTCCTCCTTTGACTCAGTTTTTCCTGGATTGCAGTGGGATGGTGCATACAGTTAAGAAGCCAGCGTTGTGTAAAAGCTATCAAAAACTTATTTCTGAGCTCTGGCACAAGAAACGGTAACAAACACTGATCTGACAAATATAAACACAAGGTTAGTTTAGTGAAAACGCTCTAGGAATTTTCTGAACCTGATCATCAAATTTTCCTCTTCTATACTTTCTTTGACTCTCTGTGCAGGCCAAGTTATGTTGTTCCCACAAGTCTCTTTCATGGAATCAAATTGGTGAACCCTATGTTTCGTGGCTATGCCCAACAGGTATACGAAGATTGCTATGAAACCTTTTAAGACTGTAATTGTTTAGCATGCACAAGTCCCATAAGCTATAGTGCTTTAGAAAGCTAAATATGCTTCATTGTATTTACTGTAGAGCCCGTCACTTTTTTTCACAGATGTTGCTTCCATCAGTTTTGTTCTGATAAAGAATCTGGCATGGCGGTAAAAAAACAAAAACATCAATTTTGTGGTCTGGCTGTGACCATAATGCTGCAGTTTACATTCAGTTAAAATTCAAAAGCACTTAATGCTGTTGTCTGTTACTGTCACTGGTTACAGGTGATCACGGCTATCAGGAGCTGCTGTTGAATGAACGGCACAATTAGAGTATCACATCATACAGTTGTCAATACCAAACACTGATCTACTCCTATAAACCTACTATTTTCACATAAACTATACTATCACTCGAAAATGCAGTTCCACAATATAACAAGGTTTCCCCTTTATCTCTGATTTGTAGGACACTCAGGAGTTCTTGCGTTGTCTGATGGACCAGCTTCACGAGGAGCTGAAAGAGGCCCTGAACGACTACAACTTTGCGATCTTAGATGTTGACCCCGACCACTCTCTTGACAGCCATTACCATAGCGATGAAGACCGAAGCCCGTCTGAGGATGAATTCCTGTCGTGTGACTCTGGATCAGGAAGTGAGAGAGGGGATGGAGAGAGGGCTGGAGGAGAGGCAGATCTGCTGATTCAAGATGAGTGTGTGGGAGTGAAGGGGATCTCTGAGAAAGAGAGGCTAAAGGAGAGAAGAGGTGAGGAGAAAACAAGAGAAATGGATGAGGATGCAGATGTGGACACTACCACACAGGAGGGACAGGCAGAGAGAGAAACAGAGGCAACCACTACAACCACTACTGTACAGATACAAGGAAATACAGGTATGATGTCTATCTGTCTGTCTGTCTGCCAATATAATATAAATGTAGAATCTTCTCACATTTAATCAGTAGCATACCTAAAATCTTAGGGGCCCTTCTGCGGTTCGGTTAGGGGTATAAAATAGTATCAATGATGGAGACTGACAGTGATGTTATTTTGGGCAATCTAGTTCTCTCTGGCAATCTAGTTCTCTCTAAGTACTTGTTTTTTCTTAATTTCGGTGCTGAAATATTTTATGTGTATCTTTCAAGATAACTGTGTTACAGAAAGTCTACTATAGGGTAGTGATGCTGATTTATATTTTCAACCAATCAGTAAACATTTGACCATTGACCTATGAGAGGAAAGGGATTCCGCAGCAAAGATTCTATATTGGAGCTCTGTTATATATATATATATATATTTGACTAGTGAACTCGTGCCTCTGTGAGACTTGTTTATTTAATAATGTTGTGTCAAATTTGATAAGACTTTACATTGTTATACAGTAGAAGTCTCCATCTATGATATTTACTTAAGTCACTGTAATTATGGTTAAAATCTTTCCTGCAGAACACAGGAAAGCAGTTGACCTGGCAAAATATTACATTGACGAAATACACCAGTTCAGTCATGACAACTCTCTGAAAGATTTAGCATGTTAATGTGGGTATGACATTGGACATACCCTGACTTACTACTGCTAGAACATACACCGACATGCTAAGCATAAGGTTTTCCAAGAGTTGCGGGGTGCCATGTGGGGGTTGAACGTGTTAACGACGAGCTCTGCACACTTGGCTAGTTTTTAATTATTTTTCGATCATAAACCAGTGAGATTCGATACTCCCTGCTACATAACTGTTCTTAGAACTCAACATGTCAAAGAATTCAAAATCCTCTGGCTCTGGAGACATTAAAAGACACTTACGTGCTCAAGCTGATACCCCAGACAGGGCCGCACACAAGGAAATTCAAAGCCAAATGTCCAGCATATCTGTAGTGCTGGCAAAAGATGTAGCAGGCTTTGAGGATCTTGCTGTAATACGTAGATTGATCACTTCCATGGAGGAGTTACAAGAATGTCGGATGTTGAGAAACAGATCTGGAGTCATCGCAGAGGGATTTGGCTGCTAATCCGCTAGCATCCAAAGCAGATTTGGAATGCATTTGGAGAATCATCATCGATGAAACGGCGTCCGTATTGTTGGAATTCCTGAGCATGAGGAAGGCAGAGATATGGGAAAATTCCTAGATGAGCTCTTCCCGAGTCTGCTTGACATAACAGACCACAAGCTGGAAATCGAGCGAGCTCACAGGAGACAGGCCCTGATTAATTCTGGCAAAATGTCTGCGATCATCCCATAAAGATCTTGTGTTACGTGAGGCAAGGAGTAAAGGAAAGCTTTCTTGGAAGATTCACAGCATTTTCTTGTTCCCAGACTTTGCAAATTCGACAAGAGAGAAACATGATCGATTCAAGGAATGCAAGAAACTCTTATATTAACGGAAGATCACTTTTGCATTAATCCTGCCAAATTGAGAATGGATACTAAGGATGGCCGCAAAATATTTACATGTCCACAAAAGCATTGTCTTTCATAGTAACAATGGGGTGAGTAAGCCATTTGGTGTTTCTCACGTGGCCTCCAAGTGAGCTTGACTCACTGAACATACACTTGACTGTCTGAGGAAGCTTGGCTCCATTTTGTTTCTTTTTGTGCGGGTTCCGCCGTTTTCTGTAGTAACTCTCCTTCAAGAAACTCTTGCATTGATGCTTCTGGTCAAATTGATAATAGATACTAAGGATGGCCACAAAATATTTACATGCCCACAACAAGCGATGTCTTTCAAAAAAATCAATGGACTGAGGATGTCATGGTGTGTTTCTCACGTTGCCCCTAAGTCTCACTGAACATACACTTGACCCTCCGAGGAAGCTGGGCACCTTTCTTGTTTCTATTTGTGCTGGTTCCGCCTAGTGGCTGGAGTTTATTTTGTGGAATAATACTCCCTTGGCACAGTTGTGGATGAGTTTGATCGTTTTTTGTTCTTATGCCTCCTATTGTCTGGAGTTTGTTTTGTGGAATATTTTTTGCAGGACATTGGAAGGATACGGTCATCTGCTGCACTCATGAACAGATATGTTTTAAACCGTCTGAATGCCCAGATTCTTGCTTGATGTTCTAGCTGTGTTCGTTTGGCACATGAAAATTAATACTGAAGAAACATCAACTGACACTTGAAAAGAAGCTGTAGAACAAGAGCGAAAAGCACTTTAAAATTATTTTGGATTCATTGCATATCGCACCGCTCGCTTTGAACGTAGATGTAAAATTTTCTGCAAACTACAAAACTAAAATGATCCCGTTCTAATTGAGGCACATACGCGGTGTAAATAATTTATTTTAATGAGAGTATTCGCAAGAGTGCATAACATTGTGCGGAGTGTCACTGAGCTTGCGTCGACATGCAGGTCTCAAACAGTGTAAACCTGCAGTGAGTGACCACAATCATTGAAATGGGAGAGTTTGTTGCATTGCTCGATTTCTGCATACAGTTGATTAAAAATGTAATAACAGATTTGTTTTGTCATGTTAATAAGTGGGCCAATGTGAATTTGATTTGTACAAAATAGCAATAAAGTAATTCAGCTTAACTGTTCCAAGTGTGTTTTGGAGGTGTAGCCAACATAAAGAATATGGCATGAATAGCATATTTCAGGAATCACCATCATTGTTATCGTGTCTGCTCTAATAAGTGCCGTTTGCCCCACAGCTGGTATTAGTAGATTTAACATTTTCCCGAATTTCACAATGTCTAGCCACCAAAGGGCTTAATGAATGCAATAACTTGGTCAATTTAAATTGGCTGTTAATAAGTTTGAATATTGAATATGCCATATTATTTACTATACTTGGACTAATAATTTAAGCAGTAATTTAGCAATAATTTAAGTTATTCTATACCACATCCATTTAAAATCATTTGTATTTGTCTTACCTTAACAAACATTATTACAATATAAAATAAAATACAATATAATGCTGAAAAGATGCTTAAACAAACTGTAGTTCAGCTCGTATCCACCATTGAAATCTGCTACTCCGAAGAACCACACTGTTGCTTTGTGACGTCACATTAATGTAATATTTTAATCAACATTAATAATCGCAATTACAATATCAAGGGCAATAATCGACAATTATGATTTTTGCTATAATCGTATGCATCTACAATTCAAATGTCTCAAACAGATTAAAGATAAATTGAATGAAGAGTCATTATCGTTTTAGCAGAAATTCAGGGGCAAAGGTTGATTTTGGCTAATATTTATGCACCTAACACTGATGATCAGGGCTTTTTTTATAGATCTTGAAGGGATGTTGCAAGCTGCTGGCACCCCTCATGATATAATATTGGGAGGAGACTTTAATCTTTTGATGGACTCCGTTCTTGATCATAGTGAAACAAAAGCGAGAATATATATATATATTTTTTAATGACTAATTACCTCATTTAATCTGTTGTTGCTTAATTGGAAAGATTAGTCTTAATATCACGCCCTTGTGAGTGTAGAGGTGTTGCTACATACAGAGAAAAATAAATCATATAGTTGGCAAAACCCTGACTTCCAACAAATGTTAAAGGCTGAAATCAATGTTTATATGGAGACCAACTGGTCCTCAGTATCCTCTGTGGGCGTGGCTTGGGAGGCACTTAAGGAAGTTCTTAGGGGTCGGATCATACAGTATGCCTCATTCTTCAAAAAATCCAAAGCACGAGAACTTCTGTAGTTGGAAGAGAATATTAAAAGTACAGAGAGAGAACTGAAGCACCGAATGTCGTCTGATGGCCACGCGGAAGGTGGAGCTTTGGTTATTTAGGGCAAGACAGTCATATTTTGATTCAGGGGACAAAGCAGGGAAGCTTATGGCTTGATATATTTTTCTACCATTCCCTCAGTGAGATCCGTGACCTGGGAGGGAGAAAAATGGAGGGTAAAACATAACATCCAAAATAGGAGAGGGAAAGGCCAACGCGGAGCAACAGTGAGAGAGGAGAGAGAGGAAAAACTCTAGTTCCCAGACACGCCGTCGCCTGGTCCTCGATCATTCCTCCACCCTCTGGCAGACAGCAGCCACTCCTCCCCGGGCAGACCGGAGCCAGTCCTCTGACCCCTGGTGGACGGAACGCCATTATGGTTGATTAGCCCGATTTGGGGGCCTGGCATGCGTATTCACAGCCTGGTCCTGCTCTCCTCCTTGTCACACCGATTGTCCGATTAAGTAAAGTTATGACATCTCTTATACATACAAATCAGGTGGGGTTCATTTGGGCCGCAGCTCTTGTGATAACATTAGACGTTTCATCAATATCATGTGGTCAGTGGCAAATGATCAGACTCCGGTCGATGCAATCTCACTTGATGCCGAAAAGGTGTTTGATATGGTAGTGTAAGATTATCTTTTTTAGATTTTGGAAATGTACGGGTTCGGGAACACTTTTATTGAATGGATTAAGTTACATTATTGACACCCGGTAGCAGCGGTACAAAAAAATTATTTTACTCTGGATAGCTTTTCCCATTATTGTTCTGACTTGCTCTGGAACCATTAGCAGCCGCGCAAAGAAAGGAGGATGATTTTTCATGGGGTGATGGCGGGAGGTGTGGCGCATAAGCTTTTGCTTTACGCAGGTGATATTTTATTATTAGTCTCCGACCCCACTAGATCTATGCCTTGCCTCCACTGGATTATTAGTTCCTTCTCTAAATTCTGAGGTTACAGAGTCAATTGGTCTAAATCCGGAGCTTTGTCTCTGACAGCGAACTGCCCCACTGGAGGTGCCTGGCTTTTCAGTCCAACCGGGGCATTCAGTTTTAGGGCATGTTATTCCCAGCTAATTTGTGTGATTTTATTTCGTTAATTTCGACCCTTTAATAAAAAGGTTTTTGAGTGATATGAGTAGGTGGGCTTCATTACATTTATCAATGATTGGGAAGGTTAACTTTATTAAAATTTATTGCATTCCAGAATTCAACTACCTGCTACAATCTCTCCCTGTAGATGTCCCCCTCTTTTATTCCAAGCAATTTGATAGCATAGTGAAGTCCTTAATCTGAAATGGTAAACGTCCCAGATTACATTTCAACAAGTTACATAGGCAATTGACAAATGTGGGCCAGGCCTACACAAGAATTTGCATGGTATTGGAGGAGGGAGTGTGGACTAGGATTCTAAAAAAGCATCAAGTCTATATCTAGAGATGCAAGGGTCTGTCTAATGCAATTTAAGATATTGCATTGATTCTACTGGACCCCTCTAGATTGTATAGGTTGGGTCTTAAAGACACACCCACCTGCCGATGGTGCCAATCAGAGAAAGGGGACACATCACTTGTTTTTTGGGATGTGTAAAAATCCAAGAATTTGGTTGTGGGTTCAGAAATGTATGTGTGAGGTATTGGACACAGAATTTTCATTTAGCCCCAGACTCTGTATCATGGGTGATGGGACAACTCTTAATATTGGGGACAAATATTTAAAAGGTAAGTCCTAGCTAGTCATGATTGGTAGGAAAATCATCCTCAGGGGATGGAAGTCATCTGGTACACCCTCATTTAGGGAGTGGTGTGGGGAAATGGACGAGGTGGCAGCGTTTGAGGAGATGTTATTTAGAAGTCTGGGGAAATGGAATGTGTTTGTCAGGAAGTTGGGAGGTTATTTAACTATTTTGGAGGGTTCTCGGGGAGGGGCTGTGGAGAGGGATTTGTAGGTTAGTTGGGTATGTGTTTTATTGATGTTGTTTGAATGTATATCTTGTTATTTATGATGCTCTAGTTGTTGGTGACCACAGTAGTGCGTGTTTGTGTCGGGTGGGGATGTTCGGGGGGAGGGGGTTTAATGTGAATAATTGATTCCTTTTTTAATTTTGTGTTTGTTTGTTTTTATGTTTGGAATCAATACAATTGTTAATAAGACAAACTAACAATGAGGTATGATGAGGTACACATGATGTTAATAGAGCCTCTTCACCGCTGCCATTTAAACACAGAGTGCGCCAGCTTTTATCTCCTTCTGTGCACACACTGGTGTCCTTCGCAGGTCCAGGAACAGAGCTGGCCGTGTCCGGTGCGAATTAGATTGGCCAGGATACCAGGCCACATTTTCCCTCAATCGATGAGGGAAGCCGGGCCATTCTAGTAAAGCCGCCACCCCACAAACCTCTGATCCACCAGGGGAGCGCAGTGCGCCTGCTTTACCCCGCTCATTATACCTGGACCTTCCCTTCTTTCCACTCCCTGCCTTTATATAGCCCCATTCACCACGAGGATGCCAGATTCGACTTTATTTTGGACACATAATTCCCTATGGATGTTTTATTCCCCTTTTATAAACATTTTATATTTATTATTATTTTCAGTAATTGCCCCTCTGAGGCCTGATGCCAAACCCACTGTGTCTGTCTCTTGCTCACCCTGCCACAATATAAATACAATCCCCATATAGCACATCTAGACCTGAGGAAGTGGGTTTCAAAGAAAACTCTCAGTATGCCGCAGTGTAACCTCCTTGCAAACTGAGCACATTTAAATGTGGCAAAGAGAGAGTATGCAAGTTGATTGGCTACCCGATTACATGTCAAATGACCCATCAGCTTATACCATGCAAGCCGATTGGCTTGACAAATCACATGTGAGTGCGCTGATTGGCTATCAGATTAAAAGTTCAAAGAACCTATCAGCTTGTAGAGTTTTATAGCTCTACAAGCCATGGTTGAGGCCCCCGACCCTCCCCCCACACACACAAATAGCTGGGTCTGCATTTGATACTGTTCCCTGAAGAGGTCTGTATGTGTGAATGTAAATCTTTTCACCTTCTGATCCCTTTTTCTCTTGCAGAGCCTGATAATGAAGCTTCCATGCACTGTCAATCTTCTCGTTCCTGTAGCCCTGTCCACAGTGTGCAGGAGCTGCACTCCAGACTCTCCAGCAGTCCACCTAGGTCCAGCCCCCTCAGAACTGGCCCCACTTACACTTTAAAGAAAGGTTTGCATTTCAAATACTGTATAGCCGATTACATTAGCATAGATCCCTTTGGCTCAAACAAAAGTTTGTTTTAAAGATTCTTTGGCTTTGCACTAAATAACCAGTACTATTGTTTGTCCTATAGCTCAGATGCTCCTAGGCACCAAGAAGAAGAAGCAGTCCCGTTTCCGCAGTGTTATTTCCGATATCTTTGATGGATCCATTCTGAGTCTCGTTCAATGTTTGACGTGCGACCGGGTGAGGGACGATGTATAGAGCTTTTCTCACTCTAGAGGGCACCAAGCATCAAATCATATGCCTTGCACTTCACAACGTTTTACTACAGTGATGTTCAAACTACAGTGTAGTCAGTCAGTGAAGGACCATCTAGTATTAAATGAGCTTCAAATTTACTTCTGGAAGAACACTTTCATATATAGAGAGACACAACAGTGGATCAAATCAAATGAAACCAAACTCCAATGTAAGACTGCTGGAAGAGTCGTGTTGCAAAGAAAATATCTGCCTTTGTAGGTGTCGACAACAGTGGAGACCTTTCAGGACCTGTCCCTGCCTATTCCGGGTAAAGAAGATCTGGCGAAACTCCACTCTTCCATCCATCAGAATGCTCCTGTTAAAACTGGCGTCTGCACAGATGGCTATGTGACCCAGGGCTGGATCCCTTACATCATGGAGTCCATACGAAGGTATAGGGGAGAGATGGTGAGAATGATAGAACTGCATTTGATTATGATAAACAACATATGGAGAGAGCAAAAGAGTACTTTGACAAATGTTTTTCACTTGAAGAAAAATCCAAAAGTAGAATTAAAACCAATATAGAAGCACTGCAATCAAACTATATTTTTTAAATATAAACGTGCATGTGTGTGGTATATGCAGGTTTGTGGTCTCCTGTATCCCCAGCTGGTTCTGGGGCCCCATGGTAACCCTGGAGGACTGCTTGGCAGCATTCTTTGCCGCAGATGAGTTGAAAGGTAAGAACATATTCAACTGTAATTATGTGTAACACAGATAAGGGGAAAATATGATAATAAAACTTTTGCACCTCATCATACTGCTTGGCAAACCTTGGTTGATTTTTTTTTTTACCTTGCCCAAACAGGAGACAACATGTACAGCTGTGAAAGATGTAAAAAGTAAGCTTTATTATAAAAGTTAAAATGCTACAAGTGTGATTTACTTGTAAAAATGCTACAGTTACCTTACTGTCGAAGCATTGTACAGTTTTCATCTCAACAATATTAAGTAGTTGTTTAGATACTATAAGAGTAACCAATGTAGCTGTTAGGTTTAGGTCATTCGTTTAGATTAAACATGAGCTAATTTACTCTTTTCCTCAGATTAAGAAACGGTGTGAAATATTGTAAAGTTCTACGTTTACCAGAAGTGAGTGCCCTCATCCAGTTTTATCTGCTCATTGCTTGCTTTTTGCTAATTCAACTGGTGTCAAGAGTTGGTTTATGTTCTCTGCAGATTTTGTGCATTCACCTGAAGCGTTTCAGACATGAAGTCATGTACTCGTTTAAGATAAATAACCACGTGTCATTCCCATTGGAGGGTTTGGATCTCAAGCCCTTTTTGGCTAAGGAGAGCCCATCACAGATTACTACCTATGACCTGCTGTCTGTCATCTGTCACCACGGAACTGCAGGCAGTAAGTTTCCTCTATGTAATTTTGTGAAATATAGTAGTAGCTTTAAGATGAGAGAAACGGGCTTGCTTCTGTTCATCTCTGGCACATACAAATTTTTTTTTTATGTTGGACAGGTGGTCACTACATAGCATACTGTCAAAATGTGATTAATGGACAGTGGTACGAGTTTGACGATCAGTATGTAACGGAGGTGCACGAGACCGTAGTGCAGAATGCTGAAGCCTACGTCCTCTTCTACAGGTACACATAATACATTTTGTGCCATTTTGTTGACCGTGTAATTTTAATGGTGCATTTAGGAATTTTTTGCACTCTATAATGCACTCAATAAATAATTTTATTATGCTGGCTTTTCAGCCTGGCTCAGCTAATTTGCATGTGGGTTCTCGAGTTGACTGAAAGGCAATATCTGTATCTAAAAGGTGATTGGCTCTTTTACCTGTAAGGCAGGACTTCCTTTTCTACATCTGTTGGCTGTTTCAAATTCTCCCATTCATTTAAATACCAGTGGTCTGGCTCTGGCTAAATAGTCTCTGATTCCATTCATGTCAGTGGTCAAAAAATAATCTTTTAAAGAATGAAAGTTTTACATTCTTGGTGGCTGTCATGTTAAGATCCCATGACCATTCATGACTTGCAATTGACTGAGTTACTAATAATAAGAATAAGAAGAATAGTATGTTCTCTTTATACAGCCTTGACATTGTTCAGAGTTTAAAGGTTCTGTAAGTGATTTATTTATAGTCTTTTATTTGTCAGATATCACTAAAATCAGTGCCATGAAATATCACACCTGTCTCTGCAAGAGCCCCAGGCTGGGTGAAAACAAATTTTTGTTAAGTACATTTTAAGCTTTACTGTACTGAACAAACATTAAGTACATCAAATCAAACCAAGCACACAAAACAGTCTTACCCTAACCCTAACATCAAGAGCTCTGTCTTTTGTAGTAAGGCATATTGGAATTCACACTTTATCTGCAGACAGGCAGAAAGGCAAGGCTAGGAGAGCTTGCAGAAAGTACCTTTTAAGGCAAGTCAGTCCACTCGGTGACCACCTTGGGGAACGTTCCAGGGCAGCTATTTGTATCTATGGATATAAGCAACATAAAAGTCCAGCTCTTATCTACTTGAATGGGGAAAGACCAAAATCTCTAAAAAGATTGGTCATGGTTACGGTCAAATTACGTATTTAAAATCAGCAGCAAAATCTCACAAGTTATCATAAATTGTGCTTCTTTTAGCTCGGATCACACCAAAAAAAAAACAATGATATTTTTCAGGCTGGTCCGGCTAATGTGCATGCACATTCTCAAATTGACTGACTTGTGATGTCTGTATCTAAAAGGTCATTTTATCAGATCTTTTATCTGTAAGGCAAGACTTCCTTTTCTACAACAGCAATATTGGTTGTTCCAATTTCTTCCATGAATTTTAATATAAGTGGTCTGTCTCTGGCTAAATAGTCTCTGGCTTGCAGCAGATCGGCCTGTGTTACAGTATGGCTCATATTCGTCTTACAAAGTTCTTAGTTTTCATGACAAGGGAGGAAGCGGGAGATGGCAAGATCCCACTCAAAAAGGCTTTATTTCCCACAGCTTCACAGTCTCTCTTTCTCTATCTCTCTCTCTCTCTCTCTCTATCTATATTCATTCATTCTTACTGTGCACATAGAAACAGTAATTAGTAACATTTAATCTCAGGTGGATGTCCGTACCGCTTTCTTTCCAGAAGGGTACTCGACCACAGCCTCACCGCCACCGCCCGACACAGGCCGGGGGAACCATCCGGACCGCCAACCTCTCCTTTCTGGAGAGGAAGTCCGCTGCAGCCATCTGTGCCCCTGGTCTGTGGACCACCTTGAACTTAAATGGCTGGAGTGCCAGATAACAACTGGTCATCCGAGCATTAGCATCCTTCATGCAGTGGAGCAATTGGAGCAGCCGTGGTCTGAACAGAGGGTGAACGCTCATCCCAACAAATAGTAGCAGAGTGAGCACGGGACCATAGTGAACTGATTGGCTTTTAGGCCCACCTCCGGATTGAGCTCCTCCCTTTTTGACGAGCACTGCCCATATCCATACGCACTACCTAATAGTCGACTTCCCCAACTCGCCGTGTGACCTCAAAAGGGCCCTCGCCACTTTGAGAGTAATTTCGAGCTCGATGTGGGCAGCAATACAATTACTTCTATCTCCCTGTGAAAACTTCCGTAGCTGAGCTCCCCTCTTGTACAGCCGGGACTGACGTTCTTGCACCTGTAGCAAATTCTCCTGTGATAGATGCCACAGTGTATGGAGTTTTGTTCTTAGGTCAAGAACGTATTCAATTTCATTTTTGCTTTGTGAAAACCCTGTGGAGGATTGTGGGACCTCTCGCACTGCAAATAACAGGGGATCGAACCACCTATCCCAATTCCGAGCATCTTCATGCACAAACTTGCTAATCATATTATTTCAGGTTTTATTAAATCGTTTGACCAAGCTGTCCATTTGTGGATGAGGCGGGAACTGACCACAGCCTAATTTGTATGCTTTTGACCCCGAAATAGAATAGTGTTGGTCACGGCAGGATAATCATAAATATACCCCTGCACACACCTCACCTTCACCATTTTGAACCAAGCATTGATGAATGGAGGTTCGTTTACAACCTGAATCCACCACAGCTTGGTATGTACTCCCTGAATACTCACGGGTATTTGGTACTTCCCAGCTCGATCGGTAGCGGCCCATGGAGTGCCAGGCACCTGGATCTACGCCCTCACCTCCATCATCGGCCACTGTTCATGGACTCCAACAGAGTGGCCCTAACCTCACGCCCACACCGGTGGCAGCAGCTTCCCATACCTGAGAGAAAGAATGGGGGAGACACAGGGCTGTGGCACTGGACCCACTCCGCCAATCCTTTCGGTAGTCGGGAGATTAATTTCTCCAGGACCATGAGATCGATGACATGCCCGATGTCACTGGGCTCCTCAGGCAGCACCCACCACCGGCAGGCGTCACGGAGCTATTGAGCAAAGGCAAACGGGCGGCCGACTTCACTCACCATCAAGGATCAGAACTGCGGCCAACCTGCTGCAGGATGGCTTTCTTCAGCTCGGGGTACCTCCGGAGGTTTTCGACCGGGAGCTGTTTGGTCACGAGTTGGGCCTCTCCGGTCAGCAGCGGTAAGAGTTAGACTGCCCTTTGCACCCACAGCTATTCCAGGGATTGGGCTTTGTGCTTGAAGAGCTCTAGAAAGGCATCCGGATAATCTTGCGACCTGGTGGATGCTGCCAAGGGATCAGAAGACTTCCTCCAGCGGCTAAAATGACTCCATAGCAGTGTACCTTCCTAACTTTTTCCAGATTTCAGCACCAGTGTAACAAAGTTCTTAGTTTTCGTGACAAGGGAGGAAGCAGGAAAGAAGGAGATCCAACTCAAAAGGGCTTTATTTCCCACAGCTTCACAGTCTATATATATATATTGTATTATACTAATATATATATATATATATATATATATATATATATACACACACACACACAAATTAATGCTTTTCAGCAATACAAATCGCACTCTGGAACACTCTGCTCTTTGCATCTCTATCTCTCTCCCATCTCTGTGGTCTCAGCCATCTCCCCATAATCTCACTGTGCACATAGAGACAGTAATTATTAACAATTCATCTCAGGTGGATGTCCTTACTGCTTTCCCTCTCCCCAGATGGGCGCTCGACCACGGCCTCACCTACACACATACAAATATAATGCACCTGTAAATGGTTTTAATTTGAGTTTTCATAGCATATGTCATTTTGTCATTGTAGTATTATTGTTTTTCTCAGGAAGAGCAGTGAAGACTCGGTGAGGGAAAGACAGAAGGTTGTAGCTCTGGCTAATTTAAAGGAGCCCAGTCTCTTGCAGTTCTACATCTCCAGAGAATGGCTCAATAAGTTCAACACATTCACTGAGCCTGGGCCCATCACCAACCAGACTTTCCTCTGTCAACATGGAGGTATGAATATACATGAATATTTAGATAGTCATCTAAAATCCTCCAACACTCTTTCAGAAAAAGTGGGGTTAATTACATTGGGCATCAATTACATGTCCAAACTATTAATTAACCTTTATTCCTGCAAAATCAATGTTCCATTTCAGTATGTTATAGATTTTTTTTATAAATCTTTTTTTCAGTTACTGTGGCATTAACAACTTAATTCATGTACTACATTATACAGGAATACCTCCTATTAAGTACCACTATGTGGATGATCTGGTCGTGATCTTGCCTCAGAATGTGTGGGAATATCTTTATAACAGGTGAGTCATACATAGGAATGTACATATCTGTGACCTTTAGAAAGTCCTTAGGACATTCATCATCTTAGTGGAACATAGGATGTTTGATTTGTTAAAGAGGCCTTCCTTACAGATTAAGTTGGAAAATAATTTGTTTCAAAATAAAACTGACTAATAGTTCAACTCGAACTAACAATATGTGTGATGGAGTTCTGTTGGTTATGAGGTATCTGTCAGATTTAAGGAACTCCAGCACCAGGAGCTCCAGTAATGTAAACATTGTTGAGTTTCGTGTTTACTTCTCTCCACTAGCCATGTTTTGAAAATTTCTTCATGTCTTGAAAAATTTTCACAGGTTTGGGGGAGGCCCAGCCGTAAATCACTTATACGTGTGTGCCATCTGCCAAGTAGAGATCGAGACTTTAGCCAAACGGCAGAAACTGGAAATAGACACCTTCATCAAGGTGAACAAATTAGAGTTTGCTTGAGTGTTTAATTATATGTTGCATCCTTGTAGCCAACTAGAACTGCCGTTGAACCTAATTATTACACATCACCACAACACTCACCTTAAAAACTGCATGGAATCACAGATGCTGAGGCAGCTTTTATTTGAAAACCTGTCTTCTTGGTTATCCAGGATCCACTTAGATTTACTGAATGTTTAGTTAGCATGGTGGTGTGGAAATGTCTCCCTGGTGCACATAAACCCAGAGAACTGATGAAACACAGACTTAATACAGGACAGATCAAGCTCATGGTCTGCCCTGAATCTTGTCAAAATTGCATTATCTTGAGATATGTATCACCTGTTTTGAAACAGACATGCTTTAAAGCTTGAAAAAATAAGTTATGCTGTCAAGCTTGAAACTCAACAGAATTGGTTTTCAAGGATTGTGTTGGAGTGAAAAACAACATGTAATTGAGAATTCCAAGCAGTTATACTAATGCTACATTTAGATGGTTGGGGGAGTCTAAGGTTGATATTGGTCATATCTCTATTTTTCTCTCTCTCCATCTTTAGTTAAATAAGGAGTTTCAGGCTGAGGAAGCTCCTACGGTTATCCTGTGCATCAGTATGCAGTGGTTCAGAGAATGGGAGAACTTTGTCAAGGGCAAAGAAAACGGTACACCCTAATGCATGTCCACACAAACTAACAGATTAATCCGAGCACTCTTCAACAAACCTTAAACATATGATGCTTTTTATTTGTATTTGAACAATATTAATGCTTATTTAAAATGTACTGAAAATCTACTATGTGTAATTTGTTCACTGTTAGAATAATCCCTGACATGTGCAGGGGTTAACCCTTTAAAGCCTGAGCCCAAAATCCTGAAAATTCCATTCTGTGCCAAAATATGATATTCATATTATATTAATATAACATGACACACCTGAACTGTATATACCATATTGAAGAGAAGAACTAGGGCTTTCAAATGAAATAAATATATTTAGGATTTTATAAGGCTAATCATTTTAGCATTTCATCAGTAAGATTTCACACAGCAATTTTTACAAGAATCTTCTCCGGCCACCATACTTCATCAAACAACTGCATTTTCAACCATTTTATTTACAAGATAGAGGGAAACTTAGAGTGTATGAAATATAAATAATTTTGTGGGAAATGTAGAATAGCAGACAGATTAGAAATATAATCTAATGTTTAAAAGTTATGACCATTCTAGTGATTAGTGGGAAAACGGAATAAAACAAACATTTAAAATGTTAAGATACATTTCACATGACCACTCCTCAAATACTCCTTTTGAGCACCTGTAATAATACATTGAGATTGCATCTGAAATTGAAGGACACAAACACTGAATTATAAATGTTATGTGTTCAATAAAACACAAAATTTATTTAATTTGAACATTAGAATTACACACAAATTACATACAAAATCAAACTTTCAAACTATCTACAGTAAATACATTTTTAATAAAGAGTGCAGGAACAGAATAAATAAATTCATGCATACTCAACAACTGTAATCCCTGTGGAGAGAAGAGAGGGAGAAAAGAGGGGAGGGGGAGGACGACAACACCAGTACACACAGCCCAATCTAGGCCTCTTCGCGAAACTGGTCACACCCAGTTGCGTGCCATGACTGAAAACAGTTCCTATCACGAACCAAGTCTTTTACCATTACATTCCGGTGCGCAGCAAGCTACTTTAGTTTTATTTTCAGTCCTACTTTTCTTTTTTGTGATCAACATTTTTATTGTTTTCTGGGGGGGGGTTACAGACATCTCCAAAAATCATATGTGACTATATAAGGAGAAAAAATAAATAAATAAATAACTAAAGGATAAGAAAAGAAAAAGAAAAACATCACAGTGGTAATGAATGGATGAATGAGACAATACATTATGATAAGACAATACATAAAACAACAGAAATATGTACGGCAGGTATAGTTCACAACAAAGATTGCCTAACTGTTTTCCCTGGACCAAGAGATTATCCTAGATGAGAAAGAGTTCCAAGCTTGTACAGTTGCTGGTCGCGCCTTATTGAGTCGTGCAGTTGTATATTCAAGGTTGACAATGTTGACAAGGCTATGGATCCAGAATGATTCCATACACATATCCGGAAAGAACCAGTTTTTCGAAATTGTTTTCTTTGCAGAGGTAAACCCTGCGAATAACATTTTGAACTGAATTTGCTTAAGATTTATATCAGAATTATCATTAAGGAGACAGAAACCAGGATTAGGCACATAAAAAATGTCAAGTATACCCGCTAAAGATGAGTTTACATGCAACCAGAACTTAGAGATAACTGGACAATCCCAAAACATGTGTAAAAACGTTCCAGGTGAAGCAGTGTTACATATATGACAATTGTGAGTAGGTTGTAATTTCATCTGGAATCTCTTATAAGGTGTGATGTAGGCTCTATGTATTGTTTTGAAGTGAATTAGTTGGTGAGCTAAGTTCTTAGAGGTCCTACTTAGATTGTACCATATTCTCTCCCAATCTAGGTTTATATTTAAACTCCCCAACTCCCTGTTCCATATGGACTCAATTGGTAAAGCCTTGGCACTATGCTGAATCAGTGCACTATATATTAAAGAGACAGAAGGTCTGCAAAGTAATGGTGCAATCCATTGCAACATGGGATGTGAGGGGAGAGGAGAATTCCAGGGAACTCCATACGTTTTTAATGCTGATCTTAGCTGAAAGTAAACAAAATAAGAGGACCCAGGAAGATAAAAGCGTGATCTTAAATCTTGAATGGAGCAGAGACCTTGAGTATCATATATATCACCTAATGTATTCACCCCAAGGGATGACCAAGATGGCTGATTAAATGGTTTGTTGCCACATAATAATCTCTGGTTATGCCATAGTGGCGTGTTCCGACAGAATTTAGGTGGGCCGCCCATCCACCGTTCTGCTTTCTTCCACACTTGTATAGAGTTAGCAATGATGGGCCCAAAATTCTCTTTTATTGTTTTGTTTGTTACACTAGAGAATAGGATGTCTTGCAGTTTGTGTGGTAATATTTTAGCAGATTCAATCAATCTCCATGCCGTGGTAGACTGTGGGTCTACCCATGAGCTGAGTGCTCTGATCTGAAATGACCAATAATAAAGTTCAACGTTTGGTACTGCCAGACCACCCAGCAGTTTGGGTCAGTTGCAGTGTATTCAAACGAACCCTGGGCCTTCTACCATCCCAAATAAAACTGGAAATCATAGAGTGAATGTCTTTAAAGTAATTTGGAGGGGGCAGAGTGGTAACATAAAGAAAAGGAAATTAAAACGGGGCAATATGTTCATTTTGACTGTATTAATTCTACCTTGAAGAGACGCTTTTAGATTCCTCCATCTATGAATGTCTGATTTTATTTTGCTTAACATAGTGTTGAAGCTATCTCTGGTAATTTTATGTATGTTTTTATAGATCGTAATGCCCAGATATGTAAAAGAGCTTTTGGTCTGAATATAGCTGGGAATAGGAACACTTGTGTGTATATTATTTAGAGGCATGAGTGCCGATTTTGTCCAGTTAATTTTGTAGCCTGACAGGCTGCTAAAATTATCAAATTCTTTAATAACTGGGTGAATAGAGGTGTCAAAGTTATCTAAGAACAAAATTATATCATCCAGCGTACAGAGATATAATATGATTATGATGACCAATTTCCATAGGGGAAGCTGTAGATTGCCTGATGGCTTGTGCTAGAGGTTCAAGAGAAAGACAAAATAAAAGTGGCGAGAGTGGACACCCCTGTCTTGTACCACGCTGCAGGGTAAAAGGAGAAGAGATTATGTCACCTGTTAGAACACTTGCTAAAGGTGAGTGGTATAGCACCTTGATCATTGCTATGAAATTATTCCTGAAACCGAAACGTTGTAGGACTGCCCACATATATTTCCACTCTATCCTATCGAAGGCTTTCTCTGCGTCCAATGAAAACACAGCACAAGGATTTGGGTGTGTCTCTGCCACCTCTATAATGTGTAGCAGCCTTCTCATGTTATCAGATGCATAGCGTCCCTTGATAAAACCTGTTTGGTCTTCATTGACTAGAGATTGAATAACTTTTTCCAGGCGCAGAGCGAGTACTTTGGCATATATCTTCAGATCACTTGTAAGTAAAGATATTGGTCTAAAGCTAGAACACTCAAAAGGATCTTTTCCCTTTTTCAAGAGTAAGGTGATGAGTGCTGTTTTTTGGTCTCTATGGAAGGTCCCACTTTGGATTGCAAAATTAAACGAATCCAGCATGAGTGTGCCCGCCATGTCCCATAGTTCTAAATAAAGCTCTGGAGGGAGGCCATCCAAGCCAGGCGATTTGCCTTTGTTGAGACATTTCGCAGCTTTATGTAGTTCGTCCAGCTCTAATACAGCTTCCAGATCATCATGATCAGTTTGCTTGAGGCGGGGAAGCTCTAGTTTGTCAAGAAAATGTTTACTGGGAGCATCGTCATAAGAAGTCTCTGATTTGTATAAGTTTTCATAAAATTTTAAGAATGTTTTATTAATGGCTTGCGGATTGGTAGTAATTTTGCCCTCAGGTGTGTTTATTGCTGGGATGTGAGCTTTTGTTTCACATTCCTTAAGCATAAGAGCGAGTAGGTGACTGGGCCTCTCTGCTTCAAAATAGTACTTTTGTCTGGTTCTATGCAAGATAAATTCCGCCTTTGATACGGCCAGTGTCTTGTATTCATCTTTCAAAGATGCCAGCAATTTAGACTGATCATCTGACAAGCTATGTTTTTGCAAATTCTCTAATGATTCTATTTTGTTTTCAAGATTTGTGATCTGGGAAACTTTTGTTTTAGCTAAAGTTGAGGAGAATGAAATACAGAAACCACGTAAAAAACACTTTGTAACCTCCCATAGAACTTGTGGATTAGGACAATCCTTTGTGTTAATATCTAAAAAATCTTTTAATTGTGCTTTAAGTGAACTAAGAAATCCAGCATTAGTTAGTAAAGATGAGTTTAAACACCACCTGGGGGCCTTGGACTTGATGTTGGGCAGATCGATGTTGCATATAAGTGCGGAGTGATCAGATAGTAGAATTGGTAAAATAGTAATGGACGTATGTCCTGCAATTAGGGTTGGGCTAAGAAAAATATAATCTATCCGGGAAAATGATTTATGTCTATTGGAGAAAAATGTGTAATCTCTAGAAAGTAATGTTCTGTATACGCCAAACATCCACAAGATTTAAATCTTTGAGAAGTGTATTCAATAAGTTAGATGAAGAATTGGCCATTACATCTGAATTAGATTTATCAAGAGACGGATTAAGGACTGCATTGAAGTCACCTCCCACCACTAAAGAACAATCATTTTGTTCTAACAATGTGTTTCCTATGTAAGAAAAAAAAAACTCTGTCAGGCTCATTTGGGCAGTATATGGACGTGAAAGCTAATTTATGATTGAGTATACAGACCCGGGCAAAAGCAAGTCTTCCATTCTCATCATTTCCAGTAACATTTACATTGCATGATATTTTCCGGTTAAGAAGGATGCATACTCCCTTGGTTTTATTTAGGGCGCACGATGATGCAATTAATCTATAATGTTTATTTTGAAATCGTGCCACGTCACATTGTTTTAGGTGTGTTTCTTGAATAAGGGCGATGTCTACCTTTTTACGATATAGATACTCAAGAACACGAGTGCGTTTGATAGGGGAGTTTAGGCCATTCACATTGAGTGATAATACATTCAATGACTGCATCGACATATTATATCGCTAAGATCTGTCTTAAAATATGAGCGTGTTAGTATATAACTGAAGCGTGTAAACATCCTGCCAATTATCATACAGATGTCCCACTGCTGATGTTCTGTCAAAGAGTAGGAATATGTCTGTGGGGGGGGGGGGGAACTATATACAAAACAAACACAGACCGCGACGGGCAAAAAGCCGTAGGTCTGTAAGAACATAAACATTGTCTGATACGTGACCAATCCAGCCCAACGCTATAGTATCAGATAAACCCACACAATCGTAACACATTAAATGAATACATTCGTCACCTCTCGAACTGGTAAAGCAAGGTTAAATTAGCATACTAACTTTAGATCATTTCTAAAAAACAATATTGTCAGAAGACGTAGTCTAACTACACTTACATTCCAAAATGCCTTGAGGTGAGGATCCTAAGATTGACCATGCAAGATAACTTGTTAGGTGATCTGAGTTCATTCCTCCATGTCCACTAAATTGCCTTCTCTTGCGCGAGGAGGATCCCCATCGTTCTTTTCTTTGGTCGGGTTTGAGGCTGTGTCAGTAACACCACCGTCGCGCTGTACCGGTGTAGAAGTGGACCTCCGTGGAAGAGAGTTGATAAAATCTTCGACGGCCTGGGGGAAGTCGAACATCTTCCTCTCGCCTTTATACTGCATTTTAATCCGCGCAGGATAAATGAGGAATGGCTCCAGGCCTATGTCTTTAGCCTTCTTCATGGTAGAACTGAAGCTCTTTCTCTTTGCTGTTGTCGCTGGACTGTAGTCGGGAAAGAACAGAATAGTGCCGGCTGTTGACGCCGAAGTATGACCAGGAGGCATGAGCAGGTGAGCGGATGCGCGTGAGCGAGTGGCTCCATTGGCTGCGTATTTCACTGGATAAACTTAAGGATAGCCGTTCTGTCTTGCCAACGCAGTAATCTGAAGATAAGGGTGCGCGGCTTGTTGGATTTAGCCTCTCCTCCATCATACACACGATGTGCCCGTTCGATGTCAATGTCTCGGCCCACCAATGAGGGGATCCACCTGGGAAGATTTTCTTTCAGGTAGCCGATTGCATCCGAACCCTCCAAAGCTTCTGGTAAGCCAACCAGCCTTACATTATTCCTTCGTCCCCTGTCCTCCAGGTCTGTCAACTTTGTGGTGAGCTGGTCCAGCTAGGTCTTTAGTTCGATAACCGATCGCCTGTCCTCTCGTGCAGCCGTCTGAACAGAGTCCACTCGGTTTTGAATCTGTTTAGTGGATTTGGCTACATTCTCAAGTTCACTGCTGATCTCCTTTATGGTTTCATTAGTCTTTTGGATTTCGGTTCGTAAATCACGTAGTGCTGGGACCAGGATAGAGTCCACAGCTTCCCTGACAGCGGAAGCTACGACCACATCTAGACCACGTTGTTGTTCTTGGAGGGCTAGCTTTATGCCATTAGCAATATCTGCATCGAGTTCTTCCTTGGAAATGGCAGAATCCTTAAATTTTTTCTTCATAGGCGATTGTTCATTTTCCCTTTTCCGTGCTTCTTTGGTTGGGGAAGGATTCATGATGAGATAGGTGTCGAAGTATTTAAAGTATGTGATAGGATAATTGAAAAAATAAGATTATGCGAGCAGAGCTGAAAACTATGCTGGCATCGCTGTCGATGGGTCACGTGATCCCTCTCAGTCCTACTTTTCTGATAGCATAATCAACATCTCTTAGAGGACTCTTCAAATTTAGGAACATGGTCTCTGTGGAGTGATGATGAAGGAGGGACTACAGGCTTTAGTGTATGCAAAGGGAAACTTGCGTGAATATCGATACCTACCAGTAGATGAGCCAGGTTTTCTCTGAAATGTATCTGGGTGAAGTTCACTGGTCTATGCTCATCCTCTGGTGCCGCATGAATGTGTTGACATTCCTAAAACAATATGAAACTATTGATGACGGCAATGTCAACGAAGTGGAAAAAGAAAGAGTCTTTCACCACTTCTGAGTTTTTTGTAGGATGTCATTAGATTTTATAATTTGGTCTGACCTATCAACAACGCCCATGTTTTTGTTATAATCGCTGATGACAGTGGGCTGGAGGGCTACTTCTTTTGTCCAGTCGCCATCATGTTTTACAAACCTAGTAATTTCGGTTGAGCCATTCGCATTGTGGAAATTGGAGAGGCTATGTAACTGCACGTGTGTCCTTCCACTGAATTACAAGTATATTCCCCTCATTCCTACACCACCTCATATCCCCACGAGCTGTCTTGTGTTCCCATCTTTTGATGTCTTTAAATTCTGCAGGAAACTGTTTACAATTCACCCTGCATGTCCCATAGACATTAGTCTTGTAGTGGTCACACGACATAAATCCCCTCACCCACAAGCCCTGAAGTGACTTGGTTCCCCAATGACGATGGGAATCAGGAAGAATTGAAAACCCCATGTAAATGAGCAACCCAAGAAATTTGTAAAATTAATTGGGGTCACCTCCATCCAAGCTCCTTGTTATCTGGAATATGACGGACAGTTTAGGATGAGCTCCCACCCGTAAATATACAGTAAACCTGCATATCTCAGCAACTACAGCCTGAGTAAAAAACAGCATGAAAAAGTCAATTTCACACAACATCATATTGGAGGTTGACCGTACAGCCTGACGCCCACTACCTAAGTCAAAACCGAATGGATGTCTAGGCTTAAATGGGAGAGGTTTTGGTGCCTGTGAATCGATGTCAGAGTACCAGTGATAAGAAGCAGGGAAGAATTTACGCTTTCTAGCTGACTTGAGACATGTGCGAGAATGGCTAGCCATACCCAAAATAATAAGAGTATCAGAGTTAGTGTTATCAGTCATATGAGAAATAGAAACAAATAATACATGCACATTCATATATACCCAGTTGATGGTCTTGGCTGGGGATCAGGTTCTCATCCTCCTCCTCCTCGTTGTCCATGTCTTCCTCCAGTAGTTCCTGGTCCAGCAGATCTTCCTCCTTTGTGCTCATGCCCTCAAAAGCAGAGCCATAGTCTCTATCCATCTCTACAACAGAAAAAAAGTGCACAATTGGTAGCCAACAGTGTGTTCCTCACAAATCCATACACTGAATAGTCACCAAAGGCTTGCAGACTAACCAGAATGTCCAACTGCACACAGCCCTCTCACACTTTCCTTGTGAACAGGAAGCCATACACAATCTGAAATCATGTCTGTCTGATGGATGGGTAAGGCTATCTGCAAAATTATAGAAAGATATCTATCTTTATTTTATTATCACATGGGGAAATCAACAAGCTAGATAACTTATCTAACTAGCAGGCCAGTTTCCAGGCAGGTCTGCACAGCTTAAAAAAAAATCAGGTCTGAACAGCATCTGCTCTCTGCCTTATATTACTTCAGGCGGATTTATCACAAGTGAAAAAAATTGGCAGAGAAAGTTATTGATATTTAGTTAAAAATGTACATAATATTGCTAGTTAATGTTTATTTAGCAAGTTTCACAGAAACTGACAAAAAAATTATATAAAAGAGGCTTGCCGATGACAGTCAAATTTCTTTCCAGAAAAAAAGCTAGCTAGTGCTACTACAAATAAATGCTTCGTAACTAAAAAGGTTTGACTCTCTTCAACAAGTTACAAAATTGGCCAAAATAGTTATTGATAATTAGCTAAAAATATATATAGTATTGCTAGCTAATGTTTATTTAGCATGTTTCACAGAAATTGTCTTAAAAATAGAGGCTAGCTGCCTGTCCGATGAACGCCGACGGTCATGCTATTTTTTCCAGAAATAACTAGCATTACTAGTACAAATAAATGCTTAGTAACTAAAACATTTAGACTTTCAATAGACAATATTGACAACACATGTTAAATAACTTAGCAATACGTTTTTAGACAAGCAGTAAGTCCAACACTGGAGGTAATCTCCCGGTATATCCCCTCTGTCTCCACCCAGGCAAATGGAGGATGACGATGATGAAGATACATTTATTATTCATGCCCAGTAACCCCTTAACCAAGCATGTGTGCTTTTAGCTTATGTCATCATGAGTATCTGGCAGTTTTCAGAAATAAAATCGGTGATTGGACGGCGAAGATACTGAGACAGTAACCATGGGAATAATTGTTCCCAAATTTGAACGCTCCGGCTGGAAAGGGTTAAATTGGGATTTCGGAGGTGGGGGAACCCTAAAATCAGGAGAATTCGCAAAAAAATAATCAAATATCAAATTAAAAATAAATAAGGTTTTATTAAAACACAAGGGTGTCTAAATATGGATTTATTGATAGGCCTGTATGGTATATAATTCACAGAAAAAGATTTTTCTTTCAGATGAATACATTTTATTGGGATTCTGTTTTACTAGGATAATGATTTGTCTCTTATGTATGTACGGTGTCATTATTCAACTTAATTGAGTTTAAAATGAGTCTAAAAGAGTTTAAAATGGCATGAAGAAGCATTTTCATTACTGAATCCCACATTTGCTAGAAATTTTTATTTTATTTTATTTATTTCAAAGGAAAAATACACAATAAAATAAATGCTGAATCAACCAAAATGGAGTACACATAAATATACAAATAACAGTGAAACCTTTTCATCGCTACTGCATATCAGTGAATCAAAGAAGCGGTTTAGCAGTTGAGTCCATATTACATGATTTATTTGAAATAGAGATCGGACAACGCCGCAATACAGAAGTGGAACGTGCATCTATATACAGGGGGCACACGGTCTCGTGCTGCTCTCGAGTATACTGCCTCTACCAGTGTCTGCAACTAAAAAAAAAAATGTTTTAACAAGTACAATCAAAGATGCCGGCGTGCCATTCAAGACCGTAACGGCCCAGTTTAACCCCTGGACATGTGTAAGCATCCCAACCAGCAATACACAATAAACTTGGCTCAATGAATGGCGTGAGATTTGGCGGGACTGCTTGTTTGTATGAACAATGAAAATCTGTTTTAAAGCAGTCATTATTTTTATAGTTCTGTTTGGTCCTGCTTGTGGTGCAGAAATTACATATTAGACAACACAATGAAATTATATAGTGGTTTAATGCTTTGGCCTCTAATATTAGGTGTGGTCTCAGACTACGGAGTAAAAGACTTTGCTGAAATTCGTTGAAAACAAACTCTCTACACCCCAAAATCATTCAATGTCATCTTTATACACAGTAACACTCTGCACTCACACACACCTTTGTGTGTGTAAACATTAAAGATTTGTCAGCTCTGCCTTGACCACACTCTTTATTTTTAAGGAAACGTTTGCTTACGTCCTGTAAAGATCATTATTATTTTTCTTGTCTCTCTCTCTCTCTCTCTCTTTCTCTCTCTTTCTGCTGGTCCAGAGCCTCCAGGCCCCATTGACAACAGCAAAATTGCAGTAATGAAAGGCGGACATATCCAGCTTAAACAGGGTATGGGCTGTGTGTGCATGCCTGTCTACAAACTGACATGTACATATCTGTGACTCATGTCAGTCAAAATGTTGGCTGACTCGTATGTTTGTGTGTTTGTAAATGGCTGTATCTGTGTTGGTTTTGTAGGAGCAGACTACGGGCAGATATCTGAGGAAACGTGGCAGTACTTGTTAAGTATTTATGGCGGTGGGCCAGAGATTGCTGTGCGGCAAACCATCAGCCCCCCAGACACTGACACACACGGAGAGAGGAAGATAGAGGCAGAGACCAGAGCTCTCTGAAGTGGTAAAACACGCATATGTACACTTTTATATTTGCTGTGAATGTATATAACACTGAAAAGGCTGAACATATACATTTCATATACTGCATGTGCTCACAGGCACACACAGGAAGTGTGGGTGGGTGAGAAATGCACTTAATAACATATTTCATCAGCATATTTGTTCTAGTCAGTGCATGGTACAGACGGTATGACGGCATCAGTCACTAACCACATACATCAGTGTTTCTCAACTAGTTTTGCTTCAGGACCCAGATTTTACATTGGATATCCATTTGGTGACTCAACACATACCAAAGTTGTTTATTGTACTAAAGAAAACAAAAATTTCCTCAAAATCAGACATTCAATGTATAACGTTTTAATTTTGCCAGAACGCAAATATCCCTTTTCCACCATATGGCTGAACGTTCTGACAGTGAGTTACTCACAGTGAGTAACGGTTCCAATAGTATTTCCACTCTTGCACAAATTGGTTCATGTCTTTTACATAGATATCAGAATGCTGTTTATTGGCATAAAGCTGCTAAATGGCTCAAGTGTACCTTGTTTGCTAGCGTGCTGGATTGTCTTGCACACGGTTGAGCATTTTTCAACCTTTCAAAGTATACTCTTTTGACCACGAGTGAATACCGACGCATTAGACGCCTAAAAACTACAACTGCTGTATGATACTCTTTTAGTATAGTCAACTGTTGACGCATTTGCCAAGTATGCACAGACAAGGACTGTCCTTGTGTCGAGAAAAACTTGCCCGCATGCAGACAGTTTGCACAGACTGTGCTAATGACAAAATTAGAGCTGGATATAAAGCTGGAACATGAACAGTATATTGATCCATGCTTGAGAATCAAATTTTTTTGTAAATCCTCCTTTATGTTGACACATTCATAAAGCAGTCCAGTGTAAAATTATTTGTACAAACATACACTCATTTTTGTACGTTTTGGGGCACATTTCCTTCAAAATCAGACTTTGAAATCACGTTAGAGCAGAAACGAAAAGCATTCATTTTGACACACTGCTTTTGATTAAAAGAAATATAAGAAAGAGGAGTGGGTGGACTTTTAACATTGTAGGTGAAAAGTGAATTTTGCATAATAGGTCCCCTTTAAGAAACATTGTCAGAGTATTTTAGGATGGTATTCCATCTGAATCTGTGGGAGATTGCACGTTCAGGAAGCGTTATCGAAAAAGAAAGTCATGAGAATAATACTGTTTAGTTTTTTTTACAAGGCATAAAATATCTAGTTGTTATTTATAGATTTTTGTCTCTTATTTTCCTGTTTTTTTCCTGTAGGTGTGATGACCCACGTGTTGATGACCTTTGCCCACCACACTTGCATTTATGTCTCATGAGCACTTTGTGAGCATTTCTGTGGATCTATTTATCTGTGACAGACAGAGCTATCATAGTGTAGGAAAGGGTCTTATTTATTAAGTGAAAAGTATATTATTAGACACACACAACATGAAACATATTTATTCTAAACATTCACATACAAGTTAGGGTGTGCATTGGTGATATGTTTGTTTTGTTTGTCAGTGGAAGTAAGGGCAGTGATGTAAGTGTAATTTCTCAGTACATTACATCTTTGGTAGTGCAAACAAAATAAAAGTTAAATACATCATGTACTATAAGCAGGACGCAAGCTATATGTCTCTCAAAACCTTCATTAGAGCTCTTTGCTGACTTCTGTGTAGGTAAAATAAGGCTTGAATTTGGTATCTGCATGTTCAAAGAAGCTTTCTCACTATTCATGTTCTTTAGAAGCACTGTCAGATGTAGATGCTTTGAAATTGCAGAAAAGGTATATGCTGCTACGTTTCAGAAGTTTGGAATAGCAACAAGATGTGTCATTTGAGGCTTTGCATTATCATTTCTAACCCTGCATAGTAAAGAATTTCTTGAATCTAATGCCTGTTTACTCTGCTAATGTTATTTCACTTGTTTTATCACTGTAACCATTTTATAATGACCCATTTTTAGATTTGAATTTTAAAACTTCAAGAGGTGTTACTTACAATCAATATTAAATTCTGTTTTAAAGTGTTTTGAAATCCTCTGAACTAAAATGAATAGCTATGTCCCAATCAAAGGAAGTGAATCCTCAGTGCAACAGGGTTACGTAAACTGCAATGTTTCAGATCATCAGTATTAAATAGTTTTCGGATAATTCAACATTTCATCATATTGGCAGAAACAAAACTGCTTACTCTGATGCATCGTCTGTTGCGTCATTAAATTCTGAAATGTTTTAATGATGCCCGTTTGATGATTATATAACTGGTTGAATACAACACCACATCCCCAAATGAAACAAACTAAACTACTTTTCTAAGGGAATGTGCAATGAGATAGAGGTGTGTTAAGGGTGCTAAAGGAATAGTATTAAAATGTCTGTTTTTGAACATATTCTTTATACATAATAACATGTAACATTTTAATTTATGTCTTCTTTTCACATCAGCAAAAGGACAGAATTGTGAGTTGTGTATAGGATAACATGCTGACTATGTTTGAACAATGAAAGGCCTGTTACATATTTTGTTGTAGGAACTTAAAATTCCAAGGTTACTCTTGGTGTATTGTCTTTTTCATTTAAGTGATTTAAATCTGAAATGTTAAGATGTGTCTGATTTGAGGAATTGAAATAAAGCCTGTTCTTTATCTACTGTTTGTTACTTTATTTATTTGTTTACTTATGTTTATTTCTGGGATTTTGTTTTTTTCCTGATTTTATTTTATTAATCTTTGTCCTGATCATATTACTGTGACCCCTAGTAATGTCTTCCTCATCTTGGAGAAGTTACTGTAATGGTAATTGTGCTTGATGACCCATGTCCCCTCTTGTTAACAGTAGAAAAGAATCAAAGTTAATATTTACAATATGTTTTACCAAGCAGTTTGACTGGTTGTTTAGCGTTTGGCTGATTCGTTTTAAAGACTTGCTGGTTTATGTAATACATAAATTGAAGTCAATCGGACATTGTCAATCTCCCACAAGTTACACTTACCTCTTTCTGTGCCTCTTATGAACATATTTTTTTGTATATTAAATATGATTTTTATTTTTTTTTGCTGGTCCCATGTTTTCTTTATTTTTGTTTTTATCCTAAGCTATTTCCATGTATCCATCACTTATTGATTCAAATTGTGTCTTTAAATTTTCAATGATCCATATATAGTTCCTTGAGCACTAGGCACTCTTTAAACATGCTGAGGAATGGCTACTCAATGTTATCTTGGTGCTCTGAGCACCATTCATCTCATCTTAATCACCACTCCCCACATCCCCCAACCCCCACCCCTCCTCTTCTTCATCCTTTCTTTGTCCTTAGACAGCCCCCTGGAATATTGCTTCCTTCAACTGTCCTGTATGGACCAAATCATCTCATAGGAAGGTGAGTATATATATATGTCACAGAGACCACTAACAGTGGTGATGTCTTTAAGTCCTCATTCTGTCTGCAGTCTGAAGAATAGAGAGCAGAGGAAGAGGAGAAAAGGATACAGAGAGCTGTTCTGCAGAGCACCCTGCTGAGTGCCTGTCTTGTCTCCCTTCGAAGAAAGGATTGTAATTTTCCATTGATTCTTCCGAAGTGAGTCGTCATTCCTCTGTATTTACGCAATTGCTGCATCTGGCTTTCTTTATCCGAAGGTCTGTTTTGTGTGTCACATAGACAATAATATCATGCTGGCGTGGTCCACTGTAAACATTAGCATGTGTGGACTACACATTCCACTAGCTGGACTACAGAAACATCTACCAGATGTTTTGTTCAACTCGATGGATAAACATTACTTTATTGAAGCTTAATGTTCCAATTGGTTCCTTTCAACTAATTAGTGTATTTTATTATTATTGTTTTATGATCTGATAGTATGCATGTGGATAAATACATACCAATGTATCCTTGATATGACATTCATGGCATAAATAAGATTAACAATTAATGCCACCAAATACTGAGGTGAAAAATATAATGTAGGCCTATTCACTGTAAACATATAAGCATTGTAGAATCTGATTACCAAGAAGATCTTTATTAACACTCACAGAGGTGCAAAAATGTATCCTAAATATTCAGAGAGGTCTAATATATGGTGGAAATCTTCACAAATTAGCAGATTTCAAAATATAATCTTTCATGTAGGTGAAATTAAATTTGTATTCATGATGAGAGGCTTGATTGCATTCTTATCTATACAGATTCAGTGTTTGTGATGAAAACAACTATTTTTCTTGTGTTTCAAAGTTTCATTTACGGAAGTATACAAAATTGGTTTTATTATTACTAAAATGCCTGTAAGAACTCCACGTTCGGAGATGGAAGGGAGGAGACGGTGAGCAATAATGCAGTCAAGCACTCTTTGTTTCTCTGCCTTCAACACTTAAAGCTTTTCTCAGTTAAATCAGATCAGTGTCACACAAACTTCGCCAACATAAACTTCTCTGAGACTTCAGCTTCACAGCACGTATAAACTTCAATATAAACTCTTCAGTTTCACAATAAACATTTAATAAGACACGCCAGTCATTGGTCACTCGTGTCGTTCTCTCTTTCTGGCAATGGCGTGGCTGTTTATATGCCGCTCACTGCAGTTAGAGACAGGCGTTAGACATAATTTATCTCAGGTGTAACTAAGCATCCTTACCTCTCTCTCTCTCTCTCTCTCTCTCTCTCTCTCTCTCTCTCTCTCTCTCTCTCTCTCTCTCTCTCCGGACGGACGCTTGACCACGCCCTCGCTGCCACATGTCCTAATCTTGTTTTTTATTTAGTTGCTCATTTTCATGCTGATGTTTGCTTAATGTAACATCCGTTGAAAAAATAGGTCAACATTTTACCTTGAGAAAATTACTTACTAGGTGATTCTACGGTCACCATGTACTTAATGATCACATCCTTACATGTATGCCTTGATTAGATTAATTATTTTCAGTAATTTTAGACACAAAGACAGTAGCCAGAGGCTATAATGATAAGCACAGAACAACTTTGTATTTTAGGGCAACATTAAATCTAGCATGAGGTAATAACCTCATGGTTGTAAAATACATTTTTAAATGCCTTGTTATTAACACATCAGTGTATGCCGAGGTTATGCAGTACTGTCAGCCCATCACAGCTCTAGTGCTTAAAATGATCAAACTGCTCTACGGTCTGTGCCCCAAGTTATTCAGATGGAGACATGTTAGTGAAGATTTACAGTATACAGAACATAATGATAAAATCATACTGTAATGTGAATGGATTTGATTGAAAATATGACAACTCTATACTTGCAATGGAATACAAAATTAATATGGGTTTGTGGATGAATCGTACTAAAAGTATCCTGTAAAATGTGCAATCCATAATTGCTATGTGTCCTCCTTGAAGCATATGGCTTTCATTTATAGGACTAAAAGACAGTGTATGAATGCATTTGTTTTAGTGGTACCAAAAAACCAGTTTCAGCAAATTTGTTATTGTGCTCCAAAAATCAAAATGAGAGTTTTACAGCTTTTAGTTTGTTTCTGTTAGCTTTGAGGCCATCTATGTTATTTTGGCTATTTTAGACTTTAGTGTCAGAAGACTTAATACAGCGTATGTTTCCTTCCCCAGGCTGGACAATAGAGTATCGTGTATGGGCCAATGATACTGCAGCGAAAATGATCTGGGCCACACCTAGGATTTACAGGGTGGGAGGACATCGCTACAACAAACTTTGACTATGGCAAAATGAGAGCTTTGTTAGTTCCAGATATTCTATTTGTTGATAAATGAATGTGAGTTCAAAGGGAAAAAAATAACAGAGTTGCGGTAGAGACATTACTTTTGCAACAAACTATCATATCTGATATTCTAATGCATCAATGACACTAAGAGACTGACTTCATATGACTGACCATATTCCAAGACATATTTAAGTATACTTTAAGAGGATACTCTTTTACTCTTTTTGAAGAGGATATAAATGTTTACAGCACTTCAGTCAGAAGTGTGAAGTAAGATTTAGTTGTGAGGTGACCTTGTAACCTCTAAACTTTCAGTAATTTCATGGCTTTCTTCAGTCTTGCACAGATGCATTTGTGGTCTGCGACTCACATACTATATTTTGACTCTTAATTCTATTTTCTTTTCTCGTCTTAATGCATCACTCTCCCTTTCCCCCATTTTCTGTTCTTTCAATTTGAATCTTCTACTCCACCTAATTGTCAGTACCTCCAGGGAAGGAATTGAACAAAACATTCCAATGCTTTCTCACGCTCTCATCTCTTTCCTTATAGCTCACACAGCCGAGCACAAAGTTTGCCATTATATGTTGTGTCCCACAGTAAAAAGAAAATCACAGTGATTAATGAGTATGACATGGCTAAGCTTCTGATAGTCAGTGAATGCTTCATATGCGTCAGCTGGTGCTTGAATGAGTAAATGGCTGCTGTTTATGATCGTTTGTCTACAGAGACATGTCTTATATTGTATTGTGCAGGTGTTAATACATACAATACAATACTTATATTGTACAAGTGTAAATAGGTGTCTCTGAGTCAGGTATGATCTGAGAAGGGGAACTGTAGGTTTTTGGTGTGTCATGTTTGTCTGTTGCCCTTCCCATGGTGGAGTCAGTTGGGATTTAGAGAGTGCCTGAATGACGATTTCAAGTTTTTTTTATACAAAACAGAATACAAGCATCTGACTGCATAATCGATATAATATACAGCAATGGGTTGTGCCATTTGCACACAGTTGATAGATATGTGGAGTGTGTCTGGGTCACAAAGAGCCCAGACATCAATGGACATGTCCAATTTACAGGTCTCTCAGCAGGACTACCACAGACTGTCAGGCCTCCACTATACGTCCTCTTTCTCTGATGCCGAGGACTGCTGCGATGACATCACAAGCTCCTCCTCCTCAGACTATCTTGGAATAGAATGTTAATGTTTGGTTTGGTTTGGTTTTAGACTCTTGCAGGTTATTGACACCTTGTGCCAAAAATTGCCATTGTTCTCTTTGGCTCCAAATTGTGTAAAAGGACGAGATTTATTCTGTTTCTGCTCAATATGGGCGACAAAGCCCACATTGCCAGAGAATGAAGACATGAATGTAATAATACAGCAGTGGAAACTGGACCTTAATCATTTAACTGTATAATGATGATGAAAATGATCAATACCATTCAGTTAGAAGTATAAATGTACATTCTGTACACACGCGTTCGCGTTGTTTCTCTTGGGAGGAACAAACCCATTACCAATGAAAGTTTTGATAAAATGATGATAAGTGCTCTGATATTGTGTACTGGTATGACTAAATACTGAAAGAAATAAAACTGCAAATACATGATTCTTCAATTATTATTCTTATAGCATCCTTTAAGAAAAGGTTTTTAAAGAGTTGTTGAAACAGTATTGCTTCAGCCATTGTAGAGTCTAGTCTCATGAGACCACATGAGATTAATAGTAATTAATTCACATGTTAATCCACTGATAATGTAATTAACAACTGGAGCACATCAAGACATGTGTTGCTGAAGTTAATTGAATTCATCAACTAAATTAAAGCATTTCAGATAAAAAAAAAAAAATGATCAGTTTGCAGTTTTAATGTTTTTGCATCCTATACCAAAGATCACTTATGAAACGAAGAACACTGCTTGACAGGATTTTAAGGTTGTTTTAAGATCATCACCATAGTGATCACCATTCACATATTTTGCAAGGAATAGTCACTGTTAACAAAGTAGAACATCCCGATCCACTTACAGATTTGCTGTAATCCACACAAATAAATGCATAATTTGAAATTGTAAATGACTGTGATTTGTTACACTGTATGCAGAAAGGTAAAGTAACAGGTGCATATTGGGAAATTTTGTTTAAAATACTAGCATTGCAAAATCTAATTAAAGATTATACAGCAAGTTTTGGATTTTTTCTTCTTTCTATATTCTGCATGTATATCCTTCTTTATTCTCCCTTTTGCATATATTCAAATTCTGCATTGCATACCGTTATAATAATAAATGTACACAGATGCGCAGAGTCAAGGGAATTAGCTAAATTGTTAAATTCTCTGATGATGCTTTTATCCAATGCTCAAATAATTATGGACTCCAGGCTCCATAAAAAATTCAAATAAATAACAGATGTATGATTACTAACTTTTAATGAAGTGATAAAATAATGAATTATTGATTTAACTTTTTATCCCCTTTTCTCCCAATTCCAACTAGTTAAAGGTCCTCGTGGTGGTGTGGTTACTCATATTAATCTGGGTGGCGGAGGACAAGTCTCAATTACCTCCGCTTCTGAGACCGCCAATCCGTGCATCTTATCACGTGGCTCATTGTGCATGACACCACAAGACTCACAGCATGTGGAGGCTCATGCTACTCTCCGCGATCCACGCACAACTTACCATGCGCCCCACTGAGAGCGAGAACCACTAATCGTGACCACGAGGAGGTTACCCCAAGTGATTCTATACCCTCCCTAACGACCAGGCCAGTTTGGTTGCTTAGGTGACCTGGCTGGAGTCACTCAGCACACCCTGTATTCGAACTCGCGAATCCAGTCAGTGTCAATATTCACTGAGCTACCCATCCCCACTGATTAAACTTTTTTTTATTATTATAAAAAAAATTATTATATTTTCTAATTCCAGTGCTGCAATTAAATTACCTGTTTAATGTAATTTTTACAAATACAATTTATTTTACTATCTATATTATTTTATCCAGTCTGTGCTACCTGTCCCGCCTCAAACAGAACATCACATTCTTCAAATTTCAAGCATGTGTGGGAAGGCTTGGAATTTTTCTAAGCTTGAGAAATAATTTTTTTTGTAGTTTTTCTTAATTGTCCTATTTATTTTTACACCTTTATACTTTTTTTTATTATTATTATTTGTATTAATACTTATGTATTCCAAATGAAATTTGGCGAAAGTTCTGGAGTTGTTAATGTGCTGTGATTTTGAGTTGAAAAAGAGTTATCCATTGTGTGTAACCGTATGAGAGACGTTTCGTCATCATTTGGGGAGGGAAACCTCAGTGAATGTCTGGACATTTGTGAAAGTTTCTTGCCAGGTACTAATTGGAAAAGAGGATGGACCAAGACGTCTAGGGTTCGCATATAAAACTGAACATTTACACGTCTCCATCATACTGCATATACACAATCTGCGCTATAGTTTGACAAGATGCTTGAAAACGATGTATCGACGTGCTTCATCTTCTACAGCACGCTGTTAATTTTAAAGATGTACATCATTGCCATCATCACGGGGCAAGTGAGACTTCGGAAAAAAGTAAGTTATGGCACTTTTTATGGGGTTATCAGGCTATTATTGCATGGACTTTGAAAGTTAGATCCCACCTAATGCTAGCGAGTCGACGCGCACTCCCATTACAAATATCCGATTATTATAATGGCAGATTTAAGTTTTTTCTTCTTCTAAAGTGTTACTTCTTTTTATAATTGAAATCACATTAGTATATACTTCGGGGCCGTTCACACCAAACGCGTAGTTGGGTTAAAACAAGTGTCTTAAAATACGTTTGAACAGTTGGTTGCAACTTGAAACGACGTCTAAAAACGCTGCGCAAAAGACGCGGCGCAACGGTCAAAGACAGCCGGTCTAGCGCATGTTTACATGTGAAACCAACTGGAGAACATGTTCGCTGTGAACGGCGCCTTTATGGTCATTCCAGTGCTGCAACTTTAGATTACTTTATGCAAAAATGAAGTTGACTAAAGGTGTGTTATAATTAAAATGATTGGATATTCAGGTGTAAGTGCTGTTAAACAGAAATATAACGTTATGTATTTGGACAGGCGTTCGCGAATCCCGAGGATGCCGTTAGACACGGAGGTGTGCAGTATTGCCGCATCGATCCTTACGTGGAGCGCTGTAGGAGGTAATAACATGAACACAACACTATGCTACGTATTCACATATGTAGGCTAATTAGGTGTATTATTCATTGTGTGGATTGGTCTAGTTTGGATGCTTAATTAGACAATAAATATGGATTTCCATTTTCCTTTTTACATGTTGCTACACATGTTGCATGCTAGGCGACTATTAATTAAGCATTAGTAGTCTAATAGCAACAATAATGAGTAATTACAAAAAGCTCCACAACATAATAGCACAATAATTGCATTATTGGCTTTTTGCTAGTGTACATACTGTATTGTGTTTTCCATTTATCTTAAAAATTGCAGTTGTCTTTAATTCTGCTCACATTGGTTCAATTTCCAGACTAGCATATTTGGTCAAAAATGTGTTTCTTGTCTGGAAAAACATTGTGTGCTTGTTTCAGTCTGTTTTGCTTCAGTCATGCTCCCCCTGGCCCCACTGATGAGAAAAATATGCAGGAACCCTGGCAGATTTGGTCTTCCTTTAGTTACAGGACTTTTATATTAATTTCACTCTTAATCTAGAACTCTTCAGATAACGAGTTTGTCTCTGTGTGACAATGTTCACAGGTCCAGCTGGAGGCAACATGTTTAATCTATGATGGATTGCTTTGATTAAATAATTTTGTTTGCAGATTGTTCAAATTGGCAGACAGCTTTTAGTGTGGTAAAACTCAATAGCAAACAAGATGCATGGAAATGACAAAACACTAGTGAAGATGGTCAGTCTAGCAAGTTGTCAAACAGCCCAGCGCCTTTTTTTCTTTTTATTTGTTTATTTATTTTTGCCCATTTGTATTTATTTATTTTTTTGCCCATTTCTATTTTTTATGTTAGAGGTTATGAAGTCTACCCTTTTGACCTTGTGCTCAGTCAGCATGCCTGTTTGATAGACTTCAGTGTTTCCACAAATAGTCTCTTTTCAGTGTGTGTGAGAGTATGAAATAAAGAATGAGACTATATATTCTAACCATCTTTTTAGACTTGACCTCTTGTTTGGAAGCATTCATTGCTTTGAGCTGCAGGTTTTTACATTATTGTTTTTGTTCAGCAGCATCAACAGTAACTAATCTTCAGGAAACTCTTCTGGCCCGCCTAGTCCCTTACAGACTAATTCAGCCTTGCAGACTCAAATTGTGATAAAGATTTTATTTCAGCAGTCTGTCCAGAAATCACTTTATGTCCATAACCAGTGGAAAGTCTTATTTTCTGTAAATGGAGTAGGCATTTACTGATTTAAATCATGTGGACCTGTGAGGGGGATCTGGTGTTAGCAGATGTGATAGTCTAGCTTACCAGGAGCAAGTCCTGACAAGACCATTATTTGGCCTTTAACTACAATGCATTTATAAGAGTGTTTCATTACATGCCCCACATCAAACTTACAATTGGAAGTGTGAAGAAATAGGAAGAGGTTGTGAAAATAGAACAAAGGGTTTGGAGGGTGTATGTTCCTGTTTGGATTATCAACTTTATATTCATGTTCATGTTTCAACACGGACAAAAATGGCTTTTATGAACAAAATGGCATATGTGTAAAGTCATATATATTGAAGAAGAAAAAAAAAGGATTAAACCAATTTACCATGAGAGGCTTTAACAAACCTGCTGAAACAACAATGTGATAAAAGATGAATTAACAATTTTTTATTAATCCTATTATAAATCTCATTAAAAACATTCCGCCTCCTTGTAATATTACCTAACTCTTCACTGTTCGAACATAACTATTGTCTGTTCAAGCTTGACAATTAACTTTCCATTTTATATATAATTAAAAATAATTGTGGCCACAGGTGTGCATATTCAAAAGAGACTCATCATCCTATCAGATTTTAGAGCAGGATCTAAAGTAAAGGAAATGCTAAATGACAGAAGTGAGAGGGTTACGTTTATTTGCTCTAATGAAGGGATGGCAGCAGGAAATGGTTTATTATGGCTTGTATGGAAAGTCCTTTGTTTTAAAGAGATGAGAAGAAGTTGTGTAATGCAGGATTTCCAAGCACGATGACCAAGCTGCTATACGTCACTGCTGTGCTAAGATAGTAACGGGAAGTGTGAGATGACCGCAATCTGTTCATGTACTATGAATGTCAACATTATGACCTATTCTGATATTTTTAAAGGGGGAACAGGAAGTAGGTTACCTACTACTTTTTATTTCTATGATCTATTCAAAGAACTGCCACTTCTGTGACGCGTTGTGCATGTTTTTTGTGTGAGCGATTCAGTGTGAAACACAGTTCACAGTTTAAGATTGTGAAATGTTGGCAACTTTCACTGTCCAGGCATGCTGCCATAAGACTGAGCCAGACAGTTTATAGCTCAAGTCCTGATCAAAGCCAGATGTTGTGTGTACATTCTGCAACTCCCTAGGTCTTCTGAAAAGTACATTTCCATGTGTATTTCTGTTGTTCTGGGACATTCAAAATGCCTGAAAAGGCTGTAAAATCAGATCTTTTTTTTTCTTTTCTTTTCAGATAATTATATTATAGGCATAGTTCACGCAAAAATAAAAATGTATTCTCATATTGTCCCAAATATTTATGACTTTCTTCTGCAGAACACAAAAGGACCTGTTAGGCAGAATGTCATTCTCAGTCACCATTCATTTTCATTGTATGTAAAAAAGATGCAATGAAAGTGAATAGTAACTTAGACTAACATACTGTCTAACATGTTTTCTGTGCTCCACTGAAGAAAGAAAGTCATACAGGTTTGGAAAAACATTATTATATTTGAGTGAATAATACTGTTAAAGGTGCGCTCAGTAATTTTTTTAATGTCATCATGAGCTTACACTGACACCTAGGCGTGTAGAAATGGCATAATTCAAACACAGTAGATTTCAATTACTGATGCAATGTAGAAATTCACTATTTGCACGATCAGCCTTGATTCATTTAATTTATGAGTGAAAGTGTACAATAGCAGGGCGGTTGCTGATCTTAGGCGAGTAGTATTCTGCTGGTTCTAACATGGCAGCCTCCATGAGCGGACCCTCCCCATGTAGATTAAAACAGCTTTTATAATGTTACGCTCACGAGTTTGTACATATGTTCCAAAATTACAACTAATATCTTTAAAAGTACAACTTTTTAAATCAGGAAAAAAAATGACTGAGGGCACCTTTAAAATGACGTAAGCAGACGCTGACACAGGAGAAGGTGGTAATGGTGAGGAACGTGGTTTAAACGTAACAATTTTGTGTTAAGGGAAAACACTCATCATGAGACATACTTAAACAAGCATGGCCTTGCAGTGCGGCCATAATTCATAGTTTTATGACTTCATCTTCCCAAATTCTCTTAAAATAATAGCAGAAAAGATACAGTTTGTTTGTGATACATTCCTCTGTTCAAAACCTGGCAGCAGGTAATGAGTATGATTTTTCTCCTTTCTCTAAGAAATGCAGTTTTTATGTGATAATTTTTTAAAATGAACACCTGCATCTGCATTCCTTTTTAAAAGTGATTTTTTTTTTAGCTCAAAACCTATTTTTGAGATTTTAAACTTTTATTAATTTAATTTAGTTGAAGATTCAATTTGATGGAATTGTGTTATGAAATTTAAATGTGTAAATCTTACAAATAGGCTAAACATTTTTAGAGTGCATTTGAATAAGTTTTAGCCCTAAAATAAGTGAATAGTACTTGAAAAGTATGTACACATGAAGTGAAGACTCCAGTTATATCAGTGGTGTAATAAAAGCTGTTTTATTTTACATGGAGCTGGTCGTCTTATGAGGGCCGACATGTTGAGATCACATGCCCAGCCAAATATTTCTCATTTTATCTCCGTAACCACAGAATAAATTAATCATTGCTGACTGCAAATACCACATTTCCACAATGGTATCTTGGCCAAAACCTATTGCTTTTGTTTGCTGCAGTACTGCATCCACACCACCAAGTGTCAGTATTAATTCTGACTTCTACAGTACATCAACCAGCACAACATTACCAAAATTACTGAATGCAACATTAATATAGATGATAAACATGATTTTATGTGTTTGACTGCATTAACTTTGCACTGTTTGTGTGTGATTATTTTTTTCAGAGCACATCACAATGACATGGAGAACATTTTCCCCTTTTTTTTCCTAGGGGCCGTATATTCCATGACTGGCCCCTCATATTCAGTAGCACAGATTCACTTTCTGGTGTTCTTCCTGGGTCGAGTTCTTCACAGTGTGGCATACCTGTTATCATTTAAAGCACCAACACGTTCATTTGCCTACGTCATCGCTCAGGTGCCTTGTGTTTCCATGGCAATACAGATTCTTGTGGATGTAGCCTCATTTGCATATCGCTGAACAATATGGAGTTATGTGACCGGTCAAGACTTTTCAGAAGTTATAATTGTGATGCAGGACGGTGCTTTGATGACCTTTTGATTCAATTGTATGAATTTACTTTTCATTTTGAGATCAGACTCATGCTTTATGACTGACAATGTGTAGCTCTGCTCTTAAATCTGAAGTATGTAACTTTTTCAGTGTGGAAATACATTCTCCTAACCCAGCTTAATATGCAGACAACTATAAATAAGCCATTCATAGGTTAATTTTCTCAAAAACTGTAAGCAATGTCTTTCTGTGGCACTTTGAAAATGTATCTGTTTGTTTGAGCAATGCACTTAGACCCGCCCCTACAACGTTACTCAACCAATGATGTGAGTTAGGGGTGTTTGTTTGATGAACAGGAGATGGGGGGCGTATTCAGAAAGTTATTTTGAAAACAAAGTTTATTTTTGCAATTCCATTTGGTGCTGCTTGTGACAGAAATTACATACTTCAGCTTTAAAAACAGTTTGTACTGGTATTTTGTTGGTACAAAAATGCAGTTTGTAAATACAATACGTTATCATACAGATGAAGGGTATTTAATGGCATCTTATTATGTTTTTAAGATGAGGTTTGCATTTAATCATCATATTTATATATTTGCTACAATAAACCTCATTCTCCATGAATGGACATAAAGTCCTGCAGAATTCATACCATTAGTCTATAGAACAGCCATTATTTACATTGCAATGCAGTGACCAGCATCTTTTCACTTTCCTACTAAAATGTTTACAAAAGAAATAACTGCTGATGTCAATTCATAGTCTACATGACTGCTCAGCAAAAGCTTTCCAAACTAGTAAAGATTCCTCTGTTGTTACATCATGTGAGCCCTGAAAAGTCCAGGCCTTTCAAAATTATCATAGCGTTAAACAAATGCTGCTGCACAAACACTGCCTTTCCTCTTTGTCTGCCAGGCTTTGGGTTCATGGCATTTTGAACACAGCCTCCAATTCACAGCCGAGGGCTATTGCCCTGTCCTCAAGAACACTACTTGCACAACAGAATGCTTGAATACATTTCTATTAGGTCAAGGTTTTGGTAATTCATCACACTGCACTCTTTAAATGTATGTTACATTTTCAGTTTTTAAAAAATATATAACTTATTCACCTTTTATAATATTGTATCTTGTGTGTTTTAATGTTTAAGTCATTAAAGACATGTGTAGGAAACAATAGGTTTATTTATAAGAAATGTTGTGTGTGTGTGTTTGTGCGGTATACAAAACAAGTGAGAAAGAGAGAGTAGACACCATTATTACTTTCCTGTGCAAAAAGGAAAGCAAAAAGAATGGCAGGAAAAGACAAGAGGCCCAATGTTAAAAAAAAGTGTGACAGAGAGAACGCAAAAGAGAGAGGAATGTTATTACTTCATAAATCAGACCTCTAAATCTGATACTATACCCCAGACGTGTAATCTCAATCTTCATTGTTTCTGCATTGGAAGGTTTTTGTTTTTTTGATAATTGCATTTTCCATAAAAATATGTGCAGCAGAAATGACTTCAGTAAGCAGTATGAATGGAAGTGTGTTGGTTTGAGTTGCAAGTAAATCTAAAGACTGGTACGTGTCAGAAATATGCCCTTGCTTGCCAATTATTACTATGTGCAATCAGGGGTGGGTTTACGATTTCTGAGGCCCCAAGCATCTGACTAAGCCGGGGTCCTATTTCGAAAATGTTTGCTTAAGCAATGACATAGGATGAATTTAAAATTATGATTTAAAATACATTTTATCAACCATTGTAGCCAAGTACATTCAAAAAGTTTAATGAAATAACAATCTTGTAAAAGATAATTAATGCATGTTTTCCAGTTTTTCCGCAATAGTGTGATAAAAAAAAAAATCATAATTACCTACATATATTTTTTCAAAACATTTTTTTTTTCTTTTTGGGGTGCAAAACCTAGTACTTCACCCAGTAACATTTTGGAATTCAGTTGTTATTTATTAATATTATAACCCAACAATTATTTATTGTTGTCCAGTTTGCCATTATAATATGATACAGTATTATTATAACATTGAGGCTATGTTGTATACAATAGTAATATATTCCTGTCTTATTTACTTTCACCAGGAGTTTATATTCTGATGCTGAGGGTGTATTTTATGTAAGCATTGTAGGCAACTCGTAACTGTAACAATAAATGTCTCGGGTTACTTAACTGTAACCCCTGTTCCCTGATAAAAGCGGAACGAGATGCTGCGCTGATTTAGAGCTTTGGGAACAACTTTAGGTGTGACCAGCTGTGAATATGTGTGCAACACGTCAATTAAATTAACCAGAATTTATAGCCTCTGCTGGTGACATCATTGGATGCACCTGTAGCAGGGCTATAAATAGATGCGTCACAGGTGCATCGTCAGGTATTTTGTCTGAAGAGCAGTCCTGGGGCATCCCAGTGCTGCAATGAAGCACAGCATCTCGTTCCGCTTTTATCAGGGAACAGGGGTTACAGTTAAGTAACCCGAGATGTTCCCTGTCAAAAAGCTACACTTTGATGCTGCGCTGATTTAGCACTTTGGGAATGAGAATACCGCCGCCGCACTGTGGATGTCTGGACCGCTTATGGTTGTGTAGTTGTGCTAACAAGAGCGTGAGAGGTCTCAGACATGAGCTTGTGATGTTGACTCAAGGACATAAGAGCCCGGAGTGGCATGAACATCCAAACTATAAAATCTTATGAATGTGTGTGGAGAGGACCAGCCTGCCACATCACAAACATGCTCCAGAGGGACACCTCTAGCCAAGGCTTTAGAGGAGGCAACCCCTCTGGTAGAGTGAGCCCTGATACCTAATGGCAAAGCTTGACCGTGCACCTCGTAGGCCAGGGCAATAGCATCCCTCACCCATAATCTGCTTGTTGGGGGTCGCCCCCCCTGTTGCGGCCCCCATGGCAAATTAATAGTTACCCTGACTTACGCCACTGGCTAGTGCGGTGGACATAAGTCTGAAGGGCATGGACTGGACAAAGTCCTTGAAGTCTTTCTTGCTCCGGCGCTGTAAACGGCGGGGAGCAGAAGGCTTCAAGAATGACCTGAAGTACAGTCGAGAAAGGAACCTTAGGCAGGTAGTCAGGATGAGGGTGCAAAATTGCTTTAGCCATTCCTTGGGCAAAATCTAAGCATTCTGGCAAGACAGACAGAGCCTGTAGATCCCCAGTTTCTTTTTAGAGAGGTAATTGCCATAAGCAATTTGCTGAGAATTTTTCCTGCAGAAAGTCCGGAACTGAAGCAATCTGGAAGTTAACTGGATCTGCATTATTTGCACTGCACCATCTTTCAAAGACACCCCATTTATTGGCGTAACCTCTTCTAGTAGAGGGAGCCCTAGACCTTAGAATGGTCTCGCTAACTTCATGTGAAAGCCCAATGTCCCTCAGTTGGTACCCTTCAGGGCCCAAACATGAAGGTTCCACAGCTCGGGCCGGGGATGAAATATTGTCCCCTGTTGCCTGAGACAGAAGGTCCCTCCTGTCCGGAATCGCCCAAGGCGAGCTGTCGAGGAGAGACATTATCTCCGAGAACCATACCCTGTTCGGCCAGCGCGGCACTATCTGTAAGAGGCAAGACCCTTGCTGGTGAACTCTGGCCAAGACTCCCGGGAGCAGAGATCTGGGGGAAATGCATACAGGCGCATTCTGGGCCATGTATGCACCATCGCGTCCAGACCTAGGGTGGCTGGGTGACTCAGAGAGAGTAGAGGGGACATTGCGCTGTCTGTTGAGAGGCGAAGAGGTCCACTTCTGCCCTGTAAAATCTCACCCAGATTTGTTCCACTACCTCGGGGTGGAGTTTCCACTCCCCCGTTGGTATTTTCTGTCTGGACAGCAAATCTGCTCCCACATTCAGGCATCCAGGGATATCAACTTCCCTGACTGACAGTAGCTTGCCCTGGGCCCAAAGGAGAATCTGACGTGCCAGAGTGTTCAGCTGGCGTAAGCGTAGACCTCCTTGATGATTTATGTAAGAGACTGCTGCTGTGTTGTCCACCCGGACAAGGACATTGCAGCCTCTCAAATGCTGGAGGAAGTATTCCAGAAATACAGCCATCAACTCGAGGCAGTTGATGTACCAATCAAGCTGATGACCCTCCCATTCAGAGTAAGAGAAAGGTTTCTGCGCACTGCCTAACAATTCTAACTCCTAACAGAGGAAAGTAGAAAGTTCTGACAGTCAAGAAGCACAACACACACAGAATGATCTGAAGACAAATGATCTGATGACGCACCTGTGACGCATCTATTTATAGCCCTGCTACAGGTGCATCCACTGATGTCACCAGCAGAGGCTATAAATTCTGGTCAGTTTCATTGTCCTGTTGCACACATATTCACAGCTGGTCACACCTAAAGTTGTTCTTAAAGGACAGGGAACATACAAGTCATGGCAGCCCCTCAGCACACTAGAGCAGAAGAGAGAAAACCATTGCCGCTTATCAAGCGCTGAAACTTTGCTTGTTGCAGAACAATCTGAAATAATGTTGACAATTGTAACAGTCACCTCTTTGCAATCTGAGCTTGTTCAGAACGTTAAATATGTGTGGCACCTGCCTAAAAAATCTAGACACAGTGCAACGACTGAAACAGAACGCAGGTGTTTAGTCATGCGTTTTTGAAACCTGAAGCTGTTATTTGACACAGTGTCTAAAAATGTTTCAGTCCTCTGTGAGACACTGAAGAAACAGCGAGACGCGGTGCAGCATGTATGGACTTTAATCTAGCGCGTTTACACAGGAAAACAATGGAAAAACAGAGCAGACACAGACAAAAATACGTTCTGAGTGAACTGCCCCTAACTCATATGTTCGCGAGTATCTGTGAGTCAGAGTGAGAGCTGAACAACACTGAAAAAATATATATAACAACATTTTATATATATATATATATATATATATATATATATATATATATCAAGCTTGAGCTCCTCGACTCGTGGCCTTTTTTTTAAGTACAGCGTTTGAGCATGACATCTACTAAATTCCCATGGGATTATGGGATAGTAAAGAGTCCAGTTAATCCACAATTCAGAATCTCATCAAAAACAGTATGTCATCCGGGTATTTTTCACTTACTCTTACTCTCTAAATTTGTGCATCTCCCTGAAAGCCGACGTGTGTGTGTGACGTCATGCACCCGCATCTTGGTGAAATTGAATTGAACATTTCTTCACAAGTTTCCAAATTGGAAGTCTGACTTCAAGTGGCTTTCCATTACAATTTTTCTATTAGGAAGTTGGAATGTTGAATTGAATACAGATATACGATTGTACTGGCATACTGTTTTTGGCATACTATAATGTAGGGAAGTAAGTGTACAGGGTCATGTCTAGAAGGTAACCATCCGGAGGCCAGAAGTCTTTCGAGAGTCACATCTGATGTTCACACACTGTGTTTATGCTAATCTGGAATCCCACAGAAACCCTACTCCTGACCCTAGACCTAATCCAAACACTAAATCTAAAGACCTGGGTATACTTCATGTTTGTGCATTCCGAATTGGATCACACCCGGCCAACCGCATTGCCTTTCAAAGTATACTCTTTTGACCCCGAGCAAATACGAACATGTTTGATCTGATTGAGTTTAAACTGTAAACATCTCTGAGTTTAAACTGTGCAGACTGGAAAATCTGGGTCACATGTGGACGGGTCTGTGTAGACTTTGCTGATTAAGAATTTTGCATCTAGCCTACTGTGACAATGCCAACTACCGAAGTATTCTTTGGCCTTAACCCTAACCTTAGAAACAGCAAATGAGACTCTCGGGAGACATTGGCACTCAGTTGGTTATAGGACACATCCTGTATTCGGACACATCCTGTATTCAGACACAGCCCAATTATATCTGTGTGCATCTCCGCAAGATGAAAAGGAACATCAACTACTCACCCACTTTTAAGTAGCTCACAAGCTAACTGGTTTGCCTACTATCTTCACATACTGCTAGCTGATAGAGCTGTGCAGGTTGTAGTCAAAAAACCAATTAGAGAATTAGCATTTCAAGCCATGTTTTCCCTCACTGTTTTTCCAATGAGTTTCTACTTTATAATGACAGTTTTGGATTTATGAGTAAAATATGGTCTGTGGTAAACATTACATTTGTTCTACAACATAAATCATACACAGTCATACACCAAACAAACGAAGATGCCCTGTTTTTAAAAATGTATGTTGCTAACAAGTTGCTAGATAAGGACCACAACGTTTAGGCATGTACAGTCACATGCATGTGGTAGTCCTTAGTTAGTAGCTTTTTAACTTCAGCAGCCATTTTACCCTGTAGCTCAAGACTAGGGTTGAGCCTGGTCAGTAACTGGATGGGACACATTCTGAAAAAGTTTTAGTGAGTCCAGCAGGGGGTGCTCACCCTGCAGTCTGCGTGGGTTTCAACTAATGGTGAGGATTTTCTAAACCTAATGTTAAACATGTCTGCCATCTACTGATTAGGTTGAAACAATTAGCTCTAAAATACCTGTTAAAACACAAACTACATGGTTAAATTTCATAAATATTTATTTCATATCAATGAACAATATTAACTACATCAGTGGTCTATAGCACTTTTTCAAATAAATGCTATAATAATAATAATAATAATGATAATAATAATAAGAATACTAATAATTTTGAGGCCACATCTGAAACACAAACATTAACAAGTCATACTTGGCATTAAAAACAATGGCAATACAATATTTTAAGACACTTGGTGTTTTTTTTTAATTCATTTTTGTTTAATTTCAATATCACAGAGTTTCTGCAACAGTCTAAACAATTAATACAAATATAGATACAAAACCACTGAGAAAACAGTTAGAAGAGTGAACAGAGGGAGGGGCAAGACAATAGACATGTTGCAAAGGGGAAAAACAAAACAAAACAGGAAGAAAAATTCAGTCAGTTTCTGGCTCACCCATCTTTGTCTTAAGAACAACAAATAGCAAATAAATAATATTTAAAACTTTTAATTTACAAAAATATTCCCATGTTTTCCCTTTTTACTCCAGGTTGCTACTAGTGTTGCATGGTTCACATAAAGACAAATGTTTTAAGAAGGTGAGAGTGGGGGGCATGCATTCAGCTAAGCAGTTTATCTGTATCTAATACTTTCTCATTCTCCTTTCCTTGTACTGTTCCTGAGGCTCTTGTGTATGTTCTGGTGTCACACCTTTGCTGACATTCATTAAACATCTCTGAGTTTAAACTGTAAACATTAGAATAAAGTTTATCATTCTCATATTTACCCAGAATCTGAGATTTAATCTAAGTGACCCTGACTTTAATTCCTGGAGGGTTCTTTCAGTTTTTAACAAACGTATCAAATTCATGATTCTAAATTCTAAACTACTAATCCATCAAATCCCTTCACCTTGTAGTGGGATTGAAGGGAGGCATGCAGGTGATCCAGAGCCCTTTTCAAGAAGCAACAGCACTTTGAAAACATGTTTGACTGTGGGTGTTCATGGATCATGTCTCATACTGTGAGCTGCGGTAAACCACTATAGATAGAACAGATAGTGTTTGCTTCTGCCTCATGAAATATGGAGACCGTGGTCAGTCAGAAATAGGGCTAGTTGTTGAAGGGTGCAATACAAAATGGCACTTGTGGGAGAATTCTGCCCTTTCTGCCAAGGGATTGATTGCATGTCAGGGTTTAAAAGCATGGTGAGGGTGGAGGCAGGTTAGACCATAACATTGATATGCACAAGAAGATAATTTTATTTGTCCATAATACAATATCTAGAAAGGTATATTTTACATTCAGAACTGTGAAAAAATATTTGCCCCATCCCGATTTCTTCTGTTTAAAACAAAATTGTACCATAGAGCAAAGGCAATCAGAGAAAACATAAAATACAGTTTTTAAATGATAATGTTATTTATTGAAGCAAAAAAAAATTCCAATTCCAACTGGGCCTGTGTGAAAAAAGTATTTGCCTCTTACTAAATCCCCAAATCTATGAAACTGCATTCATAATGGTGTTCAGCTGTACTAGAAACACCAAGGTCTGACTACTGTAAGCCCTGTTCAATCAAATCAACACCTAAATAAAACTTTTTTAGCAGCATTAATTTGGCTAAAGGTTCTCACCCAGTAGCACACTATGCCAATATTCTCATTGCGAGAACATGACCATGGCAACGTTGCGGTTTTACGTCTTCAGAGGGAAAGCCACTCCAGCTGCTCCCCGCCTCGGTCCTTCTACCTACGGGTATGAGGCTATGTCGGTTAGCACTGGGGGCGATTTGGGGACCCCAATGGGAGTGATTCTGCCTGGTAATCCCCCACGGACCTCCCATTCCATAGTACGCTCATTTGGCCCGGTTCAGGGGTGGGACAGGCGACTCACCCCAGGGCGAGTTCAATGTCTCATTCAGGCATCAGGAACAGGACGGGCTCTCGATCGCAGCATCTGAGAATGGGCTCATACAGTCGGACGCAGAGGACTCGACTGGGCTCCCATCTTCGGGTGCGGTCGCCCAGTCTGAGGCCGAAGCAGAACTGGCGGCCACAAGCGTCGGACTGTAGTGGAACACTCTTCAATCCCTGGTCCAATTCTTCCCGGAGGTGCACGAGGAACTCACAAAATCATGGCAGGCACCCTTTACTGCCTGGACCCGATCTCTGAGCTCCTCTGCTCTCACTACCCTTGATGGTGGGATGGCCAGGGGGTACATGGCGATTCTCCAGGTAGACAAGGTGCGGACCTTGCACTTCTGTGGGCAGGGGTCCCCTTGGTGCAAGTGTCCAAGTATGTTGTTGTTACGCCAGATGCCTCCTGGATAGGGCCACGACTCCACCTCCAGGTGGTCCAGCTGATTTGGAGTTAATTCGGCCAAGCGCAGATAGACCTGTTTGCTTCCTGGGAATCCTCCCATTGCCCGCTCTGATACGCCCTGACCGAGGCTCCCCTCGAAACAGATGCTCTGGTACACAGCTAACCCCGAAGGCTGCGCAAATATGTGTTTCCCCAGTGAGCCTACTTACACAGACCTTGTGCAAGGTCAGGGAAGATGAGGAGCAGGTCATCCTGGTGGCTCCCTACTGGCCCACCAAGACTTGGTTCTCGGAGCTCACACTCCTCGTGATAGCCCCTCCCTGGCGAGTTCCCCTGAGGGAGAACCTCTTCTCTCAGGGACGGGGCACCATCTGGAATCCCCTACCAGTCCTCTGGAATCTACATGTCTGGCCCTTGGACGGGACGCACGATCACTCAGGCCAGGGCTCCCTCTACGAGGCGCCTATATGCCTTGAAGGGGCGTTTGTTCGCTAAGTGGTTTTCTTCCCAACGTGAAGACCACCAGAGATGCACATTCAGTTTGGTGCTTTACTTCCTGCAGGAGAGGCTGGAGGGGCGGCAGTCCCCCTCCCCCTTGAATGTGTATGTGGCTGCTATAGTAGATGGTAAGTCCCTCAGGAAGCATGACCTGAACATCAAGTTAATTGAGGCACGATGAGGCTGAATCCTCCCATGCTGCACCTCATTCCCTCATGGGATCTCTCCATGGTCCTGCGTCGCCTGCGGAGAGCCCCATTTGTGCCCTTAGAGTCAGTTGAGCTAAAGGCGCTCTCATTGAAGACTGCCCTCCAGACTGCGCTTACATTCATCAGGAGGGTTGGGACCTGTAGATGTTTTCTGTCACCAACACCTGCCTGAAGTTCAGTCCGGCATACTCTAATGTGATCCTGAGACCCTGACCAGGCTATGTGCACAAGGTTCCCACGACCCCATTTAGGGATCAGGTGGTGAACCTGCAAGTGCTGCCCCAGGAGGAGCCAGACCCAGCCTTGTCGTTGCTGTGTCCGGTGTGTGCTTTCTGCATCTACTTGGATCACATGCAGAGCTTTAGATGACCTGAGCAGCTTTTTGTCTACTTTGGAGGACAGTGGAAAGGGAAGGCTGTCTCCAAACAGAGGATCACACACTGGGTCATTGACACCATCATTTTGGCATACCAGGCCCAGGACGTGCCACCCCCTTGGGGCTTTGAGCACTCCACTAGGAGTGTGACCATCTGTAGAGCAGCGGGCTTGGCAACAGCGAGATTCTAAAATCTCCACGTTGAGCCGGTTTCGTCCCTTGTGTTGTCAGGTATGAATATATAAGTATGCTGGGCAACTGGCCAGGTGTACCGCTTGCGTACAGCATTTTTCCCCTCCTGGAAGGGAGACCTGCGCCCCCATCCCCCATCCGAGTTTTCAAGACTATGGAGCCTGGAGGTCCTCCCTCCTTAGCCCTGTGGCAGACAAATTCGGCTGAGAAAATTGATGCTGGCCAAGTACATGTGCTAGTAGGCCCTTTACTGGGGTAGGTGCTCCACATGCGCTGGTTGCCCTTGAGTAACCCTGTGTGAATCTTCCATGGTATGGTTTCCCCATTGGTAAACCCACATCTTCCTCGGGCAGGAGTTCCCTCTGCCACCAGTTGCCTTGTTTGTAGAGCTCTGTCCCCTCTGGGTATGACCTACCATCGGGACTTCCTCCAAATGCAATACTGCTGGTCGGTAAGTCCATGTGATGTATTTCGACACAATTACCTCCCCTTCGGGCAGGATGTGGTCTCCGCGGTGTCTTTCTCCTTGGGAAAGGACCCCCTCCCCCCCTACATGGACGCTTATGGCCCCAGCTGAACGATTTCCACTTTTTGGAGAGAAAAAAAGAAGAGAAGAGGCCATGGCTGGTGCGGACTGTCCCTTTTATGAGCAGTCGGCATATGCCCAAGATGTGGGGGACAATACGACGCTCGTGGAGCACTGGGGACGATACGTGAGGGCCGGGTGCGCTTGCTACGAGGCAAGCAGTGGCTTTCCTTCACCTGCATCACCAATCCATGTAACACAGTTCAGCTAGTTGTGGCGTTTCATATAGGGACCCCCTAGTTTCACTATATCGACACAACTGTCATAACCTCCTTTCCCTGATGGGGAGTGCCATGCAAATTCCACTCGACAATTCCCATTGGAACATCTTGTTCCCTCCATCAGGGAACATATGTTACGACAGTAACCAAGAAGTACTGCTCTCTACCAGAAAATGCTAAAGGAGAATATCTGGTCAGCAGTCCGTGAGATGAAGCTCAAGCGCAACTGGATTATGCAGCAAGACAATGATCTAAAGCATAGGAGAAACTCCACCTCTGAATGGCACAAAAGAAGCATAATTAAAGATTTGGAGTGGCCTAGTGAACCTGACTTGAACCCGATTGAGGTGCTGTGGCAGGACTTTAAATGGGTAGTTCATGCTCAAAATATGGCTGAACTAAAGAAGAGTGGAGCAAATTTCCACCACAGCATTGTGAAAGACTGGTCTCCAATTATCGGAAGTGATTGGTTGCAGTTGTGGCTGCTAAATGTGGCACAACCAGCTATTAAGTTTAATGGGGAAGTTAGTTTTCACATGGGTGATATAGGTGTTGGATAACATTTTTGTTTCAATAAAAACATATATATATATATATATATATATATATATATTATGAAAACTGTATTTTGTGTTTTCTCAGGTTGTCTTTGTTTTATGTTACATCTTGTTTGGAGATCTAAAACAATTTAGTGTGGAAAATACACAAAAATAGAAGAAATCAGGATGGAGCAAATCATTTTTCACAGAACTGTATATATTTATATGCACGTTTACATTTGTATTTTCATGTGCGCACCCGGTCTGAGATGCATATATAATTTTGTACAACTTTGAAATAATCACACAATTTACAAATCACAAACATAGAAAACATTTAAAACACAAAAGAAGGAATTCAAAAATATGTTTTCATAGTTTTCAGGTGCGTCAATCTTACATTCAGGTCTTGAGGTGAAAATAATATTTGTCTTGACTTTGAACGGTTCAAACCTTTCAAGCCCAAAATTTTAAGTATCCTTTTTTTCCTTCATATGGTTAGGAGTATGCCTTAAAAAGCTACAAATGTTCCCTAAGCTGATGTCCGATCTGTTTGTTAGCATTCTAAAGAAATTAAATTAAACATTATTCAGGGAGGTGTCAACATTTGTCAAAAGACCACCTGAATTTCAAGTTCTCTTTTATACAGTAAACGCTGGGCCATACACACATAGTTATACATGCATACATCTTCAAGGAGTGAATATAGACATCACCACACTGTAAACTCCTTCAGGTGTAAAGCCCTGGGATTCATTTACAACTTCAGATGAGTAGGCAGACTGAGGAAAGACACACAAATTCAACATAGCGTGATAAATAGATGATTAAAAAAGTAAAAGCCAGGAGGATGTGTGATAAGGTGAGAGATGCACTGTGATTCAAGAACAGTGATTGTCATCACTTTAGGTCCAAATCATCCTCCTCAAAAGAAGTGGAGAAGGTAAAAGGGCTGGCCATGGGTGGGCTCTCATCTCGCGGCTCCACCTCAGAGCGAAATGAGCAAAGCAGGTGGACGTCAGTTTCTCCATCTACAGACTCCATGCCCACTCTGATTTGAGATATCTCATGGTAAATATAAATAACCGGTATGCTTGCAAGTAACATGCAGAAATAACCTCCTTCCCACAAATACACACTTACTGTTCAGTGGTAGTGCTCCCCGCTGTTCTTTTCTGCTCGTCCTCCTTGGTTTTCTTGCTCAATCTTCTCTGTTTCACTGAATTACTGTCTGCCTTACAGCTGGGTTGCTCAGTCAAACCTACAAAAGGAACAAAGTGTCACGGTTTGAAAAACGAAGGCCAATAATTGGAATTAATTTTCAGTGGTATTTTTTACTTTAATAAGGAAATATTTTTTGAAAACATACAACTTTTTTGTCCCTTTTATTTTTAAATATGGTCACTATGGTGTCAAAAATCCAGAGCTGTCGATTTAATGCATTAATTAAGTGAGATTAATTATATGAAAAATAGCATGTAAACAATAAATGAATGCAAATATTCATTCACACAGCCTGTTTGTAAATTCCATAGTAAACATTTTTCCTACTTTCTGCCATCAGAGCAATGCAAGCTTGATGCACCATCTTGATGTTTTTGCAAATCTGCGGCAGTAGGGAGCATTAAGCGCAACTCCAGCAATACAGGTAATGCGCCTTGTCAAACCAACGAGAGCAGGCATTATAGAGCCTTGCAGAGATGACGTGCTCTTGCGCCCAAAGAACCGAGCACAACAGAATGCAGGGATCCTGAGACATGTTTTTCAATGTTTCAAATTATGTATAACTTGACACAGCAACTTAATGCTACTTGACATGATGCAACCAAAGTGAGATGTCAAGAGTACATGTCTGCAAATTCTAGGCTGTGACATATTCCCTGTTGTCTGTTGTTTGTGTACTTTTATTTTTAAATTCCTGTTAAGTTCCTGTTACCTAGTCTTGTGATATCCTGTTTTCCCTTCTTGTTCATGTGTCTGGTTTTCATTGGTTCATTGTTTTATTACTTTTATTCAGTTCTAGTTTATCATTGGTTTTAGTTAATTGTCTTGTTATCTTGTTTTAGAGTTCTGTTTGTTCATTGGCCTTTGTTACCATGTCTTGTGTATTTTAACCCTCATGTTTCCTTTGTCTGTGTCAGGTATTGTACATGTAACCTTGTTGTTTTGTTCAAGTTTAGTCAATTCGGTGTACTTGTAACATCATGGTTTTGTTTTGCTCTAGTCGTAGTCATGTTTAGTTAGGTCCTTGGTTTCTTGTTTTGTTTCATTCACTTTTATAGTTAGGGATACTGGTTTCACATTTGAGAATAAACTGCACTTGGGTTCATCTAAACTTCATCTTCGTCTCTGCTTGTTTGTCAACATTGTTACATAGGCAAAGGGTGACTACTTTGAAGATGCTAAAATATAACATGTTTTTATTTATTTTGGATTTTATTTAGTCACAACATAATTTCCATAGTTCCATTTATGTTATTCCATAGTTTTGATGACTTTACTATTATTCTAAAATGTGAAAAATTATAATAAAGTGTTTCAAAACGTTTTACCAGTAGTGCATATATATTTCTCTCTCTCTGTATACACATTTGTGTGTGTATATATCTATGTACTGTAAATTATTTGAATGAACTGAATTATAATATTTATATATAAATATTTACAATTATTTAAATTATTATATACTCATTATCTTCTATAATGGGCCTCTCAGTCAAGGATAGATTTAAAACTGAGAGGCCCATGGGCTGGTATGCCATGGAGGCCCCCCATGACACTAATTACGTGACTAAGTTCACCTTTATACGCTCCAGGACACTTGAAAGATTTGTTTGGAGTTTTCAAATAGACAGAAAAAAAGTTTGTAGCAATGTCTTTCACAGCCAATTATTTGTAATTTTTAATTATGAACCGATCAAAAATCATGCGTTATTAACAGGGATGTGCACGACGCCTGTATTGAAATACCAAAATAAATATTCATAATTCTGCACGGCCTTGGAGTCCAATGGTACCTGTCAAACCAGTGGCAGATTTGGTCATGGGCAACATTGGCAGTCGCCCAGAGCAGCATCTTGCGGGGGGTTTTCACGAGGCGCCGGCATCCCCCCCATGCCGGAAGTTGTTCTACAGCATTCTCTAGCTCTGGTTGCAATAATTTTAGACCCTGTTTACAGCTGGTAATAAGACGTGTTTCAGATGATCCGATCACAAATGGTCAGTGCTAAATATAGATGTAAATGAGGTGCAAAATGTTTTGTGATTGGATCTAAAAGAAAATAACTGTCAAATCAGAAAACTTGAAAAAGCAATTTCATACAAAAGATTGAGAACATCACAGCTCTTCCTCAGTGCGTCTGATTTTGGAAATGTATGGTTTCAAGTACAAACACACACATCTGAAGCTAAACTAACAGAGGCACTCCACTAAAACAACTGATAATTTTGCTCGAAATGTAGCGTTTGTGCTTAGATTAAATCACAACTGCATCTGGGAGAAACAGCACGTCGGTTTTGTTTGCGCTTTCTTTGTCTTTATGACGATTATTCAGTTTATTATCATTCAGTAACACACTGGTATAGTGATTGATGTATGTCCATACAAAATCATACACACTCTCCTCAAAATTTCAACACCGCAACAAAAGAATGAATGGACGTACATCGTAACAACAACGTTTACTTGACAATGGAATTAACGGCCATTTTTCTCACTAAGCATCACGGAACGTACGAAAAAGGTGGATAGGGGCTGTTTTTCAATTGTTTTTCTATGTAAACACGCACTGATGTTACACATTTTTCATTAATTAAGAATGGGCCTACTCTGTTGCAGGCAGTGACGGAGAGAATTTGTGTTTGACTTTAATGTGATTTTATCATTTGAAGATCTAAGTGTTGTACTATTTAGGCTCATAGCTCATTGTGCACTGTATTCCCTACTAATCTACAAAGTTTGCGTTTGATGTATCCATGGCAATAAGTGTGCTTTATTCCCGAATCCCAACTCCCGACAAATAACAGAATAACCGTTAGTGAACTCTCGTGGTTACCAAATATTACAAATGTTACCATGCACTTATTTAGCATCTTTTGCTTTTTAGATGCATGCCGAATTTTTTTTTATTTGAAAGCCCTCCATACATTTGCACAAATTCTGTCACTAATATGATTTTAAACGATCAGCTTTGTACACAGCCAGGGTAAACCGCAACTTATCTTTGTGTTTGGAAGCATTTGGTAAATCAGACACTGTTCTCTTCAAATAAACATGCTGCACCTGTGAGACGCTGATTCCCTGAGTGCGCACTGTAGTCCAGCATGCATTTGGCCGACCAAATGGTATTTCACATAAGACTAACATTTATGTGGATTAATAATAAATATCTCAAAATAAATAAATAAATAATTGGTTTAGAGTTTGAGGCCCCTTGGTTCCCTGGGCAACCGCCCACATGGCCCTGTGGTTAATCCGTCCCTGCTCTCAGTAAATATTGATCTATGCAATTAATTGTGATTTATTAATTGGCACATGTATTTAATTTGAATAAAATATTTTACTAAAAACATAACTAGACAGGCCTAGAACAAAGTATTATCAAATATAATACTGATTTACTTAATTTTATATAATATACTACAAGGCCATCATTTACCCCACATTTTAAATATCTGAGGCATGAGGTGATTTTTGGTGGCCAAAAATAAATAGAATTGGAAGAATTTGCCATTTTTGCCCTGGTTTTCACCTTATTTTAATTATATTTTATTGTTATTTGTCTTGTCATTATCTGTTTTGTGTATTAAAACTTTGGCAATATTGTATGTAAAAACAATCATGCTAATAAAGTATTTTAAATTGAAATATATATATATATATATATATATATATATGAGATAGAGAGAGAGAGAGAGGGAGAGGGAGATGGAGAGAGAGAGAGAGAGAGAGAGAGAGACAGAGAGAGAGAGACAGAGAGAGAGAGAGAGAATGTAGGTTGTGAAGTGTGGCAGTCTCAAGGATCTAGCAGTTTATCTAATGTGTGATCAGAATGTCTCTCCAACCCTTCATAATGTAAAAATGTGTCTAATCTCAATTTGACTACAGAACAAGCATTATAACAGATTAGGAATATTTTTGCAGTGCAAATTTTTTTTTTTTTAACTTATTTGTATTTATTACATTTGTTTCTCTTATAAGAATTTGATAACAATTAGGGCTGCAACTAATTATTATTTTGATAATTGATTAATCTAATGATTATTAGCTCTTAATCATTAGCTCTTAACCGATTATTCAGCTCGTGCCCTGACTTAAAAAGTTTGTATTAAATGTGCTTACGAACAATAAACAGGACAAAATCACCTCTAAAAGATATTCACCCAATTAAAGGGAAAAAACTTTTTAAGTTTAAGTTTGCTGCAAAAATCCTCTTGTTTTCAAGTATTTTTGTCTTGTTTTTCATTTTAAATAGTCTAAAAACCCTTAAAACAAGATACATTTACTTGAAGCAACATAAGATATTTAGACTTGCTTTAAGAGGATGCATCTTAAGTGCAAGTGTATTTTGTATATAAGTGTATTTTTTCACTTTTTAAACTTCTGTGAGTGCAGTAAAGACAAAATATACTTATATTCTAGATCTATTCTCTAAAAACAAGTTTAAATATCTTATATGCTTCTTCTCAGGTGAATGCATCTCCGAGAAATGCCAGTTTCAGAGTTTGTATTTATTTACATGATTTGCTTCTGTATTATTTGAATTTGCAATAAATTGACCTGCATTAAAGATGTAACGCCGGGGTGTTTCTTTAAAGACACTCGACACGCAAGTTTTGCTTAAGAATCCACTTATTCCTCAATGAGAGTGCTTCTGTATTTACTTATTTTGTTTTTTGCATTATCATTTCCTCATACTTTGTGATCTACATCATCTGAAGCTGTTTGGAAAGTTTTGAGCAGGGGTCTTCAACCATTTTCAGGCCAAGGACCCCATGGTGCTTAGAGAGATTGAGCCGGGACCCCCGTTACATATTGTATAATATTGAGTGTTGCGTTTTATGCCTATAAAAACATGAATGGTAGGCTACCATATTAATGTATGTACTTCATGATGTTTACATTGCAAAGCCATTGAAATAATCATTAAATGCTGCCCTGCTGAAAAGACAAGCTAAATCCAGCATAAGCTGGTTGGCTGGCCTTAGCTGGTCAGGCTGGCCAGGGTGGTCTTAGTTGTTCTCCCAGCCTGACCAGATAAAAAGTGTTCAAACCCCCTCTGAAACCTGCTAACTGACCAGCCTGGCTAGGCTTAAGTCAACCAGCTTAAGATGGTTTTAGCTGATCTTTCAACAGGGATGTACAGCAGGGGTCTGCAAAATTTTTGTCATGAAGTGACATTATTAAATTCCCCTGTAAATCCGGTGCCAAACCTCTTCCAAAAATAAATAAAAAGACAGACAGATAGACAGATATAAAAACAGAAATACCCTGTCCATGCAGAATAAAACAACTTTTAAAAGGTTACTTAAATTGAGTCTTCATCTCATGTGAGTGATCGATTTTAAACATATATTTAAAAATTACTGTTCATTTCATTGAGTAAACATTTGTAATGAGGAAAACAATGACTGGGTGCACCTTTAATTATGATGTCTGTCGCACATTGGGCAGCTATGATGAGCAGTGGGCATGTGAAGGGTTTGTCCGGACTGCGTGCTTCCACTGACTAGCGCTGTTTAGTCACACAAAGACTTCAACATGTCGATAATTCATACTCCTGTCTCTTGCTGTCGCTAGTGTGCTATTGAGTGATTATTAAAAATGCCACCAAGGTGGATCAAACAATAATTTGAGGACCCCCTGTTGAAGACCCTTGGTTTAGAGAGCATCTGGACAGTGAAGCTATGAGCCAGGGGCAGAGACCGGTACTTGTTACCGATTTGCACACTTTCATCCAAGAAGTTCCACTACTTGTGCCTAGACGTCAAAAGCTCTGAATTCGACTTGGTCAGACCAAGATCTCTAATCAAGTCATTGAGGTCGTTTGGTTGGGGTTGGGGTAGTATGGGTTTCTCTCCTCAGCTCCACCTCTGAAATCCCTCAAAGTCCATATCCTTGATGCTCATCTTGATAAATTCAAGGAGCACATGGGAGCATACTCGGAGGAGCTTCCATCAGGATGTACTGGACTTTGAACGCCTCTACCAAGGACAGTGTAATGAGAACATGATGGGAGACTACATTTGGGGGCTTATTTGTGAAAGTGATTTATATTATAATCATAAATCTCGAAAAACTACTCGCTTCTAAATATTTTGTAGTCATTTTTGTATTACTTCAGTATAAATACATGCTAATTTGGATTCATATGTAGTTTTTTTCTGACTTTTTGTGAACGAAAAGACACAAATTCGTCCGTTTTCTCACTGGAAAAAGGTACATTTCAAAATATCACTGTCCTGGTTACAAAAGCAAAGTTTATAGGGAATAATAGCCATTTTCTATACTTTTGATGCATAAGCAATTAGGAAATAACAATTACTACCCAGGAACCAAAAAAATAAAATAATTAAAATGTGTTACACAGTTAATCAATGACTGTTTGTGTCTTTTGTGATAGTTGTGTATGAGTCCCTGCTTTGTCCCGAGTAGTTCTGTTCTTAAGAAAAATACTCCAGGTACAGAATTTTGTTTGTTTTCTCAGCATCTTCCACAAATTTGAGTTCTTCCCAACAGTGGCTATTTGATAAATGACATCCAGCTCTTGACACTTAGGACATTTGAGGGGACTCGTACACAACTATTACAAAATGTGCAAAAATTCACTGATGCTCAAGAACACACCACAATGAAACCCAAGGAAACTTTTATACAGGATTATTTGTGTAAATTGTTATTATTTTGTCTTCTGGAATTTACAGTATGTTTTTAATAGCTGTTATGTAGCTTCTAAAGGTCAGTACTAAATAATAACAAATATTGTCTTTTATCTTTAAAAAAAATCTGAAACAGGGTGTGTAAAATGATAAGACAAAAGGGGATACAACAATATTTTGAAGTAATTCAAAATATTTTTTGTTTAATTAATAACATTTTAAGATTTCTTTCTTTTTTTTTTTTTACATTTCTACAACTTTTCCAGATGTGGAAATCACATTTTCAAAATGTGTTATATTTCCAGGTTTTTCGTGACCGTTGTAGACCTTTAAATAAGAAATACAACAGGGCTGTGCCACTTGGAACTCTAATGTACTACCCTAAAACCATGTCTCCAACAGTACTTTTGCTGTAGCAGCTTTCTAGCAATACATTTCCTCCCAGCCTCCCACTGAGTTGAGCATACATAAAGATAGCTTTCAGTTCAAGACCACACAAACACTTACCCAGCAATTCTTTGCGTGTGCGGCTGGCGATCTCTTTGATCTCCATGCGAGACAGCGAGAGAGAAGGTGTGCTTGCGATCATGGGAGCAGGCGCTATGACACTGGAAGCAGGTGCTGTGACTACTTTATTGACCAATGGAGACTTGAGCGGTCTCTCAATGCTCCGTCCAACGAGGTTACTCAATGGGATCTTATAGATGTGTTTTGAGGGAGTTTCACCTTTAAGAGAAAAAAAGGATGGTTTGAAAGGGGCAGAAAAGAAGAGAAAAAACGAAAGAATGAGAGGTTAGAATCTGTAACTGCTTCAGCGTTAATGTCCAGAGCTGTTAGGCACGTTGGTATCTACTTGGCAAGTTCTAACTACCAGTTTGTAACCAAAATAAAAAGCCCTCATAAACCACTTAAACCTGTCTATATTACAAACAGTGGACTATCGCTGTACACTGACCAAGAGTGGACCATTGTTTCTGTTCATTTTGAAGACACAAATATGGCATACAAAATGTTCTTTTAAGGTCTTTTTTCATAATATAACCAGAAATATGATTTTTTTAAACATGCCAAGAGGGGACCTGCAACCCTGCCCGATGTTTACCTATCCAAAAGGGGACCTCCATAGCCTTCAATGGAACTGTATGTGTAAACACAAAGTGAATTGGCACCAAGTTTTTTTTCATAATGTAACTTTAATGTAAATATTAATGTTTACACATCTCACCATTGCATAAATATTCTGGAAGCAACCACAAACACTAAATAAATTAGTTTTACCTACAAATATTTTGTAATAATAATTACATATAAATAAATACAATTATATATTTTTTTTGCATCAGATACTATATATTACTATATTACAAAGTTGCCAATATTCTGAAGTGTCTTTGTTTATCATTCACCATTAGGGGCACTCACATTTTTCAGCATTGTCATTACATTCAGAGATGGTCAGAATACGATATATTGCTAAATATAAAAACAACCGAACAGGTGTCACGATCTACCATATAACAGGGGACCGAATCATTTTGTTTGTCCACACAAGGTAAACTTAGACTGTGCATGCTAAATGAGAAGTTTAAGCAGCAATAGGCATGGGCATTAATAGAGATTTTATATAAACACCTGGACACTGGTACCCTGTTATATGGTAGGGTGCGACACCTGTTTGGTTGCTTTGAAATTTAACAATATTTCACATTCCGACTCTGATAGGGTATCAGATATGTGTATTAAATCAGACTTTTTCTTCAGAGCCTAGCAGTCTTATTACAGCCAGCTGAATATTTCCCAATCACCTGACTCTTCAAGAGCATTCTGTTGGATATATATAGCACATTCCAGCGGTTCTCTCTCCACTCTGCTGCAGATTACACCCCTGGGCGCTTCGACAGTGCTTTTAAAGAGCAATTTTAAAGAGTGTGTTTTCTCTATTAGACACAGTGACGTTGAACATCTCTGTGCCATTCCAGGATATGGTCGTTACCTCTCCGCCTCTAACGTTCACAATCACTGCCTCACGGGTCATGTTCTCACTGCGAGAACATGACCATGGCAATGTTGGGATCGTGGCTTTCCTTCATTCGAGGGAAAGCCACTTCGGCTATCCCCCTCGCGGCTCCTCCTGCCTCCAGACCGCCTCGGCTGACACTGGAGGTGATTTGGGGGCTTCAGTGAGTATGGCTCCGCTGGGTAAATCTCCACGGACCACCCACTCCCCAATATGCTCATTTGCTTCCGTCCAGCACTGGGATGACGTAGGCCTCATCACCAGCCTTGCTCTTCCGGCACTCGCGAGCCAGATTAGATGTCAATCGCTGCTTCGGAGGGTGCCTTTGGGTGTGACAGCCCAGTCTGAGGCCGACTCAGAGCTGACTGCCATGCTTTTCCGGGCTGGATTGGAATGCCCACCCCCACAACCACGGCTGGATGACTGGTTCCTGGGTTCGGTGCCATGTTCGTGGCCATGCCCCCGCCCCCTGTCCCATTCTTCCCTTAAGTGCATGACGAGCTGACGGGATCGTGGTGGGCACCTTTTACTGCGCGGACACGATCCTTCGGCTCGTCCGTCCTCACTACCCTCGATGGGGGGACGGCCGTGGGTTATGCCACGATACCCCAGTTTGACAAAGTGATCGCTGCACACCTGTGCCCGGTGAGTGCTATCACCTGGCGGAGTCGTCCGGCACTACCTTCCCGAGCCTGTAGAGCGACGTAGTCACTGACGACAAAAGCCTACAGCGCTGCTGGGAAGGCCACTTCCGGGTCTCCAGGTCCATCAGGCCAAGGCTCTTAAAGAGCTAGTCGAGATGCTACAAGAACTGCACTCGGCCACTGACCCCGCCCTCCGTGCGACTATGGTCACCGTACATTCACTCGGGCAGACTATGTCTACGCTTGAGGTCCAGGAGCGGCACCTGTGGCTGAACCTGGTAGAGATGAGGGATGCGGACAAGGCACGCTTCCTAAATGCCCCCATTTCCCACATTGGCCCCTTCAGCGACACTGTTGAGGACTTTGCCCAGCAGTTCTCGGAGGTTTTGGCCCATAGTGGCTTCCACTATTGCGTCCGCCCCAATTCTGCGGCATTCTCTTCAAGTCAGTGAAGGACGAGAGCGTTGCCGTCCTCTGGGCGGAGATCGCGGTCCTCCTTCAGAAGGATGCGATAGAGCCTGTCCCTCCAGCCGAGGTGAGACAGGGATTTTACAGCCCTTATTTCATCGTTCCCAAGAAGGGAGGTGGGCTGCGGCCAATCTTGGACCTGCGAGTTCTGAACCGGGCCTTCCACAGACTCCCGTTCAAGCTGCTGACACAGAAGCACATTTTGACATGCATCCAGCATCAAGATTGGTTTGTGGCGGTAGACCTGAAGGACACGTACATTCACGTCTCGATTATGTCTCGACACAGACCATTCCTACTGTTCACGTTCGACGGCCGAGTGTATCAATACAAGGCCCCCCCTCCGGCTTGTCCCTGTCCCCTCGCATCTTCACGAAGGTCGCAGAGGCAGCCCTTGCCCCATTAAGGGAAGGGGGCATCCGCATACTGAACTACATCGACGACTGGCTGATTCTAGCTCACTCTTACGAGAGTTACTGTTCGCACACAGCGTCCTGGTGCTCACCCACCTCAGCTGTCTAAGGCTTTGGGTCAACTTGGAAAAGAGCAAGCTCCCCCCGGTTCAGAGCATCCGAGTTAGACTCAGTGTCAATGATAGCACGACTCACGAACGAGTGCATGCAGTCGGTGCTGGACTGCCTGAACTTATCCAGGTGGCAAAGGTCAGGCCCACTGAAATATTTTCAGAGGCTCCTGGGGCATATGGCATCCTCAGCGACGGTCACGCCACTCAGACCCAAGTCCCAAGGCACACATGGCACCACGGCACACATCGCGTGGCTCTAACGGCTACTGCTCGCCACTTTTTCAGCCCTTGGACCGACCTTGTGTTCTTGGGGGCAGGAGTCCCCATACAGCAAGTGTTCAGGCACGTCGTGGTTATGACAGATGCCTCCAAGCCCAGCTGGGGCGTCGTGTAATGGGCACGCAGCTGCTGGCTCCAGGACAGGACCTCAACTGGGATGGCATATCAATTGCCTCGATTTGCTGGCAGTATTGCTTGCCCTGCGGAGGCTACGGGCATTGATTCAGGGCAAGCATGTCAACGGTGGCATACATAAACAACCATGGTGGTTTACGCTCCCATCCCATGTTGCAACTCGCCCGTCGTCTCATCCTCTGGAGTCGGCCGTGACTCAGGTCGTTGCACGCCAATCACATCCCGGGCCATCTCAACATCACAGAAGATGCTCTGTCATGGCAGATAATGCTCAGGGGAGAGTGGAGACTCCACCCTCAGGTGGTCCAGCTGATTTGGAGTCGATTCGGCCAGGCACAGGAAGACATGTTTGCCTCCCTGGAATCCTCCCACTGCCTGCTCTGGTATGGCCTGATGGGAGCTCCCCTCGGTACTGAGCCAGTCACGTCCTGTGTTCTTTCATGTACGAGAAGGTAAGTTTCGTTACACGGACAGCTGGCCGGGTGTATCGCTTGTGCATACCCCTCCAAGGTAGGTGAAGTCCTATGCTCTTTCTCCCATGCGTGTTCCTGACTTGTGAACCCTGGATGCACTTCATCCTAGCTCTCTGACTCAAGAATTCAGCGACAGAATCCGTAGTCAGACCCAGCACGTGTGCTGACAGGCCCTGTACTGGGGTAAGTGTTCCACAGGTCTCAGCTACCCTAGTGGCCTCCAGTGTGTATTTTCCGCGATATGGTCTCCCTTCTCAGGTTCGGTAGACCGTGAGAGTCTTTTCTGCCTGGTTGCTGTGTTTGTAGAAACTCCTCTGCCACGATTGGTCGGACCTTCCCATGTGTGGCCCATTTTCATACCCTCCCCCAGAAGAAGGGCAGGTTGTGGCCTCTGTAGGGTCTTTTCCCCCTGAAAGAATGAGAACGTAAAAGAACACATTCCCAGTGCATTTTATGAGCATTAAGGGCCCCAGCTGAATTTAATTCCTAAGTGGAGAGAAAAACCGACTGGCACGGCCTGCTCCCATGTTGGACATGTCTCCTTCCCCCACATCAGGGTTATGGGGAAGCACCCGACATTTTGGGGCGTCTGGGGAGGCTCAGTGCAGACCGAAAATATCTGTTCTTATGCTCATAGTAGCCTGCCTAGACCTGCATCGGCAGTTCACGTGACCGTGCAGCCTTTGTGGCGTTTCCTATTAGTCACCCTTAGTGTGACTATTCGACACAATGTCGAAGTGAGTGACAGAAGGGGAACGTCTCGGTTACTGTCATAACCTCTGTTCCCTGATGTAGGGAACGAGACGTTGTGTCCCTCTTGACACAGGCTGAACTGAACCCCTGCAATGTCCGGGACATTTTCTCGGCTCCTCAGTGCAAAACCTGACTGAATCCGCATTCCGATCTCCCTTTTATACCCTTATGTCAGGGGGAGTGGCATGCAAATTCAACTCGCCAATTCGCCAACTACTCATTGGCCTTTTCTCAAAGATCTGAAGGTGGATTGGGCTCCCAAGAGCAACCCCTAGTGTCACTATTCGACACAACATCTCATTCCGTCCATCAGGGAATGGAGGTTACGAAAGTAACCGAGACGTTCTTGCCATCAAAATACAATATTGACTGCAGCATGATGACATTCAACATTGATCCTCCATAACGCAACCTCCCAGTACATTTACATTTTATGCATTTTGCAGACGCTTTTATCCAAAGCGACTTACAGAGCCCTTATTACAGGGAAAATCCCCCCAGAGCAACCAGGAGTTAAGTACCTTGCTCAAGGACACAATGGTGGTGGCTGTGGGGATCGAATCAGCGTCCTTATGATTAACAGTTATGTGCTTTAGCCCACTACACCACCACCACTCCCAGTATTGTGACATTCAACATTAATACTCCTTAATGCAAACTCCCAGTATTTCTAGGCTTAATACTGTTGACAAAAATTTCTCTTGATAGAAATTATTCTGTTGTGCACAAAGTATTTTACTGCTTTCCAGTCGCTTTCATTATCCTTTAGAATCTTGTTTTGTCAAATGAGAGAGATCACTCCATGATCTTTTGATGCATGGTCAATGAATGCTTTTTTGTTGGCCTCCTCAAGGCACTTTAAGTGATCCTGGAGCTTCTTGATGTCTTCCACTAGAGGCAGCATCTGTGGGCTGTTCCATTTTTTCTGGTACAAGTTTTGGATGAAACATGGATATTCCATTCCAGTTCAATTAATTTACTGAACTGTCCTGCTCTTCGCTTTAAGGCATCATCCTCTTGACGTAAAGCCTCTCCCTGCAAAATATATGACACTTTCACAAGAGAATAGCGCAGTTTTAGTGCTGTTGAGGGAACTAATAAATGGTTTAAGTTATCAAATCCAGTCATCATTTTTACAGCCCCAAGCACCGTGTTGAACTTTACTGGGTTGATCAAGTACTTCAAAGCAACAATGTCATTGTCAATAGTTCTTGTTACCAGAAGTCTGGCAAGTTCTCTCATCTTATTTCTAATGTCTGCCCGGTGCCATAGAACTTCTCAATTTCTGAGGAACATTCTCTTCCCAGTGACAGAATCAGTGGGTCAGATTTTACCACTTGAGTATCATGTCTTCCCATCTATTTTTTTTTAAGTCTACTGGAATCTTCAGAGTCCATGTGCAACAACAGTGAACAACTTGCCTGAACTTTTAGTTTCACTGCCATATTGTCTTTCACTTGTAATTTGCCATGTTTGTGATGTCTCCAGATGTCTGTTTTGACATACATAGCAAAGCAAAACTTGCAAGGCAGATAGTCCGTTGCTGTTGACACATACATAAGTTGCTTGCCTTTTTGGTATGATCTTTCCTTTACCAGAGGATATTACTGAACTGTTATGGTGGTAGTTTCCCATGTTCCTTATTTTGGTTAATAAAAGATTACGCATGGTTGAGCCTTGCCTGTGTGCCAGTGCCTTTGCAACTTCAACTTTTTCAGAGTGTTTTTGCATTAGATGTCTTGCAATTATTGCTTAAGGCTTCTCACAGTAAAGACAATAATTCTTCTTGTCATAGATGCATTGATGTGCAGTGTTTGAGGACATTTTCACTTTTAAATTATGTTGTTGAGAGCTACAGCCATTGGCACTTTCGTTCATTTCCATCCAAGTCTTCATAAGTGGTTTTCCTTGGATGCCTTTTTCTTCTGCTACTTCTCTTTTGTCTTCTTCTTCTTCTTCTTCTTCTTCTCCTTTGTCTTCTTCTTCTTCTTCTCCTTTTTCTTCTTCTTCTGACATTTCCAGGGAAATGAAAACCTGTTGTTCTGTATTGTTCTGAAATACAGAAACACAACTTATAATAACAAATAATACAAATTTTATAAATGAATCTTTTCCCCATATATTAATATTCTATGCATTATTAATCACCCCTGGTCAAGTAATTAAGCCCCTAATTACCATTTCACACTCAGATCATTTCTCTTCAGAGTGAGAAGATGAATCCATCATGTCACAGCAAACACTTTCTGTCTGATCACTGTCGGTACTCTCTAGGATGTCCATCTCATTTGGTGTTTAGGGACAGCAATTAGCTGTATGGGTTCTGTCCTGTAAAACAATACCAGTGTATGTATACATGTCACAAATACATGATTTAAGGTCTGCTTTTTCCCCTGACCTGACCTCTCTAAAGCCTGCTGTTTATCTCATAACATTGTGTTTTATAATTACTTTTGTCTTTTGAGTCTTAAACTTTTTATAATTTAAAATGAACATTAAACTGCCTAATTAGATGATTAAGTACTTACTTAATTTCCATTCTCATTGCTAAAGTTGTTTGTGGTTCCAGTGTAATCACACTAGTGTGTGAAACCTGTAAATGCACAACAATTGTTATCTATATCCAATCATTTAAGGATTGTTTTTTTTCAATACATACATTCTTGTGTAAATCTTGGCACATACATGTGACAGCCTGAAGGCATTCCTCAATGGTGGGACATTCTTCAATCGATTTAGACAGCATTCTGCTAATAATATCTTTTTGATTTGGAGTCCATCTTTCTTCATATTGAAGAGTGAAGTTACCCATTCTGACATTTTGAGATAGCCGAACTGGATCCTTGGAGTAGGGTGTAGTTGTCTGATATGGGTGTTGCCCATCTGTCAAGACGTAATGCACCAAGCATCCTGCTACCGACAATATAGAAGATCTGTTTAAAACAATGTCCAGTAATGGTCACCTAAATAAAATGTTCAGAATGAATAAAGATGATTGTAATAATGATAAAATGCCATTGTGCTCAAATGAAAGCTGCTGTTAATATTGATATGCAGGACAATTGAACATATAACAGAACAAGTGTATGCATTTTTGACAGAACTGATTATATCTTTTCTTTTGAGAAATCATAGTGGTCACAGACTAAAATATTATAATTGAGTAACCTGTTAACCTGCACCCCCTTTTGAACCCAAACCCAAGATATGTTATATCTAAATTAAATAGATGTAGTTCATGAAGTCTTTGGACTAGAAGCATAGTATTAGTCTCATTTCAAAGAAGACACATAGCAATTTGTTGTCATAAAATCAGAATTAATTACAACACAATTAATTGTATTGTAAAGCGCTCCATAATGCTCACATCGATTCATTTAGGCTAAAAATAGAAATAAATATTACTCCTCTCTAAAGAAATTTCATATTAAAGGTGTTGATTAAGAAATTAAATGACTGTCACTATGAGATATTTATAGTAAAACAGATGTCAAATATTTAAGCTTAAGTCTTAAACCTTTTAATAATGTTTAGTTTGCCAAGTTAATTACATTCTTTCAACAGTAACGTTGATCTAGTGCAAATAAAGAACACTTCAGTGTGCCAGCGTCCTCCCGCGGGTTAAAAGGTTTTAAATTGACAATTTCAACCCTGACTAACCTGGATATCTGATTCTTTCTTGTACTTGTAATGCATGCCTGCATCATCATCATAGCTTGACCAAGAAAAAGATCCAGCCATTTGAGAGAGCAATGTGGTTTGTGCCAGATCCAGTTTTCTTCTAGCTCCACAGTCTGTGGTATTTGTTGATATCTGCAGAAAAGTAAAAATGCTAATAAAATGTAGCACTTAAAATCCATATTATCATTTCATCATGTATATTAAATGGAAATATTTGAAATATTTCACTGCAACTTTGCAGTTGTGAAAGAGTCCTGGGAAAAACTCGGCAGCATTGCATCCATTTGCAATCTTCCTTTTTGTGTTGATAACAAGGTCATCAATTTTCATCACGCCAGGCTTTAAGTCAAGGTTTTCAAATGAATTCTTACATCGTAATTCCTGTAAAATGCATACAAGCATTATGCCAATACATATTTAATTATGTCAAATTTTGTTATACAGTGTATTCCATAGTAAATTCAGATGAAGAAACAAACCTCTCTCTATATATTTACCATATTTTCCTTTATCTCTCTGCATGTGGAAGTAATGTTTTTCTGAAACAAATTACATTAAAAGCATGATGTCAATATATTGAGTATGGATGCATTATTTTATCATTAATAATTTAATAAACGTTTTGAGGAAAAAAGTAAAATTGCACAGCGATATTTTTGAGGATTAGAGGATTTTACTAATAGACTGAATACAAATCATATAATACTAATAATAATAACAATAATTATAAATTAATTTTATAATGCTAGCATTTACATAATATCATAATATAAATTTTGAATGTGCAACTTACCTCTTCAGCCTTGAATGAAAAAAGTTTAGTCTTAGTAGACTTTTTTCTTATGTAGTATCTTGTAGGTATATACATTATATAAACTAGATTAACAGGAAGATAACTCTCTGATGTAGGAAACAATCTTGGAGGAGCTTTTTGTCTTTCAAAGTTGTGGTCTTCCAAATGGCAAAAAAAAAAAGATGACAATGAAGATTCTGTGAGGAACCCAGAATATATATACAACCCTGCCCAGCTATCTGGACATTGATTGGGCCTTTGGATAAGCCACAAATAGCCACCATTACTTTTGGTACAGTAATGCAAATTTCTCTGGGATTGAAATCCAACAGCCATTTCAGATGGGTTGGTTTTAAATTCAGTTCCAATTGTAAAAATTTTAATTGGATCAGGGACTTTTTCTTTTCCCCATTTAATATGACATACAGTAGAATTATTCATATTTGTCTGTATGTATTTTGAATAGGACACGGAACACAAACCTATAACAGTGGAAGGTAGTACATGATACATATTGATAAAGACAAACTTAAGTAAAAATGGTGCAGCATTTTAAGAAGGGAAGTGAGATCAAATTAATTTGCTTTTTCATTGTAAGATACAATGAGAAATAATTTGCATTTGCAGTTTTTGTTCCCTTTTCCTCAATAATAGTCATTGACTTAAAAATGCACATTTACATTTTTTATCAGTATTTCAAAGTTAACATGCTGCATTCTGACCTGGGGCACAAGAAAATATTAAATGACGAGGAAAAAGTATTTTCCACAAAAAAACATTCTGCACATTTCATGTAAATCAAATTATATTATGTTATAGGGACATAATATATTAACCAAGAAATATTGAATCTGTAGATAAATGTAAATGTTTTTGTGCTTTTTATCAAAAAAAGAGAGAGAGAAAGAAACGCAGCTCTCCTGTTGACTTGCATGTCTTTACAGGGCAGTCTTGCCTGGTCCAATATGGCGAGCATGTTGATGTATTACAGCAACAGGGCAAAGCAGCCAATGATGCATCTGTATATTTGGGTCTAAGGTTAAGCTGTCTCACAGTCTGGCCTGAATGTGTCTGTGACACTTTGACACACTGTGTCATGATTCACAGTTATCTGCCCTGTGTTTTGCCTTGGTCATCTGTTCCCCATGGACCACACTTCCCATAATCTCCTGCTCTGATCAGCTTTTTCTTAAAGATCAGAAGTGTTTGGGGCTCCCAAGAGCGACCCCTAGTGTCACTACATCGACACAATGTCTCGTTACCAACATCAGGGAACAGAGGTTACAACAGTAACCAAGACGATTTATTGTTTTTTTTTAATTTATTGAGCCAGACAAAAAGATTAGACAGGCATTGATAGGATTTGTAAGTTTTTACTTTACTCAAATATTTGTAATCATTCCTTTAGACTCCTTTACACCCAAATGCTAACACCGTGTCCAAACCAGACCCTGCAACATGTGATAAAAAGTAATCTTTTCCACTTTTGTTCTAACAAGCCACAATGCATAACAGGACATTCCGGCGATTGCTTGGTTTCTATTTCTGCATTGTCATGCTGCGTAGCCCCATCTGCTGTTAACACACACACACCGATTAACAAAGGAGGAGAGGTGACCGACATACTGACTTGAAATAAAAACAAGAGTACCGCGTGAACATAAACAGTTACTGTTCTGATTTCTGATTTTATTAGTCATATAAGTTTAGGAAATATGTACCGGGTCGCACAGCTATGTCACGTTTAGTGTGGACAGACACATTTCTTGTCACTTGAATCGTATTCATGTCACGTTTAGTGTGGACAGACAAATTTCTTGTCACTTGAATCGTATTCTGGTTAAGCAGGCTTCACACTAGGCACATTTTTCATAATGGCCAGCCAGGCAGAGACGAAGCGCAAATTAGCGTCTATCAACGGGAGGTTATGAATCACTTGACCGTCGGGACTCCATTCTGAGATAATTGTTTCAGAATGGGAAACAGTATCCAATATGACCGAAAAAAAATTCTGTCACAGGGGGGTGCTCTTTGGCTCTCTTCAAGTGACCAATGAGCTTCTTCTTTCACAAATGCTGATTGTAATCCATAGTGATTCTGTCATAAAGCATTTTTACAGCATTTTTACACACTAAAATTATTAATAAAATCAGAAAGCAGAGACTGTTTTCTTGAACAGTATTTCTTTACTCACTGAAAGCTGCACATGGACAAACTCATTCTATGGCAAGCCTCAAGGGGATAAATACACAGTCACACACTTTCACAAGTTACTCCATGAATCACACCCTAAATCACTCTTTACCATTGTTTATTCTCACACAGAACTCCTGTTGTTATTTCAGTGAGCTCCACATGACAGGAAATCAGAGAGCGAGAGAGAGAGAGTTGTGGTGAGTTGTTATGTTTGTCACCCCTCCACCATTCTTAATCTGTGTGTCATAACCTTTGACTGAAGAGAGCGAAATCTAAACATAAAAATATGCATGTGTGATTCCCTCTGCCAACATTTTGTAGTTTTGAGTCTGCTAGTGTGACGCCGGATTTAGCAGATGGTGTAAATTACTTCAAATTTATATTGACTACTAATAGTATGTTTGAGAAAATCATTCTCTTTGAAACTCAGACACTAGGACAAGTGGCATGTGGAAATGGCAGGTGTTTGGGGGGTGGCGCACTTAATCAGTCTGACAAAATCAGTTTCAATCAGTCCAACAGGAGACCATGCTGGCTTACTGCCTATGTTACAGAACAAACCAACTTCTTATGAAAATCTCTTGTTTTAATGGTTTTTGGGACTTTTATTGATGCAATGAGAGGACAGGAATTTATGTAGTGAAGTAGAGGGACTTAAACTACTCCATACACAGATTTCCACAAGAAAGGGTACTCCCCTTTAAGTGAGGTTAGAATAATTAGACAATGGAAATCAAACACAGGATTATTTTGTTATGAGACCATGCACAATACACTGAAAGTATTCCACGGACATCTTTGCACCATGGGACAACACGATACAATTTAAAAATGTGTTAAGTGCAAATCAAAAATAACATGTAAAATAAATGCATTAAATGCATATTGTTATTTTAAACTGAACATTCTGAAATTAAGAATAGTTAAATTATGTGTTATAGGAAAGTGTCAGTCTATTTCCCGTGGTGCAGAAATGGCAGCCACAGATGATTGGCTTGTTGTTTAAAAACACCTGAGTGTTGATTTGTGACAGCCCCTCTTCAGGCTGTCTGTTTGGACAAAAATGCTAGACTCTAGAGGGCTGTGTGTGTCTGAAGAGGGGCTCTGACAAAAGTATCCATGGTGACACTTTGATCTGTAACTCATGCTGCAGCAAATGTGTCCCATTTCCCTAAAGCGTCTGTTTAGCCAGTCTGTATCTTCTGAATGTCTCTGTCCTACCTCTCTACCACATTCAAAGGTTTATCTCTCTTGTTTGGCAGCGGACACTTAATGCCACCATTTCTCTCTGTCTCTCATTGTTTCTCTGAGACGGCAAGAAGGAATGGACACATTATGTTAACTGCACATTTCACTCCACACTGTCTGCATGCGTCTGTTAATTGATTAAAAGACAGGATGAGTCTCCATGGTAACGTGCATTAGTGAGACAGCATGGGAAATGTACGCAACAGAAGTCCCTGCAGTACCTTCAGGGTCTTTAGACATGTAGAGGGATAGCTTGGTGCCGTAAGGGATCCGAATACAATCTGAATGGAAAAGAGCATTACATCAACCTAACCCAAAAACAGGTAAAAAGACAAATACACCCAACAACAATACACTAGGACAGACAGATGAATCACACATATCTCAAAAGAGACAAAAGCTTAAAGAGATAGTTTATCCAAAAATGAAAATGTGTTAATTTTCTTACCCTCATATCATTCCAAACCTGTATGATTTTCTTCCGTCGACCAAAAAAGGAGATGGTTAGTAGATTATCCAGGCTGCCCTTTTCCATTTAATGACAATAAATGAGGACAGGGGCTGTTCGAGCTCCAAAAATGACAATTTAACAACATGAAATAGAAACAGATGTTTTCCATTCCAATTCCAGTCTATTTTACAAGTCTACTGAAGCCAAATGATTTTTTACTCTTGATTACTCTTGCATTCAATTAAAAACACATAAATGTGTTACATATTGATCGGATTTCAATGTAACCTAATGCAATACAGCCATCACATCTGCATTCACAGATCAACATCATACAAACCCTGCCCACTATCATTATCCCCGCTCTACTCTCCAAGGGCTAATGGCATGCTAATGATTATCTGGTTGTTTCTCCTGTTTTTAAGTGTTCTTCTGTTGCCATCTTGGCCCTTAAGTTAACATTCCCCTTCTGTCACTCACTCGACGTTGTGTTGAATGAAGTGAAACAAGGGGTCTTCCTGGGATGCCAAACGTAACTCTGAACCTGAGAAAAGGCCAATTTCAAGTTGGCAGACAGAATTTCCTTGCCCCACCCCGGACATACGGGTATAAAGGTGAAGCGGGGCAGCAAGTGCCAGTCAGAATTTTCTATCGGAGCCGAACTGTTGTGCAACAGCAAAGCTGAGTTCACCACTGTTTCACTCACCTCTGCTGGCAAGTAGCACTGCTGTTGGATCTACGGCGCGCATCCAGCTGGCATTCTCTCTCAGCACACTGTGCAGTCCATGCCCCTGAGCACTTCAACAGCGGGGTTTCTCCTCCTAAAAAGAGTTTATTTTCTCTACAAGATTTTGAGTTCATAAAAGAGCAATACACAGCAGGAGTTGAACGTCCTTTTCAGGATGCGTCTTTTTAAAGATGTTTTTCCGCCTCTGTGTAGTTCCTGGATGCGGTTGATTTCTCTCCACTTCTAACGGCCATAAAAGCTGCCTCGTGTGCCTGGGCTGCGATCACACGCAGGCAGTGTTTTATGAATGGTTCATGTTCTCAGTGCGAGAACATAGCCATGGCAACATTGCGGTCGTGGCTTTTTTTCCTCACGGGAGAAAGCCACTTATGCCGCCCCCCGCATTGTTCTTTTTTCCCATGGGATAGAGGACGACCCGGCTGGTGTTGAAGGCGATTTGGGGATGACGACGGGCTCGGCTTCGCCGGGTAAATCCCCACGGACCACCCTTGCTTGCTTCCGTCCGAGCTCGGGATGAGTGTGGCTCGCCTCGCAGCTTGCCACAAGGGATTCTCCCTTGAGCCCCCGGATTTGGATGACGACATCGGCGTTGCATCGGAGAGCGTTGCAGCGGCGTCTGATGCTGATGACTTGTCTGGGCTGCCACCTTCGGGTCTGCTTGCCCAGTCTGAGGCTGACGTGCAGATGTCCGCTATGCTTTCCCGGGCCTCCGCGAGTGCGAGGCTGGACTGGAAACCTCCGTCACCCCATCACGGCTACTCGATTGGTTCCTCGGGTCAGGGCGCCGCTCACAGCCACGCCCCGTTCCTTTCCTCCCGTGGTCGTGGAGGGCACCTTTTACTGCCCGGAACCGACCCCTACGCATGTCTGCTCTCACTACCCTGAGGTCCCCCAGGTGGACAGAGCGGTTGCGATCCACTCGTGTCCCGAGAACGCCGCCACCTGGCGAGACCACCTGGCGGTACTCTTCTCCAGAGCCTGTAGAATGACATCATCACTGACCTCAAAAGTCTTCAGTGCCACCTCTGCCCTGCATGCCATGGCTCTCCTGCAAGTTCGCCAAGCCAAAGCACTCAAACATCTGGACCTGGGTAGTTCTGACCCCGACGTGCTGCAGGAACTGCGCTCTGCCACCGACCTCGCTCTCAGAGCCAAGATTGGTCACAGAGCTTGGACCAATCTTGGTCAAAGCCGTCAAAGCCGTCCATCTAGCCGAGATGGAGAAGGATTTCTACAGAAAATAAAAATCAAAGCCCTTACTTCATCGTACCCAAAAAAAGCGGCGGGTTGTGACCAATCTTGGTCAAAGCGTAGGCTCGGGCGGGCGATGGCCACCATCGTGGTCCAGGAGCGTCACCTCTGGCTGAACATGGTCGAGATGCGCGACGCTTTCTCAACGCGTCTCCCAACTTGGCCTCTTCGATGACACCTTCGACGACTTCGCCCAGCATTTTTTGGCGGTGAAGAAGCAGATGGCACATCTTACGACCGCCACCAAGCCAGCTCGCCGAGGGCGTCCCCCTGCGGCTAAACCACAGATAGCTCTGCATCAAACCGGGCCGGTGGCGTATGCAGGTGGCGTATGCTCCCCGTCTCCAGGACCCCTTCCAGGACCAGGAAAGCTCTGAAGCGCTCCTGAGACGGGCGACCCAGGCAGTCAGACGTTCGCTCCGGAGGTGGTACCAAGACCACTCCGTCCCCCGGTGGAGGGCCGGGAGAAGAATTCTTGTTTCATTTGCCGAACCCATATTCTCAATAAAGAGCGATTTCCTCACACCCTGTGTCATCCAGCCGGTGCGTGCCATTCTCATGGCACCCCGGCCCCAAAACACTACAGTGCTGGCTCCCCGGACGCAGTTCCCTCGCCTCCGGCCCTGCGACTGCTCACCCCCAGCAGTCCAGCGCTGATGAGTTCCGAAGACGCCTCTCTAGGACCTCTTCCTCAGTCTCTAACCCGGCCCCTGCCGGGTGCGTGGAGCAAGGTAAGTGCTTTGAGGAGCAAGGTAAGTGCTTTGAGTCTTTTCTCAGCACCCAAGCCTCCCGATGCGCTATTACCTGCTCCCCCCTGCCGGTACGTCAAAAGCGATTGTCCCGTTAGTGCCCCTCGCACGGAGTTTGGATGCGTGGCTTTCACTTTCCAATCTGTCGCGCTCTATGTCCAGGACCATCCGACTCGGCTACGATTCAGTTCGCCCGGCTCCCCCCTCGTTTCATCAGGATTCGCTCCACTTCCGTGCGCGGCGAGAAAGCCAGCGCCTTACGAGCAGAGATCACGACCCTGCTCCTCAAGGATGCGATAGAGCCGTCCATCTAGCCGAGATGGAGAAGGATTTCTACAGCCCTTACTTCATCGTACCCAAAAAAAGCGGCGGGTTGTGACCAATCTTGGACCTGCGAATCCTCAACCGGGCCTTACACAGACTCCCGTTCAAAATGCTCACACAGAAACAGATTCTTACCTGCGTTCGACAGCTAGATTGGTTTGCGGCAGTAGACCTGAAGGACGCGTACTTCCACGTCTCCATTCTGTCACGACCCATCTTACAGTTCGCGTTCGACGGCCAGGCGTATCAGTACAAGGTCCTCTCCTACAGCATGTCACTCACGTCTTCACGAAGATCACAGAGGCAGCTCTTGCCCCGCTATTGGAAGTGGGCATCCGCATACTCAACTACCTCGACGACTGGCTCATCCTGGCTCACAGGGACCAGATGCTCAGGCACCTCAGCCATCTAGGGCTTCAGGTCAGCTGGGAAAAGAGCAAGCTCGTCCCGGTTCAGAGCATTTATTTTCTCGGCATGGAGTTAGACTCAGTCTCAATGACAGCGTGTCTCACCAACGAGCACGTTCAGTCAGTGCTCAGGTGCCTCGCTCTCTCCGGCACAGCGCTTCCTCTAAAACAATTCCAGAGGCTCCTGGGGCATATGGCATTCTCAGCCGCGCCACTCGGGTTGATGCATATGAGACCACTTCAGCACTGGCTACAGACTCAAGTCCCCAGATGGGCATGGTGAAAAGGCACATACCGTGTGACAATCACCCCTTCTTGCCATCAGACTTTCCACCCTTGGAAGGACCTCTGCTTTCTGCGGACCGGAATCCCCTCGCAGCAGGTGTCCAGACGTGTTGTGGTGACCACAGACGCCTTTCGACAGGGTTGGGGTGCCATGTGCAATGGGCATGCAGCCGCTGGCCTCTGGACAGGACCCCGACAGCGTTGGTACATCAACTGCCTAGAGTTGTTGGCTGTATCTCTTGCCCTACGAAGGTTTCTCCCACTAATCTGGGGCAAGCACATCTTGATCCGTTCAGACAGCACCGCGACGGTAGCGTACATAAATCGTCAAGGCGGCGTGCGCTCTCATCATATGTCACAACTCGTCCACCATCTCCTCCTTTGGAGTCAGCTGCGACTCAGGGCGCTGCACGCCACTCACATCCCTGGCAACCGCAACAAGATGCCGGACACGCTGTCACGGCAGGTTTCGCCCAGCGGAAAGTGGAGGCTACACCCCCAGGTGGTCCAGCTGATTTGGGACCAATTCGGCAAGGCACAGATAGATCTCTTTGCCTCCCAAGACAACTCCCACTGCCCAATCTGGTACTCCCTGACAGGAGCTCCTCTTGGGACAGACGGGCTGGCACACAGCTGGCCCCGGGGGCTGTGGAAGTACCCAGACCTCTGAGGCCGCGACCAGGCTACGTGCCCAAGCTTCCACGACCCCCTTCAGGGACCAGGTCATGAACCTGAAAGAATGCTGCCCCGGGAGGAGGCAGACCCAGCCTTCTCGTTGCGGTGTCCGGTACGTACTTTGCATATCTATTTGGACTGCATGTAGAGCTCTAGATGTTCTGAGCAGCTCTTTGTCTGTTTCGGCGGACGGCAGAAAGGGAATGCCGTCTCCAAACAGAGGTTAGCTCACTGGGTTGTTGATGCTATTTCCTTAGCTTATCACACCCAGGCTGTGCCCGCCCCCTTGCGGGCTCGAGCACACTCTACGAGAAGTGTGGCATCCTTGTGGGCACTGGCCCATGGCACCTTCTCAGCAGACATCTGCAGAGCAGCGGACTGGGCAACACCCAATACCTTTGCCAGATTTTACAATCTCAGGGTTGAGTCGGTCTCGTCCCGTAATTTGTCAGGTCCGAGCCGGTAGAACTCGGTAACGCGGAACAACCGGGTGTATTATTTCCCGCGGTACGGTCCACCTGTCGGCGGACCCACGTTTCCCTTGGGCAGCCCCGCTGCCCCGGTCACCGTGCTTTAGAGTCCGCACTCATTAGGCTGGACCTACAACTGTGCCATTTCCAACGTACGGCTTCACAACCCTCGTGGTGTATTTGCCACATGTTACCTCCCCCTAGACTGGGCAGGATGTGGCCTCCGCAGGGTGTTTTCCCCCTGAAAGAATAGGACCGGGAAAGACCGCCTTCCCTGACGCGTTTCACGCCCCAGCCGCTTCACGTCCTATGTGAGAGACATAATGAGAGAGAAGGCTGCGGCTGCCAGGCTTGCTCCCATGCTAGTCATGTAGCACCTGTTCCCCCCCTCCGGGGTGCGGGGAACCTAAGGACTGTATGTGACATCTCTTTGGGGCGTTGGGGAGGGCTACGTGCAGCCGACACAGTTGCCTCTAGCACGCAGTAGCCTGCTTGCACCTGTCTCGACAGTTCACGTAACACGGTCAGTGCGTGGCGTTTTTAGATGGGACCCCTTGTGTCACTTCATTCGACACAACGTCGAGTGAGTGACAGAAGGGTAACATCATGGTTACTGTTGTAACCTCTGTTCCCAGAGGGAAGGGACGAGACGTTGTGTCCCTACTGCCACAGCCAACCACTGTAAACGGCTGTACCTTATTTTCGGATCCTCAGTGCAAAATCCTGACAGGCACTCGCTGCCCCGCTTCCCTTTATACCCGTATGTCCGGGCCGGGGCATGCAAATTCTGTCTACCAACTTCACATTGGCCTTATCTCAGGTTCAGAGGTACGTTTGGTGTCCCAGGAAGACCCATTGTGTCACTTCATTCGACACAAAATCTAGTTCCTTCCCTTGGGGAACGGAGGTTACAACAGTAACCATGACGTTTTTTTATCTTTGTATCCTTGTGTAAATGCTGACTGACAATCAATTGAACCTTGAACTTACAACACTAGCATTGTGTACTTTGTTAAAGTACATAAAGCAATCAGGAATAGCGAGCATCAGTATGTAAGCTTTCTTTCATATCTTGTGTGTAATTTGATAGCGTAGGCTCATATTTAATGAACATTTTGATATTTTTAACTGTTTGACCGAAGACTAAATAATTACTTGATTTAAATGTCTTTAGTTCTTGGCTTGTGTAAGCATTAACAGTGCACATCGCATATTGATAATGATATCACGTGATATTTGGGTAATATCAGATATTATATAGTTTATCTTCCTACTTATCTTCTCATTACACTTTGTAAATATTATCCAATGTTTTTATTTATTTATTTTATTTAAGTTGTTTTTTGCGGTCACAATGTTTCTAAATTCTTATATTTATATTTTTATCTTATTGGTACCGGAGAAATGTGTAATGCTTTGTTTACGTGTTTCCAGTCAGCATGGTGGCGGGGGCATATTAATGATGTAATTGAATACTACTGCATGGGGAAAAGAGATCTGATCAGTTATCCGAACACAGAAGCTAGTTGATGTGGGCAATTGTAAATGTGCTGTGTTCTGATTAGGTGATGAACAGATCTGTGGATCACGGTGATCGCTTATTAATGCCAAGTGTAAACGGGGGTTTTTATTATTCTAAAAATAGAGGCCAAGATATTCTTCAAACAAATAACCTTTTGTGTTCTACCGAGGAGAGAAATTCATGCAGGTTTGGAACATGTGGTAAACGTGAGTTAATGATGACAGGATTTTCTTTTTTGAGGGAACAATTTCTTAAATTGGAAGGAAAAGCAATAAAACATATACATGGAGGCAATAACGGACACTCTCAAATTCTGAACACATATACCCACAGGAAGGCTTCCAAATTATTCTATGGGAATTCAATTCATGACATAAATGTGCCTCAGTGTAGGACAAGGAATATCCAATAAAAGTTCTATCATGAAGTACAGCACCAGTACCTACCATCTCCAAGTGGTGAAGGGAAGACAGGCATTTCATAGCCAGTGGGAGTCTGAGGTGAACTCTGGGAGCTAGTGTCTCTGGAGCTACAGTTAGATGCAGAGTTTATAGGTGCAGACGAGATGAAATAGATATCAGACTACAGAGAAAAAGAGTGACAAATGAGACACAAGAATGATTGGGTTGTACAGTACAATTATCATAAAATAAAGGTGCTTTATATAAAATAAAAAATAATTATCTCTAATGCTCAAAAACAGACTTAAATCAAAATAGCCTCTGATACAGACAATACAAGGAGAACATATTAGCAACAACACAAGATTTGAGTCCACCAGGGAAAATGCTTATTTTTTCAGAATTTTCTAATTTAATACAAAGATTTTTCATTACAAATTAAATGATCAGCAGCACAAGAATTTACATAACATGATTTGAGATTTCCGGAGTCTCAAGTTTGCTTATATTTGATTAGTGACCTAGAAATAGTGTGTCTTGTGCACATTTCTTCTTAATGTTTTGTCATAGCTTTGTTTTAAAGTCCTAAAACTTTGTTTATTTCTAGGTTTAAAAGCAATTATAAAAAAAAAATCATACTTTGGACACAGCCTGTAAAACTGTTTAATCACTATTGTTTTGAGAATGTTAATACTTTACTCTATTTGAGGTTATATATGTTTATGCCTAGAAAACCTACTCTGGATGCAGTTAGTTGTAGATCTGGAACAACAGCTGTATATACTAGGTTGCCATTAACAACTAGCCGGATCTCTATGGAATCAGTGGTGAAGGCCAAGATATATGGGAACGCACAAACTGTAACACAGGAAAGACACATTCATTATTTGCAGTAATGTCAAAAATAAAGAAATTTCAGTGACAAACATTGTCTGGGATGCAACTACTCCCAGTACTGACCATTAGCATTGGGCATTTGGTTCCAGCTGAAATGGAAGTCTGAGGAGTTGGGCTGAATCATGGGTGTGGCTCCATTAAATGGACACACCTTCTTATAGACACAGATATCTATTAATACAGACGTACAGTGTTAGAGGATCAGACTACAGAGAAATACACATTTACACTAATCATGGATAATTTGATAGACACTAACTGTTGTAGCAAAGTAAAAGTCCAGCCTCTCCATCTTCATACACATCTATGGCAGCGACAAAGTTCACCTAAGACAATTGAAGCATCAACATCAATTATAAAAAATCTTGTTAGCAATCAAAAACTGAAAATGAAAATGGGCAAATAATGCATCAGTAATGCAATTCATTGGTACACAAAATGGACATGAGAAATGTTATTCAATATAAAAATGTTGTCCTCTGTTTTTAGGTCTTGGATAGTAATGCATTGTGTATATGAATGTGTATGTTTGTTTTCCAGCGGATATTTCTCACCCGGGTGGCATCTACATGGTGTAGTCTATAGGCGTCTCCTGTGCTCTCATTGATCAAGTCAAACTGATGTTTGTAGGCCACACATATCATGTGATCATTCTCTCCTGTTGGGCCATCAACCAATGCCATGACCACCGGGGAGTCACACAAGCAAATCTCCTAAGACAAGGGACAGCACACATCTAAAATGTTGAGAGCTTTTGATAAGTCCCTAAAACTAGCTTTTTAACTCTAAACCCACACCCACAGTGAAATCTCACTGATCTAAAATCCCGCTCCATATAAAACATAATATATTGTATGATTGGCTGTTACTGTGCTGTGTCACAACGCATTTTCACTTTCAGTGTGGACTGTGGACACGCAAATTGCTTGTTGACATTCAACACGCAAACAAACTTATCACATTGCATATGGCTAAAACATGGTATAAGGCTTTAGCTTACAGTTAGATTAGGTATAATTACCTTAAAAACAACAGAAGTCTATGGAATGTTCTCATTTAGATAGAAAAGTGAATGTGCATGTGTGTGTAAGTATGAGTGTGTTTGATCCATCTCCTACCCGTATGTATTGAAACTCCTCCACAGGTGAGTCGCAAGTCCCTGTCACCGTAGCGATAGAGCCGAGGCATTCGAGGCGTGACTGTTTCCTGGTGATGAGAAGGAGCTTGTTTCTTATCGCTGCAACGATTCTAAGCTCCACCCCATGATGTGTGTTTATGGAATAAAGATAGCAGCCTGAGGAGACAAAATTCTGTTACTTTCTAATGTCATAAAGTTAGGCAACATATCTCCAGTCTTCCCACTCTTTTCAAGGCACAATTTCCCAGGACATATTCAGGACATTTTATGTGCCAAACAGTTGTAATATTTAAGAAAAACACACGAGAGGTCATTAAAATTGTGGTTATCGGAGGGTTATTTTCTTTATAATTTCTTTGCAATAATTTAATAATATATATTTTTTTAAATTCCATATTCAACAGTTTCATTCACAATTTAATTACAATTTTATTTTATTTGCCAGTTCTATGTGCTCTTGATGGTAATTTCTCAATAAGCTATGATTTCATTAAAATAAATACAGTATATTGTCTGTATGTGCTGTACACTTCAAAGTGTTCTGCTAATTGTCATCCACCACACACAAATACACACACACACACACACACACACGGAGTGATTGATTATCACGATGAGGTGTTTTCAGTGTATGAGTGGCCGGCTTCACACATTCATTTTTCATTCATTTATTTAATTCAATCACAGCCTTTCACAAACACAAGTTGCAATTTCACAAACACACTTGAACATATCGCGTTTTACTTTGATTAATTGCACAATCAAACATTCATTTTTGTCCCAAATATGTACAATTCTGTGACTTTCTGCATTTTATAGCTAATGCCATTTTTATGTCTGGATTCAGTGATTCCATCTGTGTATTCCACATTGCTGACATCTTAGTGCCCTACAGCTGGTAACGGTGGGTTAAGCACACACTGACTGTTCAATTATTACAAATTAATTCACATACTGAGGTGTAAAATCCTCAGCACCATGCTACCACCACAGCATGTGAATTAATTTTAAATAATACAAAAAAGGTTTTGTAGATAACACTACAGAACTGTTGTAATTTGGCACTATATCAATACTTGTACTTGTATTAAAAACCCTGTCAGCGATACAATCAAACACAAAACAAATCGTTTTATGCTTAAATATTTTCCAGTACAAATAACTATTTTCCAGGACATTTAAGTATTTTTCTCATTTACCATGACTTTTACATTTATGGAAAACTGCTTCCTGGTTTTCCAGGATACATGGGAACCCTGATCTCCTGTTTGTGACAACCTTGTAAATAATTGTATTAGCTCATTATTAAAAAGAGACTCAAGCAACATATCCTGGAAACAATGTCCAGGATATGGACATGGATTATTGAGAGCATGGGCAATTAACATTTTCTTCTAGAATGTCTCTCTCACAGGTTTATGATGTCACCCTAACTGAGATCCTGTTTGTGCCAAATACAGCTTTTAATTCTTAAAGTAGTTTTATATATATATATATATATATATATATATATATATATATATATTAAAAAGTAATTGTCCCCTGAAACAACAGGGTGATGCTAGTGAGCAGGTTATGGAGTAGGTCATGTTAGTTGTGAGCTCTGTTAAAATGTTATGAAAATACAAATATTTTTGGTGCTCTACATCTCTAAAGTGCAACAATGTAATTAATTAGCTACTTTTTTGCTAAGTAATAAGTACACTTGATAAAATACTTTATCAAGTGTAGTTTGATGATTTGCAGTTTAATGATGTGTATACTATAAATTATGAGAAGTTTGTAGATTGGCAAGCAAAAATTTGAAAAAGTAGCTCTCTACACAGATATTTATAGCTAAAATTGTGTAGTCACATCTTAAATAATATAATATTAGTGTGTGTAATGACTGAAGTCTCTAGTACCTTTGGTTTTCTCAAGCTTGTTCTCTCGACTGTCACACTTGGTGCGGACAAGCTGCCGCTCCTCTATCCCTCGTTTGAGCATGCTCAGTCTGTAGACATACAGACGTGCATCTTTCCCTGAAATGGAAAGTTAAAATTTGAACATTTTAGCAAAATAATGACATTCTTCCACCACTGGTCAATTAGAAAAGATAAAGAGCCCCAATATTTCTGTGTTGGGGTGGTCAGGATTAATAATAAAAATATATTCTTTACAGCAAACAGAGCCAAAGTGTTTAAACTTTTTGCTAAAATCAGTCTGCGAATGGATTACTTATAGAAATGTTTTTGTTTGTTTTTTCAAAAAACGAATGCTTATACTTAATATTATTTAAAAATTCTCAATTATACACTTATGCATTCACGTTACAGTATGAGCAAAATTTTCGAAAGAGTGCGACTACTTTAGCCATTTTTTTCCATGCCACAAACAAGATCTTTCAGTGATGCTACAATTTTCTGTAGAATGATAAAGCATGGCAACAAATGAAGGAGCTGTCTCATCAGACTGGAAGACATCTTAACTAATACAGTATGTTTGGTTTTAAAATGCTTGTCATTGGGAATAAAAGTTGCCTGGTAACGAAGTTGATAACGAATTCATTATTGCACCTATGCTTCCAAATCAGGAGCTCAAGTTTGCTTTATGCCATCCTGAACTAATGATCATAAAAAAAGGTGACAGCAGACACTAGATTACATGGATCTTTGCTCTGTGCTTTACTCTATAATGAGCCACGAGTCTAGACAATGCGGTAAAACGGAGGAAGGTCCTCTGTGTGTGTGTGTGTGTCTGTGTGTGAGACACTATTTTGTGCTGTTTCTAAAGAGATCTAAAGATGCTCGTTAGAGCAAAGACCAAGGGTTTCCTTTAACACTGTCCTCTGGTCTCCTTTCTTGTGCTTACTCTCTCACTTTTGTCAGATCACTTCACACTGATTCAGCCCACATATAAAGTGTTACATTTTCATGAGCACATATAAATATAAATACACATCTGTTACCCTTATCTGCTCTTGCAATGAGGAGATCCTGAGGTTCCAGTACATGCATTTGTTTGATGGTCAGGGTTTTGTCAAATACCTGCACCGGAGGCAAGGTTGGGGAATCTAGACAGCATGTAAAGCAAAAGATCAGCTTGCGGCTTGTATAGTAACTCAATCCCTCCAATGAGATTGTTTTAAGGCATAGTTCACCCAAAAATTTAAATCCTCTCATCATTTGTTCACACTCCTGCCATCCTAGATGAGTATGACTTTCTTTCATCTGCAGAACACAAACTAAGATTTTTAGAATATATCAGCTTTATAGATCCGCACAATGCAAGTGAATAGTGGCCAGAAATTTTAATCTTCAAAAAACACATAAAGTCAGCATAAAAGTATAAGACTCCAGTGGTTAAATCTTAAGAAGCGGTATAAGTGTGGGTGAGAAACAAATCAATCAAAGCTGAACTATGTCATTTCTGCGACACCAAAAGAATTGCAAAAATAAGCTGTGTTTTAAATACGCCTCCTCGACTGATGTTGTTCGAACCATCAAACTGTCCCACCCCAACTCACGCTGTTGGTTGAATAATGTTCCTGGGGCGGTCTAAGTGGGTCGCTCTAAACAAACACATTAACTGTATAGTGCCACAGATATAAAGCATTTACAGTTTTCAAGAAAATGAACCTCTGAAGGACTTGTAGTTGTCTCTGCATATTAACCCTCTGGGGTCTAACTTAAAATACTAAATTTTGGGTATACAGATAAGTGTAAGACATCATTAGAGACTATAAAGGGTCTACTTTTATTTGTGTACACTCACAATAACAACAAAATCTTGTGCTTTTGTAAAATAAAGAGTGAGTTTTCAGCAGTCTCTGTGTTCACGATCATATTTCAGAAACACGTCACAAAAATGAACTGAAACTCTGCGAATACTTATCACGCAAACATGAAACGTGTCTAAAGAAAGCTTAAAATGTCTACTTTTAAATAAAACTATTATAATTTAAAACAAATATTCTCCTACAATGCAATCTGTTTGAAACAAAGCGATATACAGTTTTTACTGGTCCATCTCATTGATCCCACCCACTAGCAGAGCGCGCCATTCATACGCTAATGTGCTGAGACGTTCAATGCAAATGTACACGCCCCCTGACTGTGAGGTTGTAAACACATTTCATTCATTTTTCTGCGCGTTTGCAACAATACACAGGCGAGAAAGCTCCAGAATATTATGGAAGATTTAACATTTTCCTCAGAAGAAGATTGGGACTCCGATGAATGTTTGTATTTTGAAGAGAGATTTGATACAGCTGAGGATACAATTTCAGACGAGTAAGTCAATTAGATTTCATTAGTTGACATGCTATTTTATATATACATGTACATGTAAATTGTATGCTGTATGATATAAATATGATATGTAATATGATATAAAAATAATATGAATGTTTAGATTATATATTTATCTTGTGCTTAAAATGCCTCATTATCATCAACAAAGCTTGTGCTTGCAAATATGTGTTCAGGTTAAATTAGTAAAATACACTTTAAACATGCCCATATTTGAAAATCACCATCTTGTGATTTCTGAAGGATCATGTGACACTGAAGACAGCAGTAATGATGCTGAAAATTCAGCTTTGATCACAAATTGCATTTTACAATATATTTAAATAGAAAACTGTTATTTTATATTGTAAAAATAGTTCAGAATAGCAATGTTGTTTCTGTATTTTGGATCAAATAAATCCAGTCTTGGTGAGCAGAAGAGACTTCTTTTAAATGGTAGTGTAGGTCTAAAATTAAGTAAAGTCTATATGTAAAGAAAATATATAGTCAGATTACTTCTTTTAACTTAAAACTTGATTTTGATAATTAAGTCTCCTCACAATCATTCTCTATCCCTGATTGACAGGCCCAGGGGAGGGTCTTTGTATCCTCAGGTGTGAAATACATCCATATTCATGATAGTTCACGCCTCCTCGCGTATTACCTATCAACACTAAAAGTGTCTTACAAAAGTTCAATTACTATATTGTTTTGTATGAATGAGTGATCAGGATGGTTTTCACATCATTTTGTAGCAAAAACTCTAGGCTAAAAGATCCAGTTCTCAAAAGTGTTGTGGACAAATATTTAGTATGTGTTATATGACCTTATTTCAGTGAGTTTTTTCAAAAACCGTGCATAAACATTATTTTCTCAAAAATACAAACCTGTACATGCATGTTGCTCACATATTATTGTTGCCCAGTTTGTGCTGAGCACAAATGTCAAGGCATGTAAAAACTTCTCCAGGGCCCAAAACACCCTCAGACCCCAGAGGGTTAAGCTGGGATAGAAGGAATACATTAACACAGCACCGAACAGTTGGTGGTGATATGCACAAAGGATGCAAAGCACCAAAGAACAAAAGAAGAAGAATGTGGAAGTGAAAGTGGAAATTTATAGTAAAAAAGGACTTAAATGTGGACTTGTTTCTCACCCACACCTATCATATCGTTTCTGAAGAAATAGATTCAAGCACTGCAGTCTTATGTATTACTTGTATGCTGACTTTGTCATATTTAGAGATTCAAAGTTCAAGTCACTCTTCACTTGCATTGAATTGACCAACAGAGCGAAGATCTTCTAAAAATCTTCATTTTTGTTCTGCAAAAGAAAGAAAGTCATATCATGAGGGTGACTAAATGACGAGAGAACTTGCCATTTAAGTTGCAAACAGACACATTTGATAATTGTTATTGAAAAAACCACACTTGTGCACATATAACACATTTTAATCTGTTTATGTGCATGTGGTCTTGGCTTACATACCTGCATTGGAGAATAGTGGATCTGAGGCTAAATGGGAGGACATAGGTGGTCACATATCAGCAGTTTAGTTTCAAAGATCATGAGAGCATCACATGGGCCATTCATAATTTTCATTTTCATTTAATAGATTTACTGTATTTATGTCCATTCAATTTCCCCCTTTTGACATTTAGGCCATTAAAACAATCTATGTAAGGTCCAACAAATTTTTGTTTTCCAGCTAATTCAGATTTGTAATTGCCTTTCTATTTTCACTAGCCACACCAATAAAAAATATATATTTTATTTTCTGCAACATGTTTTTATATGTTAGGAAGAAATCTAATTATTTTTTAATTAAACATTACATTTTCTAAACAAAAAATATGATTTTATATTTTATATTTGTTTTTACTTGATACAGCAATAATATAGTTCCATGACAGCAATTAATCCATAAGCAACTTTGCTGGACAACAATGGCCTACAGTGATCTGTTTATGATTATTAACATGTCTAACTGATGCTTCCAAGACTATCACAAAATCATGTAAGCCAGGTAGATAAGATTACCTTGGTAATTCGCAACAGTACACCCCACTCCAAAAAAAACAAATTAAGTTTGCTACGAGATGTCGTGACAATGTAGCAATGGCAAAACTGAGCACATGTCAGTTGCGTCAACTGGCACCAAACTCTCTCACAATAGCCCTGGGCCATCCCTACTATTGAGCCCTGCATGTAGGATAAGCAGGAAGAACGCTGGCAAATATTTATATTACAAAGTAAAGTTTGGATTTATGCAAAATGCTACTCTGATCAGTGAAAAAACGTACCTTCCAGGAGCATGACCCCTGCTGAATCCGTGGCAACCAGTAACGACTGTCCCCACGAGTCTCCACAGACTATATCATAAGGGAAGCTGCTGCAGAAAGACTGCGACTCCCATGGCTGCAGAGAACACACACACACACACACACACACACACACACACACACACACACACACACACACACACACACACACACACACACACACACACACACACACAGTTACAGATGAATTATAAGCAAAATAACTGCATTAATCTCTCTCCTCTTTCCTCTATCTCTCCTCACCTCTTTCCTGCAAAGGCCAGTGGTGACTAGACTGGTGGGTGCATCCCCTCTAACTATGGTTTTCAGTTTCAAGGCCTGGAGACAACATTTTTGATTCATTAATAGCAATAATCTCAATGGCTACATTCACACAGTCAATGTTTGGGACTGACAAGCGTATTTACTAACAGGTGTGACTCTTGAATTATCCTGTTCATACAACAGCTTACAGTAGTGGCTTGAATACTGTCTGAACAAATAACCGTAGTAAAAGGAAAGTCATATTTTTACAAGCTGAAATATCTATGAGTGTACGTGAATATAATGCAAGTGCTATAAGCATTTCAGTAGTTTGCATGTTAATGTAATCCTGAAGTGAGGTTAGTGTAAACATGTTTAGCTCGCTGTCCCTGGCATAGGGCTCAAGAATCAAGACTCGACCCGAGCTTGAATGCAACTTTATTTGAGCTATAAAAGAATAGACAGAAGGAGGAGTTGGGGTAGTGGAAGGATGCCGAACGAATCATTGCAGCACGGAGTTAAGCAGCTGTTTATATACGCTTACCCTGGCAATGTGATTGGTCGGATTAAATGAACATGCTCCTCCCAAACTTTGTTTGTGAAACTCCATATGTATATGGACAGGTGTCCATGGCCTATCCTACCTGTCCAACCCGGACAAACTCTGCCTGACGTGCTTCTTCTTTTTTACGGGCAGATTTGGGTGACTCTGGCAGTACATCACTAAAGGAGCGTCGGTTCAGCATGTTCTGTGGAGAGAAGGGAACCTACAGGAGCAGTACAGATAAAGACGGGTCTGAGAGACTGACCCAGAAACAGCTGGAAAGACAGAACAAAGCAGACACTGACAATCTCTAACACTAACACCACTACGCTGCACCAGCAGTCATAGAGAATAGAAACAGTAATAGAAAATTTGGAATAGACAATAATAGAAAGACAGTAACTATCTTTAGGGAAAGAGAATGAAAGTACACTTAAAAGCTCGGTGGTTAGAGAAGAGTGGTAAATAAAACCAGAAGTATGATTTAGTATTATGAAAAAGAACAGGGCAAAACAACTAAAAATATATGGCAGGAAAAGGGGGTAATGGAGCTTAGTTAGGCAAACATCATATTTACTTTGTGTCGCATGAAAACAAAAATATGAGAGCTAGATGGTACATTTCCTTCAATAGGTCTTAATGTCTTAAATTAAAATTCTGTCAACATTTACTCACTCTCATGTTGTTTCAGGCCTGTTTGACTTTCCTCCTTTCATGGAACGTAAAAAGTGATGTTAATGGCATAATGACAGCCTCAGTCAATTTTTTTCTCTATATAATGAAATTAAATGGTGTCTGAGACTGTCATTCTCCCTAACATCTACTTTTGTGTTCAACAGACAATAAGGTTGAGTAAATGGTACTTAATCTTTGGTTAACTATCATTTTAAGGTCTTACAGTTGGTCACATAAAAAAATTTGTCAACTGGATCTTTTTTCAAAAGTATTGACATAAAGAAACACAACTGTACAGCAAATTATCCCTCTCAGTCTCATTTTCATTAATGTCAAATTAAACATATATTTTACCCTATCTACTCTCCATAGCTTGAGGGGGAAAATGTGGTGAAATTCAGAAAGTCAGACAATATGCTGAACAGATTTGCTATATCACATGAGTGTCTATACCTTGTACATATCTGGCATGAGATCCTGGTACAGGGATCTGATCAGCATGTCCAGTGTGCGCTGACGTTTCTGAGCAAAAGTGGGGGTTTCAAGAGTGGCTTTTTCTCCATTTATTACTAAAGAAGACATAGAAAGATAAAGTAGCAGTATTATGTAACATAATTATCCCTAATAAACAGCATGCCACATTTGACAAGGTTTGTGTTTAATGACAGTATCTGCTTTAATGTGTTGATGAGCCAGATATCATTAAAGTTGGCAAAAGGATTAAAGGGATAGTTCACCCAAAAATGAAAAATGAAAATTCTTTCATCATTTACACACCCTCATGCCATCCCAGATGTGTATGACTTTCTTTCTTCAGCAGAACACAAACAAAGATTTTTAGAAGAATATTTCAGCTCTGTAGGTCCTCACAATGCAAATGAATGGTGATCAGACCTTTGTAACTCCAAAATTACACAAAAAGGAAACATATAAGTAATCTATAAAACTCCGGTGGTTAAATTCATATCTTCAGAAGCAATATGACAGGTGTGGGTGACAAACAGATCATAGTTTAATTAAATTATTTTTATTCTAAATCTCAACTTTCACTTTTAGATAGAAAGAGAAACTAAACAGGCATGACATGTGACTTTCAGATGTAAAAGTGAAAGTGACAGTGGAGATTCAGAGTAAAAAAATGAATTAAATTTGTATCCGTTTCTCACCCACATATTATATTGCTTCGGAAGATATGGATTTAAACACTGGAGTCATACAGATTACATTTATGTTTCCTTTATGTAATTTTTAGAACTACAATGGTCTGATCACCTTTCACTTGCATTGTATTGACCTACAGAGCTGAGGTATTTTTCTAAAAATCTTTGTTTGTATTCTGAAGAAGAAATAAAGTCATACACATCTGGGATAGCGTGAGTAAATGATGAGAGCATTTTCATTTTGGGTGAACTATCCCTTTAAGTCTAGCATATAATAAGTGTGTATTAACAACAACATTAATTGGTATTTGCAACACATACAAAATCTGAATATTCAGAAGGAATTAATGTAGGAAGGGACTTAATTTGATCTCTCAGGTTTGATTGGATCATGACTGATATACTTTGATATTATTTGCTAATGTACATTTTCCCCAAGCCTTGGTCATTTCAGAAGCAGAGAAAGTAATTAGTACATCTTGATGAAAGATTATGGAAACATTTTTGATTTTACATGGTCTTTTAAATAGGTTTATGTACTAACAGGTGTGTACACTGGTGGATATACTAACATTTAACTAGTAAAAAGTCCCTGAACTCCTGATGGTCTGTGAATACTGGAGGAGAAGGGAGGGGTGGGCCAAACAGTGGCACACTCTCCTCTGAGAAAATCTTCAACCTGGAACATACCACAATGTTAAAGTATACAGGACACACACACAAATATACAAAAAACTAATAGTGCTAGATGTATGATGTGCACAAAAAAATTAATCTTGAACACATTTTTACCTGTAACTATCATTCTGGCTATTATATCGAACTAAGGCAAAAATATCTGTGAGGAAAGTAAAGGAAACCATCCATTAAATAGCTAATCATACAAAACTACTTATGAATCTAAATGAATACATACACTGGTGGCCTAAAGTTTGGATTAATGTACAGATTTTGCTGTTTAGGAAGGAAATTGGTACTTTAATTCACCAAAGTGGCATTCAACTGATCACAAATTATAGTCAGGACATTACTGATATAAAAAACAGCACCATCACTATTTGAAAAAAGTTATTTTTGATAAAATCTAGACAGTCCCCATTTCCAGAAGCTTCACTCCAACACATTATCCTTGAGTAATCATGCTAAATTGCTAATTTGGTACTAGAAAATCACTTGCCATTATATCAAACACAGCTGAAAGCTATTTGGATCATTAAATGAAGCTTAACATTGTATTTGTGTTTGTTTTTGAGGTGCCACAGCATGCAATAGACTTGAGGATAAGTACATCAGTGGCTCTAGTTTGAGAAATAGATGCCTCACATGTCCTCAGCTGAAAGCATCATTGAATTCTACCCGCTCAACACCAGTTTCATGTACAACAGTAAAGAGAAGACTCAAGGGTGCAGGCCTTATGGGAAGAATTGCAAAGATAAAGCCACTTTTGAAACAGAAAAACAAAAAGAAAAGGTTAGAGTGGGCAAAGAAACACAGACATTGGTCAACAGATAATTGGAAAAGTGTGTTATGGATTTTAACCCCATTGAGCTTTCGTGGGATCAGCTGTGGAGTGAATTGTTTGTAAGAGTATCCAGAATAAGTATCTGGACAAACTGACAGCTAGAATTCCAAAGATCTACAAAGCTGTCATTGCTGCAATTGGAGGATTTTTTGAAGAGAACTCTTTGAAGTAGTTTAAATTTTTTTCAAATTGTAATAGTAATTTTTCATGTTATCAATGTCCTGACTATACATTGTGATCAGTTGAATGCCACTTTAGTGAATAAAAGTAACAATTTCTTTTCATAAAAGCAAAATCTGTACATTAATCCAAACTTTTGGCCACCAGTGTATGTAAAATCTAAATGGTAGCACAATGTTTTGCATTTTTCGTTTTACACTTTAAACGTGACACGTCATTTTAGCCAATGTAAATGTACTTTTTTTTTTTTTTATCACAGTTTAATATGCAATGACAACTGTAATGCTAAATACCCCAAAAAATCTAAACAATGTGGAGCTATCAAATATTGCTCTGTTTGAGCATCCCGACCAGCTTCACAGCAATATTGTCTCAAGCAATGGTGCAAGTTTGGGGTAGGACTATCTGTCCAACGAGAGGCAGACAAGGGAGTGTTTAGGAAACCTATTTGATAACAATCATTATTTGTTCAATTCCATTTGGTGATGCAAGTGTCGCAAAAATTACACACTTCACCTTTAAAAAAATAAATAAAAATAAATAAATAAATATATATATATATATATCACAGCAATTCAGTGACTCATTTCAAGTGTTCCACTCATTTTGAAGGATACGTGTAAAATGGGAGCGAATCATTGAGGGTTTGAAGGACGGAGAGGCGTCATCTCCTTCCTGAAACACAATGGTCACAATGTCGTTCCCAATGTGTCTCTTTCTCTCTACCTGCACAGAGTAAAATAGAGGCCGTTGATCATAAAAGGCACAATAATAAATTAATGTAGTACGGTGGTGGAATGACCTTCCCAACTCAATCCGGGAAGCTAACTCACTCTCTATCTTCAAAAAATGGCTAAAAACACATCTTTTCCAAAAGCACTAAAAAAAATAAATAAAAAATGTTATTTACATTTCTTGTTGCACTTAAATCTGTTTTGTATACTATTCTGATGATAGTGAAACTTTGTAATATGGCACTTTTTGTACCACTGTCTCCCTAAGATGATTCGCTGATGTTCTTCCTCTTTTGTAAGTCGCTTTGGATAAAAGCGTCTGCCAAATGAATAAATGAAAATGTAAATGTAGTACAATTCAAAAAGCTGCTTTGTGATCTTCATTGTTGGGTGTGATCTTATTACTAAGTAATTACTGTAATCTTATTACAGTTTTAACAAATGTAGTACATTTTACATAAATGTAATTAAGATTGCAGTTACTGAATCTCAAATAAGTTAATTAATTTTACTGTAAGTACATTATTTGTGTTGCATATATATATAAATATATACATATATATAAAATTATATTATGTAGAATGCATCTACAAGAAATTGGGTTTAGTCTCTTTACTTTCCTTTTTTAGTAAGAAACTTTAAGTAAAACCATTACTAATGTGATTACTTTTCATATAAAGTAACCAGTAAAGTAATTGATTAAATTTTTTAGAGAAGTAATTAATAATCTGTTGTGGATTAAATTTTTTGAATAATTTATCTCACACTGGTAATCTTAAAATATTATACCAAACATTTTGCCTCCACTGTTAAATGCATTGTTCACCCAAAAATGAAAATTCTGTCATCATTTACTCTCCCACATGACATTCCAACCCTAATTTCTTTCTTCCATGGAACAAAAAAGGAGATGTTAGGCAGAATGTAAGGGACTTAGAGCCTCAGTTACCATTCACTTTCATTGTATGAAGAAAGAGGCAATAAAAGTAAATGGTGTCTGAGACTTAAATTCTGCCTAACATATTTTATGTTTTACGAAAGAACGCATGGAACGAGGGTGAGTAAATTATGACATAATTAAAAATTTTGGGTGAACCTTTCAAATATAAAATTTCATTTTGAAAACAATATGTCCCACTGTGTGTGTACTATGTGTGTGTGTCTCGACCTGATATTCTGTGTGCACATGTGGACATTCATGAGCCAACCTTTGACACCTCCAGCCTGTTAGTCATGAAGGATAATTGAGCTTGTTAATGAGTCTGGAACATTATGGTCAAAAAGAAGCTTTTATCTTTCTTATTGATCTTTTTTCTCAAGAACACATACACTGATGAAATATCCCCTTAAAACTCAATTACTACATAGCTGCTTTTAGCCACACCTCCCACTCCCACAGCTAGTATCTCTCTCTTTCCTTCTTCCACACATACACACACACACACACACACACGCACACACACACACACACCTAGACACAAAATTATGCATGCACATACAAACAGACATGCACATGGCCATGAGGTGTGACAGGAATGAGTATTTACTTATTGCAGTGACAGATTCATTTCTACTGAGAGTTCATTTATGATTCTCTGCCACTCTCAGCAACTTCCCACACCCTCACACCAGAGGATCCTTCAGATGAAAAATTCTGTTGTAAGAAGTGTACTGTAACCCTCTCACAAAGTTTAAACAGTTCCATCAGGTTTCATGAATGACTCCTGAATGCTTTTAAAGGTTTGACAAAGAGGGTTGAGCCTTTTAAAATTGACACCAAAGAGATCGATAATACCTGGAGGAAGCTATATATTTGAATTACCATCCATCTTAATGGAAGTTGATTGGCTGGCACATGACTCTTCGAAGTACGCAACATAAATTCTGCCATATATAGGGCTAATATCCAATTGGCATCAATGGGGAAAGATGCTTTTTGCCCTCTGAATGTGTAGTTACATCATGTACCAGCAGGGGCTAACTGGCTCAAGCTAACCAGACACATTTTCTGTGAAGGAAAGACTGTTTATGCATCTTTTAGTTGTTTGGATTGTCAGCATGTTTTTACTCTATCACTTTGGTTGGCAAGAGACTTTTAGCACATCAAGATTTCCTGCTCTTTCACGAGCAGCTCAGTATGGTAAAGGTGGATACTGACACACAGGGCTGAAGAGGCTCTTGGTTGTAGAGCACTGACCTTGAACCGACACAAATGCTTTGAAAATCCTGATATTGTGAATGCTTCCACAAGCACTCCAGAGTACAAGAGCTCTACTTGTACTCAATCAGACATATGATCTGATAGAGAGAAAGAGAAGGATTATTGTGTGATATAATCAAGAGAAGAGAGGCAGAGAAGTGAGAGTGTGAGAGTGAACTGATTGATGCTTGAGGATATGGAGCCATGGGGGAAGGGGGGCAAGACAACGAAAGAAAGAGAGAGAGATTGCTGTGATGTCCAGGGCTTTTGGATGTTAAATATAGCCTGTTCCCCACTCGCTGCACCTACTGAGCAACAGACTGGCTCCTTTCTGCCTCAACAAACACACTCTATGCTCCTCTCTTTGTCCCTCTATCATTATTCATAATTCATCATAATTTTTCTTTCATTCCTCCTTTCTTCTGTCTATCTCTTTCGCTCTCTCTTCATCACTCTTTCATGATATCAGTAGATTTAAATGGATGTTTGCTTTGACCTGCCTTCTTTGGCGGTATTTGGAATGGTTCATCAACATTATGTGTTAATTTCGACAAGAGTGTTTGTATTGCAAGAGGAAAATTGTATTGCTTAAATGTTGCTCTTTAATAGCTCATGAGACTTAATGGACTTCTCAGCTAAATTTAATTTAATGGGGTCATGACATGTGAAATCAAATCAAATCCTTGATCTTTTGACACATAAAAGGGTAATTGTACTATAAAAACATACTGTACATTTCAGAACTGAAAACATCTCCCTTGATAGAAAAAGAGCATTTCTTTAAACCAAGCTGCGAAAATGGCTTGTTTGGAATTTATGGAACATGTGTGGTAATCAGGCTGATCATGCCCAAGAGGGGTAAAGGCGACTGGCAGCAGTTTGAGAGAGAGAGAACTACGAGCAGCTGCCCTGCATGTGTTTGTTAATTTTGTTTAAGTTAACCATTAAAAATATTATTTATTGCCAAGCCGGTTCTCGCCTCCTTTCTTCCCAACTCTTAATCATTGTTACACTGGTTCCGAAATCCGGGAAGGACGAGGGATGAGCTGTAGTAGAGCCCTCGCCACTGCCATCCACCCCAAAAGAACAGCCACGACCATCCATTGGGGGACGGAGGAGCCCGGCCGCCTGAGAGCTGAGGAACGGCCGCCGACCGCGAGGGGAGGAGGGGCTCCTAGCCGATCGCCTAGAGCGGTCAGGTCCCCTGCCAGAGGCGGAGGAGACCCCTACCGGCCGCTAACACGCAGTGGGGTCAAGAGAGTACCACCAACCGCGAGCAGGGAGGGGCTCATGGCCGACCGGCTGGAGCAGGAGAACTGCTGCCAGGGGCGGGGGAGAACCCTACCTTCCACCGAAAACGTGGCGGGGCTTTTCATCCGCCAGGGGCTGGAGGACTGTCTCCGATCAGACCGGGGAGGCATGGCAGTAGTCCAGTAAGGGGTGGAGGAGTGGCCGAGGACAAGGCTGCGGCATATCGGAGAACCAAAACATCTCTCCTCTCTCTCTCCCACTGTCGCACTGTTTTGGCCTTTCCCTCTCGTTTTTGTTGTTGTTGTTGTTTTTTCCCCTCCCCTTGTCACCCTCCCTGATCCAAAGAGATGGGGATGACCTGCAGGCAGACGGGGCCGTAAGGGCACGCCCCTCCCCCTATACCCCCGTGTATGTCACACCCGGCCCCTAATCAGGCTGATCAAGCCCTAGTGGGCTAAAGGCGACTGGTGAAGGCAGTTTGAGATAGAGAGAACTACAGGCAGCTGCCCTGTATGTGTTTGGCCTGACATGGGAGATTCATCTACACCAGCAGTTCCCAACACTGTTCCTGGAGCACCCCCACACACACACACATTTTGGATATCTCCTTAATCAAACACACCTGATTCAACTCATTAGCTCAATAGTAGAGACTTCACGACCTGGTAGTTTGCATACAAAATGTGCAGTGTTGGGGAGCCTCCAGGAGCAGGGTTGGGAACCACTGATCTACACCAAAGTGGACTTACACAGGATGCCTTCATGTTTATCTGGATTTAAATTATTTTCAACATAAACATGAACTAGACAAATGGTTTTGACCATTATCACGCATCTCCCACTGATTTTAAAAGCCAAGTTAAAACTCTAAATGAAGACCCCCATTCTGTTTCATTCAGCTGCGGTTTCTTGCTGTTGTGAAAGATTCTGGACTGTTTTTGCACTCATCTGTGCAATTTTTATTTGTTAGTCTTTTGCAGAAATGCACTAGATGGACTTAGAATTCTTTAAGAGAAATGAAAATAGACCCTTCTAAAAAGACCACAATTGCAGGTTACCTGCTTAAATTGTGTTGTAAAAAGATTTCCATGGTAAAGCAGCTTGCAAGTTTTGCTGGTGAACACCATGACTGAGCTATCCACCAACTAGTCCACTACCTAATCAGCATAAAATCTGGTCTTTTCATGAGGGCAACATTTTTTTTATAAACCGTAAGTGTAGTGCTATAAAATTAATGTGGATATTCTGGTGTTGTAGATATTTAATGAGAAATGTTTGCATTCATATTGCAATCTTTGACTTTTTCTGATTTTTGTATCTTGGCAAATCTAAGTACAGTTTGTGACTTTGTTGAGATCTCTTCTAGAGGAGACACATGATCTTTACGCAAAAGAAAAATAACAGAGGCAGGAGACTTTAGCGAATCGCATTTGCAGTTATGGAGAAGTAATTAAGATGTTAAAAAGATCTAATATGTGATTTTTCTTTCTTAAGGGTGTGTGTGTCCTGATACTTACCTGTTGCTTGTTCTCTTTAGAATAAGGTAACATTGTGGAAACATGGAACATGAGCTCATGACCCTGATAGACTGTGTAGATGGAATTAATTCCTGTAGTGCCATCTGAAAGAGAGAGAGAAAGTGAAAATGCGAAATTCAGTTGAAAAATCAACAAAAATATTCTTCAGTTTATTTGAAAACATGAGGTGTGCAGATTTGTCCTACTTTTAGTGTCCAGTCCTCCTCTATACCCGGCCCAGCCCTGCAGACAGATCGTGTCTCCAAGGAGATTCAAAAATTTGTCAAAGGTCACACTTCCTGTTTCTGAAAAAACAAACAAAAAAAAACAACAAGAACAATGTTTTCAGACAAACTCTGTCATCAAGAGAGTATATGGTGCACCATATGCTGTTCATATAGACATATGAATAATCGATGACTACTGAGTGAGAAATATTTATGAGAGATGATTATTATGAGTTCATCTGTGCTCACCATTGCTGAACATTTCATCATCTGTCAATTGTCCATCTTTGGCATAAAGAACACCAAATTTAAAGTTTACACTGCCCTATAAAACATACAAACAAACACAACTCTAAGTTAGAAACACACCCAACTTTGTAACATATTCAAAGGGATAGTTCACCCAAAAATGAAAGTTCTCTCATCATTTACTCACCCTCAAGTTGTTCTAAACCCATATGACTTTCATTCTACCATGGAACACAAAAGTAAATGTTAGGCAAACTGACAGTGACAACATTCATTTACATGGATACCAGAAAGAGGCTTATTGCAAGAAAGGGTGTTATTGCGAGAAAACGTTTTTTCCCACGGCACTTGTGTAAATAACAAATTATGTTTTATCCTCTATTGCTTTGCTTTATATCCAGATTTTCCACAGTTGTTGCTGTGTTTGTTTCCTTACCTTTCGATCGTGATCTGCAGCTGAATTGCACTGCAAAAGTGGTGATTCTCCAATGTATGAGCACATACGCCTACTTAAGGGGCAGTTGATATTTTACATTTGTGTGTATAAATGGGTATAGTTTATAGCATATGTGATTTTCTCACTGTACTTCCTGAAATTTTGAATTCTTTCTGCTGTGTTGACATGTTCTTGGGCTCCATACTATGACGTTTGTTACCCCATTCTGTTCCACGCACACAAACTCTTCAAACACACATCTGAACGCCGCTTATCCATTTACAAGACAACATTAAGTCATGTTCTTTGAGAGAAACCTAGGTGTTAAACCGCTCTCTCTTAATCCCTTAAACAGCATTCTAGTTTATATGTTTCAGAATACCACTTTCTGCAAAAATCCTTGAATAAAAAACAGTTTTGTTAAGAGCATGTAAACATAGTCAGTCTCCATCATCATCCATTCTCACTGTATGGAAAAAAAGATGTTATAGTAGTAAATGGCTGAGAATCACGTGCCTAACGTCTCATTTTGTGTTTCACAGAAGAGATTAGTCACATGGGTTTGGAACAGCATAAGGGTTTGATGAGAGATTTTTCATTTTTGGGTGAACTATCCCTTTAATGTAATGAGCACACTGTCATAGAGAACTGTATCTTCCATTATAGTCAGCATTATATGAAAGATGTTTTTCTCTCCATACATCACATATACACAAATTAGATGCACACACACATTTGACAGTACATACCTCTTGCTCCTCCAACACCAGTAAGTCCTGAAAACAATAAAAAGCAATTTTGGTCAAAATGTCAATTATATCTCAATTAAAAAATCTGTTCCCAACAGTGTTACATTTCCAAATACATGAATGCAACTGACAATCGCCTCTGAAAAGCAGCATGCATTTTCACAAAAGAAAGTTCTCTAGAGCAATATCATTCCGTGCTGCAGACAGTGCCTTGCCTTTGAACTCTAAAGTGATTGTGGAGCAGAAGAAAAACAAAACAGACTAGAAATAGACAGTAATTCAAAGTGCACAGTACATGCAAGAGTTGATTGACAGGTGTGTGTGGGTGGCACCTTCTGAATCTCTGGGTTAAGGATCTCCCTGGGGCCCTTCTCAAAACGATCCACATTCATGGCACTGGAGGGGAAGGAAAGGGTTGAGAGAAGAAAATAATTTTAATATATAAATTTCATTTTATTTTTGTGAACTAGGACTGTGTAACACACTATAATAAATTTCCACAATATGTTTGCGATGCTGTGCTGGTGAAATAAAATAAAGCAACATCTTGAATAACATTTCAAGAGATTTTATTTCGGCATTAAGTTTCCAAAAAAGCATGTCATTACACTAGTTTCACAAACTTTTCATGTCTTACAACTGGGTATAAGATCATTAAGAGAGAGGTGTTTTAATAGGGTCTGTAATTTAAACGTAAGAAGCAACAACTCTGTTAGTGTTGATTCAATTCGTCTCTGTGAATCAGTTCAAACTGTTCCTTTCAATTGATTGATTAAAAACTCTGATTCAACTATTTATTTGCGTCATCGCTCAAAATGTGCATTCCCTCACATGGCATTTTTCATTTATTAAATGTATTTTGTTAAAACATGAGTAGGTAAATATTGCTGTTTATAATTAAACATTGAAACAGTGATGCATATAAATTAAAATGATCAGATCTCATTCTTCATTTTGCTAATTTAGTAAAAATTAGAAAGGAAAACCTACCTTATATTTATTACTTCAAGATTCTGACTGTAGCTTCTTACATTAAACATTTTGAATCTAATAAGCAAGTATTGCTCTTTGGTCAAAAATATGGATCCTTTTTGGTAAAAATAAAATAAATAAATAATTATAATACCCCAAATAACACCCTTTTAAGATATTGCATATCGCAAATGCTGAACAATATTCCCTTTTGGAGGCAAGTAGCATGCAGACAGACTTACCTTAATATAGATTTGACTGATAGGGATTTTGTTGGACTGTATGGAAGGCTGATTTTTAGAGTACCCTAAAGGGGAATGGCACATTTAACAAATTAGAAAAAAGGTGCCTTGAAGCATCCATGAAGTATTCATGTACATTAATGAATACGTCATAATAAGAATGCCAGCCAACATTGCTGGAGGCTATAACACAGGTTTGTTTTCCAACTGAGACCTTGTTACTCACAGGAAAGTTCATAACATATTAATACCATATCACTCTGTCACTCAGTGGATGTGGATGTCTTGTCATTGATCTAGGGATTCAGTCTTAAAACACTGGCCTTTCAGACAATAGAGCCAAACAGCTTAGAGTCACTTCCAGAAGAGGTCAATCTATCATGTGAGTCATTGCTTACAGGCACTTGCGCACAAACTAAAACTGACGCACACGCATGCTGTTACCTATAATTGTCTGACTCACCATCTTGCGCCAGAGGATGGCTCGATACTGTGGGATCCTCTGGTTGTTCTGATCTGACAGGACCACAGACAGAAAGAAGGGGTTCTTCTCTGCATCTGTTCCCACATAGTTCTGATGGACTAAAGTGAGAATACAGGGCAAACAATCAGGACAGATATACTTTAAAGGAATATTTCACCTAAATATTAAAAGTCTGTCATCATTTACACACCCTCATGTTGCTCCACACCTGTTTCTATTTCTTTCTACCATTGAACACAAAAGGAGGTGTAAACTGTGGCGCTAAGAAAAGTAATTATATTTGCAATTACATTTGATGGTGCTAGTGGCACAGAATTATTATTTTTTTACCTTAAATATCTTAGTAACTATTACATTGTTGCAGGGCCAGAGTGGTTAAACAGGAGGACCGGGCAAATTCCCGGTGAGCAGCTCAAAAAACATGTGCCGGCAGGTCCGCATGTTTATTATTAAACTTTTATCATGTGTGTCGCATAACAGTTGCCAACCGTCCGTATCATCTGGTATTTATGGGATCAGAATTGCATTCTGCATTATACTGTATTTTATCATCTCACACCCAAACAAATGAAAGAGCGGGCTGTGAGAGATGAAACTGGCTGTTGTGCCACACAGATGCTTCACTTGACAGCAGGGAAAGAATTGAGGAAGATCCAGCGAGAACAGATTACTATTATTACTAATACTAGCTCAATGGATGAAAGTAGATCACCACAAGTTCAATACTGATTGCAGTCTTACAATCTCAATAAGTTAATCTCAGAAATCATCATTCCTTGCACAGCAGAATGATACTAACAATATTCATTATTTTCACAAAATACACTGGAGTATTTTGTGAAAATAAACACAAAGTTTAGAATAATGTACAGATTTTGATATTTCGGAAAGAAATTGGTACATTAAATCACCAAAGTGGCATTCAGCTGATCACAAATATAGTCAGGACATTACTGATGTAAAAAACAGCACCATCACTATTTGAAAAAAGTAATTTTTGATAAAATCTAGACAGGCCCCATTTCCAGCAGCCATCACTCCAACACCTTATCCTTGAGTAATCATGCTAAATTGCTAATTTGGTACTAGAAAATCACTTGCCATTATATCAAACACTGTTGAAAGCTATTTGGTTTGTTAAATGAAGCTTAACCTTGTCTTTGTCTTTGTATTTGAGATGCCACAGTATGCAAAAGACTGACATGTCTTAAGGTCAATATTAGGTCAAAAATGGCAAAAAAGAAACAGCTTTCTCTAGAAACTCATCAATCAATATTTTTTTGAGGAATGAAGGCTATATGATGCTTGAAATTGCAAAAAAACTGAAGCTTTCATACAAAGGTGTACACTAAAGTGTACACCTTTGTACAAAAACAAACAACAACTGGCCCTAACAAGGACAGAATGAGATATGAAAGGCCAGATGTACAAATAAACATGAGGATAAGTACATCAGAGTCTCTAGTTTGAGAAACAGACACCTCACATGTCCTCAGCTGACATCTTCATTGAATTCTACCCGCTCAACACCAGTTTCATGTACAACAGTAAAGAGAAGACTCAGGGGTGCTGGCCTTATGGGAAGAATTGCAAAAAACAAAACACTTTTGAAACAGAAAAACAAAAAGAAAAGGTTAGAGTGGGCAAAGAAACATAAATATTGGTCAACAGATAATTGGAAAAGAATGTTATGGATCTTAAACCCATTGAGATTTTGTGGGATCAGCTAGACTATAATGCATGAGAAGTGCCCAACAGGACAGCCACATTTATGGCAAGTGCTACAGGAAGCGGGAGTGAAATGTCACCTGAGTATCTGGACAAACTGACAGCCAGAATGCCAAAGATCTGCAAAGCTGTCATTGCTGCACATGGAGGATTTTTTGATGAGAAAAATTTGAAGTAGGTTAAGAAGTGCTGAACATTTATTTCAAATTGTAATAGTAATTGTTCACATTATCAATGTCCTGACTCTACATTGTGATCAGTTGAATGCCACTTTGGTGAACAAAGGTACACATTTTTTTCACAAGAGCAAATTACATCCATTATTCCAAACATTTGACTGCCAGTGTAAAAAAATACTTAAAGTAAATAAACACAGATGCAACATCACTACATCATATGAAAATAATGGGACAATTAGGGAACAAAACAAACTGAAAAGAGAACCTTCAATTTTGCATTATAAAATAACCATATTGCTGGTGTCCATAACACTTACTATCCAAGTAAAATAAAAGTACAGATTTGTTTTTGTCTTTTTTCACTCTTATTGTTGGAATTAGTATTTAAAAGATGTAAAGAAAATCACATAACATTCAGTAAGTTTTCTTGATTAATTTTATTGTAAGTTTAGTGTAAGACATCATTGGAGACTATAAATGGTCTACTTTTATTTGTGTACACTCAAAATAACAACAAAACCTTGTGCTTTTGTAAAATAAAGAAAATAAAAAGTGTGCACTTTCAGCAGTCTCTGTGTAAACGAGCACAATTCTGAAACACGTAAAAAGAAATTGACTGAAACTCCGTGAATACTTATCACACAAACATGAAACATATGTATAAAAAAGCTTAAAATGTGTACTTTTAAATAAAACAATTCAAATTTAAAATGTCTAGGTTACTGTTGTAACCTCTGTTCCCTGATGGAGGGAACGAGACATTGTGTCGAAGAAGCGACACCAGGGGTCTCTTTTGAGAGCCTCATGCATCTCTGAACTTGAGAAAAGGCCAATGAGAAATTGGCAGACAGAATTTGTATATCCCGCCCCCGGACATACGGATATAAAGGGAGGGAAATTCGTCTGTCCGAAAATGAGGTTCGGTCGTAACAGTGGCTCGGTTCAGCAACGTGGCCGGGACGACACAACGTCTCGTTCCCTCCACCACAGTAACCTAGACATTCCCCGTCTGTTGCTCACTTTGACGTTGGGTCGAAGAAGCGACACTAGGGGTCCAATTTTAATACATTTTAAGTCCACACGGGGGCCCGACCTGTGGGGCACCTATTCCATTACAGAGTAGTTTGAGTACTCGTAGTGGGTCTGGTCGGGGAATTCCTCCACTGAATTTGCGGTCCAGAGGGCTAGGGAGGAGTCATCCAGGGAGCCAAGTTAGTGGGATCTCCTGAGATAAGGGCGCACAATATTACCTCAGTGGAGGGAAAGTGCGCTAGCTGCAAGTGGTACACCCGGTCAGTTGTTACCACGTTACCGAGTTCTACTGGCTAAGACCTGAGAGAACACAGGATGAAAGCGACTCAACCCTAAGATTGTAAAACCTCGTAAAGGTATTGGGTGTTGCCCAACCCGCTGCTCTGCATATGTCTGCTATGGAGGTGCCTTTGGCCACAGCCCACGAGGATGCCACACTTCTCGTCGAGTGTGCTTGAACCCGCAAGGGGGCGGGCACGGCCTGGGTGTGATAGGCCAATGCTATGGCGTCAACCACCCAGTGGGAAAGCCTCTGTTTGGAGACAGTGTTCCCTTTCCGCTGCCAACAAAGCAGACAAAGAGCTGCTCAGAACGTCTAAAGCTCTGCGTGTGGTCCAAATAGATACGCAAAGCATATACTGGACACAGCAATGAAGAGGCTGGGTCTGCCTCCTCCCGGGGCAGCGCTTGCAGGTTCACTACCTGGTCTCTGAATGGAGTCATAGGAACCTTGGGCACGTAGCCCGGTTGCGGTCTTAGGGTGACGTGAGAATGTGCTGGACCGAACTCCAGGCAAGTGTTTGTAGCGACTGGGGGAATCAATGAAGGAATCATTAACTCGGCAGGTTCCGAACAAACAAGAACTTACTGTTGAAACTCCCCTAATTACTGAAATAGCGCCAACCAGTCTCCACAAGCACAATAAATGTATTGACAAAGAGACAATGAACTACTGACAGAGAACCGCATGTGACATCCGCATGCTCACCACATGCTTATCGTGTGGAAAGGAAGGGGGGGACTTTTGAACGTAAAAATGTGTGTCTTTCTTATAAAGCCTAAAAGGGCTTAGTTTTAATGAAATATGTTGTAATCCCTGTGTGCTATGTATTTTGGTGTAGATCAAAATTAGTAGAATTGTTTAGTAGTGTAGGAGAACTCATTATATCTAATAAGAGGCTTTATATTTAATAGCCTGAGTGTAAGAATGTTAAACCCACTTTTAAAGGTACCAAATATACCTTTCTTGGTATCAAATTAAACCTTACGATTTGTCCGAGCTGAATTCGAATATAAGATCTCTGTAGAATGATATTACGCGATCTTTTGAGTCATTCAGCCCAAAATCTCTTACTGTCATAAACATGCAAATGAGCCTTGACAAAGGAATCATTCTCCTGTCCCAATGGAAGGAGAATTTTACGACCTCCAAAGGAATGTTCAGAGAAGTGCTGACCCTCACTTCATTCTCTTACTGAGAAAGAGAAATGAACCCTGTTAATCCTATATATATATTCTATATATCCATGTGATAAATATTGACATGTATCTAATGTGCCATCTCACATTTTCCCTTAAATGTGCTTGATCTATGTTTTCTTGCAAACTAATGGGTTAATGTTTCAGACTTTGCATACTATGGTTAACCAAAATCATATGTTGTGGCATATTTGGTCTCTATAACTTGGTATTTTGAAGATTGAAATGACTGTGTACATGATATGTCGATAACAACAACATATTACAAGTATATTTCCTATTTTCTTTCTTGCACATGCAATGGGCAATTTTACAACAAGCAATAAACCAAATTCCCGCCTAGAACTCAAACCCTTCTTATTGGTCGAGCCAATGAGAGGTGGGACCTGTTTCCTGAGGGTATAAAATTGCTGCGCCCACTTCCTCTTTCTCTTAGCCCTCTCTTAGCCCTCTCTTGTCTCTTATCTCTTCACTCTCTTATGCTCCTATGGCTTCCTGCCTCTCTTGTTCTCTTGCCCTCTGAGCCTTGTGCTCTCTCACTCTCTCGCTGAATGATGCCAAACTAGAAGGCCCCAAGGACTCCCAAGCATGCGCCAGGCTACGGCCTTGACTTTCCATTCACCAAAGATTCTCTGACTCCCACTGGTCCTCTCTCATCAAGACAACATCATCAAAGATCAACTCAAGCCATCAACAAATTGCATCAGGACAGTTTAATTCAAATGGGACATGCAAGTATCAAACTTAGTCTCATTATTTGATACATTAAGTATCCTTAACCCCTTTCTAAAAGGGCGTGTCAGAACTAATATGATGGTTTGCTCAGGCTGTTGATCTGCTGAACTTCAAACAATGCTATAACTTCTTGCCTTCCTGTATTCTGCTTCAGCCCTCTTTCCCTTGGTAAACTGTATGAATGTATGTATATGTATGTTAGAGTAGTTTAAATGTTTAGTCTAGTTAATAAAGTCTTGTTCATGTCACATGTAAAGTTGTCTGTGTCTCAAGCTCATATCTAAAGTCACTAATCATAGATTTTGACTACTTGCTCTTAATGCTTAGTAAGAAAGACATTTCCCTTGCCCCGGAAATGTACATTTCTATTAATTAATTAATTAATAACCAAAATTGAGTGTTCACGGGATGAACCGAGTATTTGGTTGTAATGTTAATGTAGCTACATCAAGTTAACCCGATTAACTGATCCAAATATTCATAATTGATTATAACAAGTTATGATTGATTATTAATATTTCATAGAGCTGATTCAGCTACCTAATGGTGGAAGAATATAGAGCTGATTCGCTACATAATGGTGGAGAATGTGCGGGCATGATTAAACAAAGGTTATGAGCTTGAACCACTGTCAACCTAAAAGTGTGCATTGAATAATTCCGGTCAGAATAGGACATGACATGCGAAACGGCATTTGCTTCACTAGTTGCTGGCTTGTTTGGATCGCGGATAAGGTGATGGCTTGAATTGACATCTATACTGTAATTGAAAGAGTCTTAACACATTTAAGCATATTTTCAAAAGGTATCAGTGTACTGAGTAATATGATTTTAGCGAAGAAACCCTAATTTCAGTATTAAAGTGTAAGTCTGTTTTGATGAAGGAATCTCAGCTCAGCGGCATGTAAACTGTACCAGAATTGATTGCTTAACCTGTTTCTGATGAAGAAATCTCAGTACAGTGTTATATAAATGTAGATTTGGGCGATGCTCCCCTTTTCACAGTATAAAGGCCTTACAAATTATAGTTAGATTGATGTCCTTCATCTAAACCTTATGTGTGCGTCTAAAAGCTTAGCTTCCTGGTGATCAAAACTGTGTTTCACTCACTGAAACTCTGAAGTGCATTGGTTCCCATGACAACGACTTGTCACAGGAAGTGCTCACTCCAGATAGCGCATGTGTTTCCTTCCGACACCATTTTGTAAACAAACCAGCCTAGGTGGCTAAGCTAACCCAACTTAGCAGCCCCTTAGCTTAGGCTAAGCTAACTAATAGCTTCAACAGTTAGCTGCTAGCATAATTTACATGAAGCCTTTATCTACAGCTTGTGTGCATGCAGAGTGAAGTGATCTAAACCATTTTCCTTTAACCCCATTTCTGGTTTCTGAATTCTCACTTTCTCTTTCCTTAACTTTAATTCTTCACATCTAACTTCACCTGCACCTTTCAGGTGCATCCCTTACTGAACGCTGTTCAGCTAAATTTGCAGTTACTTTGTTAATTAAATCTAAAAACTTAATTACATGTAAACTGTTTAGATAGAGAATAATTTTTATAGTTATTGGGAACTTTCAATGGCACGTTGACTAAACTTTATAGAGGGACAAACACATTGTGTGGTCTTGAACACGCTAACAGCTGTGACCAACTATAGAATGATGCCCAAAGCAAATCTAATTGTTGATCATAAGTGCTATTGATTATTCCCAATACAAGGTTATTCTGCTATTTTAATCACTTCTTCAAGTCTTTTTATTATTTTTACTAATAATAGAAGTCAGCTATTCATTTTCCCATTTAACCCTCTTGGTCTAGTGTGGTTTTATTTCCCCATAAAACTGCAAAAGTAACTAGACATACTTTTCTTCTCGATTTTGTGTTTATTTGCAACAAGTTGCTTAAATTTTATGAGCCAGCTACACTAGTAATCTAGACGATTTCTATGGCATAATTTTGAGCACCACTAATAGACACAATCTAATAGGAAAGCTCTTTTCTTCCTCTTTCTTTCTCCTCTTCATGTGTTCAAAGATCAAGCCTGTTGTATGCTATCAGTAAGTGCTGATAAATAAATTGACCCAAAGAAACATCTTAAGTCATTTATTAAATCTAGGCTTACGCTCTTTTAGCAAAGCCACTCAGATCCACACAAATCTGAGCACCCTGCTATTTGCAGCTAAGATAGTAATAATCAGGAACACATTTCAATTGTTAACCACACCTAGCAAAACCTAGCTGTACATTATACACCTTGCTGTCTCACTTTGCCTTTAGCTCCAAATTCTGTTTGATCTTGCATTAGTCCCTTGCCCTTACTCTCACCAGAAGTGTGCCAAAATGTTGCAGATGCTCAGCCTAACTGCCCAGATGGCAGGCCAAAAGGACTGGCTAGGTGTTTTGAGGAACACCCTTTTATCCCTGGCTGCTGACGACCTTCAGCAACAGAACAAAAAGCAACTGGAAAACGAGGGAAAAGAACTAATGACAGACGACTCAAACCAGAGGTATGAGCACAAATATCTGACTGAGGTTATCGTCCTGGCCCACAACCTCACAGGTTTGAAACAGGAGGTAAACAACCTCCAACGCCAGATCACTGAGTCCCAAACGGAGCTGACACATGCTAAAAACCGCATAGACCAGCTAGAGATGGAGGCTCAGGACAGACACAAGGACCCTGGCAGAAGGGAGTCACAGGAGGTAATCCACAGACTTCAAACGGCTCTGACAGCTGCTAAACAACAAGAGCAGTTGGAAAAGACAGCCAGAGAGCACCTGGAAAAGGTACTTTTTCACAAAGATTCACTGTTAAAAACAGCAAATTCTGAACTCTTGGACAAAGATGCCAGAATCATGGCCTGTGAAGGTCAACTGAATGTGTCCACAGCTGAAGTTAAAGTGCTGACTCAGCAGCTGGAAAACACCAAAGATGAACTTGACATGGTCCAACGAGAACTGAGACACTCTTACCTGCTGCAAAAGGAACCACAGCAGGAGAGACATCTCACTCCCCACTTGCAATCAGCAGAGAAACCTCCCCAGCCAAGCACAGATTTACAAAGGGGAGACAAACCCCTCTGCTTAACACGTCATCGGACAGTTTCCTTAAAACTTCTGCAGCCGCGGAAGGAAAAGGATTGATTCAGACGAATCTTGAAACGACACGTGTAGCGACACTCAAAGACCTCAACCAAATGGCCAGACATATCCCTGCATTTACACCAGAGCTTGCAGGAGACCACGACGTCCACGCTTACCTGCGAGACATTGACTTTCACCTGCAGTCTTTGATGAGTGTGAACCATCAAGATAGACTCCATCTGATCTGGATCACGTCCAGCCCAGACTTGCGACGCTTTCTGGCTCGACAGCCAGAAAACATCCAGTCTAACTACCAGCAGCTGAAACAAGCCATCATAACGGAATTCTCAGAGTCTAACAATGGACTGATCGCTGCCCTAGACACCAAACAGGGTCGGCATGAAACTCCCTATGTTTACTGCCACAGACTCAGACGAGCTTACTTCGGAGCTTGCAACAAACCTGGGATGGAGGAGGACACCAGCTTCAAGAGCCTTTTCCTCCGAAACCTCCATCCTATGGTAAGTCACCATTTAGGCATTATGGCCTGCCCCCACACAATGCCTATCCAACAACTGCGTGACCTGACACAGAAGGCCTTTAACAAACACAAGGCCTCACCCAGCAAACACCACAGGACGTCCCACAGCAGTCTACAACAACATCCTCCTGTACACCTTTCAAACAGGTACCAAACAGAGGCTGCACAAAGACAGCTAGAAACGCCTGTTTCTGAGTTACAAGAGCTGCTAGCACTAGCAAAGAGCTCCTGGAACAGAACTCCCCTGAGGAGTACTGGGAAGAACAAACCTCTGACTCTTGCCCAACACCACTCAGGCAAGCTCAAGTCAGCACTGCTGCCAGAGCAGAGTAACACTGCAGACTTCAGACACCTGGTGACTGGGTGCCGAACCAAGGGCGAACGGCCACCTGCTGCCCTTTTGCTACCAGTACTAGGTCAGTCTGAAACTCTCTCCACACTACACAATGCCCATAACCACTCCCTGCAGCCACAAACAAGCACCTGCCTCAAACAAACTGACTTCATAATGACAGGTGACACACTGTCAAGGCACCTGCTGCCTCTGCACCTGCTGCCTCTGCACCTGCTGCAGAGACCTGGATGTGGCTACTGTCTAGATCACCCACCGTGGAACAACCACCTTCTACAAAACCCTCATGATTCACCTGCCATCCGCCATTGTGATGATTGTCGCCCGATGATGTCTCCAACAGGGACATCACCTGGCGAAAAGGGGGACTGTAGCGACTGGGGAATCAATGAAGGAATCATTAACTCGGCAGGTTCGAACAAACAAGAACTTACTGTTGAAACTCCCTAATTACTGAAATAGCGCCAACCAGTCTCCACAAGCACAATAAATGTATTGACAAAGAGACAATGAACTATTGACAGAGAACCGCATGTGACATCCGCATGCTCACCACGTGCTTATCGTGTGGAAAGGAAGGGGGACTTTTGAGCGTAAAAATGTGTGTCTTTCTTATAAAGCCTAAAAGGGCTTAGTTTTAATGAAATATGTTGTAATCCCTGTGTGCTATGTATTTTGGTGTAGATCAAAATTAGTAGAATTGTTTAGTAGTGTAGGAGAACTCATTATATCTAATAAGAGGCTTTATATTTAATAGCCTGAGTGTAAGAATGTTAAACCCACTTTTAAAGGTACCAAATATACCTTTCTTGGTATCAAATTAAACCTTACGATTTGTCCGAGCTGAATTCGAATATAAGATCTCTGTAGAATGATATTACGCGATGTTTTACTATCTTTTGAGTCATTCAGCCCAAAATCTCTTACTGTCATAAACATGCAAATGAGCCTTGACAAAGGAATCATTCTCCTGTCCCAATGGAAGGAGAATTTTACGACCTCCAAAGGAATGTTCAGAGAAGTGCTGACCCTCACTTCATTCTCTTACTGAGAAAGAGAAATGAACCCTGTTAATCCTATATATATATTCTATATATCCATGTGATAAATATTGACATGTATCTAATGTGCCATCTCACATTTTCCCTTAAATGTGCTTGATCTATGTTTTCTTGCAAACTAATGGGTTAATGTTTCAGACTTTGCATACTATGGTTAACCAAAATCATATGTGTGGCATATTTGGTCTCTATAACTTGGTATTTTGAAGATTGAAATGACTGTGTACATGATATGTCGATAACAACAACATATTAGTATTACAAGTATATTTCCTATTTTCTTTCTTGCACATGCAATGGGCAATTTTACAACAAAGAGCAATAAACCAAATTCCCGCCTAGAACTCAAACCCTTCTTATTGGTCGAGCCAATGAGAGGTGGGACCTGTTTCCTGAGGGTATAAAATTGCTGCGCCCACTTCCTCTTTCTCTTAGCCCTCTCTTAGCCCTCTCTTGTCTCTTATCTCTTCACTCTCTTATGCTCCTATGGCTTCCTGCCTCTCTTGTTCTCTTGCCCTCTGAGCCTTGTGCTCTCTCACTCTCTCGCTGAATGATGCCAAACTAGAAGGCCCCAAGGACTCCCAAGCATGCGCCAGGCTACGGCCTTGACTTTCCATTCACCAAAGATTCTCTGACTCCCACTGGTTCTCTCTCATCAAGACAACATCATCAAAGATCAACTCAACCCATCAACAAATTGCATCAGGACAGTTTAATTCAAATGGGACATGCAAGTATCAAACTTAGTCTCATTATTTGATACATTAAGTATCCTTAACCCCTTTCTAAAAAGGGCGTGTCAGAACTAATATGATGGTTTGCTCAGGCTGTTGATCTGCTGAACTTCAAACAATGCTATAACTTCTTGCCTTCCTGTATTCTGCTTCAGCCCTCTTTCCCTTGGTAAACTGTATGAATGTATGCATATGTATGTTAGAGTAGTTTAAATGTTTAGTCTAGTTAATAAAGTCTTGTTCATGTCACATGTAAAGTTGTCTGTGTCTCAAGCTCATATCTAAAGTCACTAATCATAGATTTTGACTACTTGCTCTTAATGCTTAGTAAGAAAGACATTTCCCTTGCCCCGGAAATGTACATTTCTATTAATTAATTAATTAATAACCAAAATTGAGTGTTCACGGGATGAACCGAGTATTTGGTTGTAATGTTAATGTAGCTACATCAAGTTAACCCGATTAACTGATCCAAATATTCATAATTGATTATAACAAGTTATGATTGATTATTAATATTTCATAGTGCTGATTCGCTACCTAATGGTGGAAGAATATAGAGCTGATTCGCTACATGTTGCTGACAGAGAACGCTTGCAGGTCCCCAACCCTCTTGATGGAGGCGAGCGCGATCAGGGGGGCAGTCTTCAAGGAGAGGGCCTCGAGCTCAACTGAGTCAAGCGGCTCGAAGGGGGGTCTCCGAAGGCCCGAGAGGACCACTGAGAGAACCCAGAAGGGGAACAGGCTTGGCCGGGGAGGATTCAACTTCCGGCGCCTCTAAGGAACCTGATAATCAAGTCAGGCTTACCCAAGGACTTGCCGTCCACTGCGTTGTGGTGGGCCACGATAGCGGCGACATACACCTTCAAGGTGGAGGGGGACAGCCTCCCCTGATTGAACTGCGCATCTCTGCGAGTCTTCAGACTGGGAAGAACACCAATTTGTGAACAAGCGCCAATTTGGGGCGTAAAGTTGCCTGATAAAGGGAGCTCTGGCTTGGTTGATCTTGTCTACGACTGAAGGTGGTAGGCCAATTAGATCTTCCGCATTACGGGCCACACGTGGAGTTTCCAGAGATCTGGGTGCAGCTGCCAGATGATGCCCCATCCCTGAGAAAGAGGTCCTTCCTCAGGGGAATTTGCCAGGGAATGGCTGTCGTGAGGAGCACGAGATCCGAGAACCAAGTCTGAGTGGGCCAGAGGGGGCCACTAGAATGACTTGTTCCTCGTCCTCCCTGACCTTGCACAGCACCCGTGCAAGAAGGCTCACTGGGGAAAATGCGTACTTACGCAGCCCCCGGGGCCAGCCGTGTGCCAGCGCATCTGTCCTGAGGGATGCTTCCGTTAGGGAGTACCAGAGCGGGCAGTGGGAGGTCTTTTGGGGAGCGAACAGGACTACCTGTTCTTTGCCGAACCATTCCCAAATCAGCTGGACCAACTGGGGTGAAGCCTCCACTCTCGCTGAGCGAACCTTGTCATGACAGCATGTCTGCTGCCGTGTTGAGGCTGCCCAGGATGTGAGTGGAGCGCAGCGATCCGAGTCGCTGCTGGCTCCAAAGGAGGAGATGGCGGGCGAGATGTGACATGTGACGGGAGCGCACGCCGCCATGGTGATTTATATACGCTACCGTCGCGGTACTGTCTGAACAGATCAAGACGTGCTTGCCCCGGATTAGTGGGAGGAACCTCCGTAGGGCAAGAAATACAGCCAGCAACTCTAGGCAGTTGATGTGCCAATGCAGCGAGGGCCCTTTCCAGGAGCCAGCGGCTGCGTGCCCGTTGCACACAGCGCCCAAACCCTGTTTGGAGGCATCTGAGGTGACAAGAACGCGTCAGGACACCTGCTGTAAAGGGACTCCTGTCCGTAAAAAACAGAGGTCTGTCCAGGGTTTGAAAGTCTGGTGGCAGGCGGGGGTGATAAACACATGGTGTGTGCCGCGGCGCATGCCCATCTTGGGACTCGAGTCTGGAGCCAGTGCTGAAGCAGTCTCATATGCGTCAACCCCAATGGCGCGACCACCGCGGAGGACGCCATATGTCCCAGGAGCCTCTGAAAATATTTTAGAGGAACCGCCGTGCCTGGCTTGAACAAGGTAAAGCATTTCAGTACTGACTGCGTGCACTCGTTAGTGAAACGTGCTATCATTGAGACTGAGTCTAACTCCATGCTGAGAAAAGAGATGCTCATCTAGTTCATTCACTTTTCTGCACATCTGGAAGATCGCACGATACACAAGCGAGGAAACTCATGGATAGTGACGAAGAGTTACCATTTTTCTCAGAAGAAGAGCGGTACTCCGATGAACTTTTGTATTTTGAAGAGAGATTTGATCCAGCCGAGGATACAATTTCGGATTAGTAAGTAATTTAGTTTTACTTACATATTAGTTGACATGCTATTTTATATAAACATGTACATATTTTACTAATGGGTACTACAACGACTACAAAAGTCTTTATGTAAAGAAAATGTATAGTCAGATTACTTATTTTAACTTAAAACTTGATTTTGATCATTAAGTCTCCTCACATTCATTCTCTTTCTATCACATTCCTCAGTGCAGGGGTCTTTGTCTCCTCAGGAGTGAATTACCATCAATATTCACAATTATTCACCCCTCCGCGTATATGACCTTTCTAACATGAAAAGTGTCTTACAGAAGTTTAATTACTATATTGTTTTGTATGAATGAATGATCAGGATGGTTTTCACATCATTTTGTAGCAAAAACACTAGGCTACAAGATCCAGTTCTCAAAAGTCTTGTGGACAAATATTTAGTATGCGGTATATGGCCTTATTTCAATTACTTAAAATTTTTGTTTTTTCAGCTGAAAAAAAGAACAATGTCAAAGCATGTCAAAACTTCTCCAGGGCCCAAAACACCCTCAGACCCTAGTGGGTTAAATAAAATGTCTAAAATGCAAAGCACTGAAAATTGTAATTGTGAGTCTGTACATCTTTAAATATTTATGTACAGTTACTGTTCTTAAAATACATGACATTACATTTTTCTTTTTTTCTTTTCTTTTTACAACAGATGTAATGAAGTCTAATGTTAGAAAGCTCAAATCTTTTGGGTTGTTTTCTTTTCTGAATTACTTCTGCATTGAGCTTTTCAATGTGCTCCTTGGACAATGGTCCTTATGAATACAATAACAAAACACTGTGGCCATTGAAATGCATCCATTAAAAACTGTCCTCAGAGACGTGACTGTGAAGAGGCCTGTTTATTTAGCTCTATTCCTGGAGCATAAAAATAAGATGGAGAGAGGAAGGAAGAGATGAATGCCTGTTGTTTGTGGAGAATATTTTGGACTGAGACAGTCCAGGTTTACAGACAGAAGACAAATGAAAAGAGGCTGAAATCCAATTAGAAGACAAGATCTGCTCTGTTCCTCCACCCTTCCTCTGTAGCATATTCTGTCCCTCTCTCATTCAATGTGAGAGGGATTGAATGAGAAAGATATTTGTTGTGATCTAAATCAATTAAAAAGACACAGTATAACATCTGCCCCCAGAAAGTGTGTGGGAATAACAGTGCAATGTCTGTGTTTGTATATTTGATGAAAAGAGATAAAGACAGGGAGAGAAACAGAATGATGAAGAAGTGTGTGACCTGAGAAAGATCTGAGTATGTGTGTGTTTCTGTATGTGAATAGCAACTATTTCATACAGTATACTCTGACTAAGGGATGGGAGACATAGGAATTGCACTCATCTGGTTCCGATTCCAGTTCTTTTATGATTCCATTAACTATTTATTTAGCACTTTAAAGGAATCAATCCTCTAATAACTGGGAACATATTATAATGTTCTTATTTTATTTCTTCAAATATTGTTTAAATTTTTATTTATTTTATTTTTTTATGTATTTTATCTATAAGGACATTTCTACAATAAGAACAGTTCTAGAATACATTTTAATTGTCATTGGATTAATGTTGTCAAAGATATGGGCTTTAGCAGATCTAAATGTTCTTCCTCAGTTTTCATAATTTGAAAACAATATCCCTACAATCTTAAAATTATCACCATGGTTATTTTTCTTCTAAAAGTAAAGTTCATCAAAACCAATTTGTTAGTTGAGGGTGTGAGGTCATGTTTATTCTTCAGCCAGATCTTTACAATTTATGGCCAGATCTTAAGTTAATTGAATACCTCTGACTATTTTAACGCAAATAAACACATAAGTTTAATGGTGCTTAGTTATTGTTTTATATGTTAACAAGTTAACAAGTAAAAAATAATCACAGTTAGCCAAGATAAATATGGAAAAAAAGTTGGGCCCCATCGAGTTTTCGTCGGAATAATCTGGCGCCTGCAGAAAAGTAGTCGAAGAGCCCAGCAGATGCGGTATCAGCACAGTAGCAATGCAAAATAGTGGTGCAGGACACACATTAGAATAAGTATAGTGGTACATCTGGATCAGCGAAAGAATGCAAAAGCTCAAGAACTGTTAATAAACTGGATCATAAAAATTATTTGGTTACACAATAAATTAATAATAAAAGTGGAACTGGTTCTGAATAAGAACTGTTTCTCGATTCTATAGTGTTCTCAAAAACAGTGCTCAGTTATATACATTTTAAGTTTTTCCACTTAGCAATGAGGAAAATTCTCACAAAAAGCAATTTTTCAAAACCTGGGCTACATTTTTGTTCTTCATTAATCTGTGTGAGCATCAAGAAACCAAATGCAACTGATGCTGCTGCGGACCAAATTCTGTGAGTGGATATGTGCTTTTGGCATATGGCAATTCTGAGGGTCCAGATTTGTGTGTGTGTGTGTGTGTGTGTGTGTGTGTGTGTAGGCTATTTTAGCACAAAACCTCTTATGCACTAACCACTCTTAATCTATTTTACCAGCTGCAATCAGCACTGAAATCTTTACTTCGTCTTCGGGATTTAAATGACTAGTTTCAATGTACCCTTTCAATATAAATTAGGCTCAATGTAGATTGTGCTTTATTCACAAAAATTGCCTGGTGCAATTTAGATTGCGCTATTACCGTGAATGAAAGTAGGTGGTTTGTGAGATCTTTGTGAACATTTTCAGCCATTCATTTCAGCAGTAATTAATCAAATAATGATCAAATGATGGAGAAAACCATCATATCCTGGCATTTATCCAGATGTACGGTGTAGTCAAGTGCACTTCTGGCATGTTTAAGAGATGATTCAGGTGTCTGGATCACATTGATGACAGGGTGTCAAATACAGTGGTCTACGGTATCCTCTGATATAATATAATGCTTTGTGGCGCGTTTGCACCGTGGACTGACCTGCATAATTCCTTTATTGGATCGAGCGCTAAACAAGCACAGACAACGCATGCAAAAAAACATTGTTTTTACCAGGTGCACATCTTTCTTAAAGAATCAGCTCCTCTATATGTGGCAGAGGAAATCTCACCTTTTCCCAGGAAGTATTTGAAGAACCATCTGGTGTGGTACTCGGGGTTCTCCAAATGGACGTCAGTTCTCCTCCATGTTGCGGGCGTGTAGTCAGAGGTCTGCATAAAAGCCCCACCAAGAATGTAACTCATCAGATACCTTTATATGTCAAAACGCACAAGTACATAAATGCACATGCCAGTACGACCCAAAGTTAGTTTTATTTATGGAGCTTTGTCATAGGACACACACATACAGTACATGCAAACACATATGACATTTTTCTTACTTTGTGAAGTACCCTAAAATATGCTTCATGTGGTAACATCTAAATTAACTGGTTAAATTCAGTTAAAAATGGTACTTAATCAGACTAAATGTCTTTGAAAAGTAAGGTTACACCAACGGGAGTGGACCAAGAGGAATCTGAAGTAGATTCTTGAGGTAACAATTGCTGTTCTTCACTTTACACTGAAAAAATATTAACCTAAAAATGTGTTTCATGTGGTAACATATAAATTAACTGGTTTTATTCAAGTCAAAAGTATTATTTAACATGTCTAAATCAACTTGACTAAACACATTTTAAGGGTTAGATCAAGTAGAAATAGCATAAAGTATCAATTGCAGTTTACCACTTTTTTACAGTGTACATGTTATGCTAATTTCCATTTCACTAACCTTACAAATTTGGATATAAAAAATAATAATAATATAAAAACAGTGACGGTTCTAAGTTCATTATAACTGACATAATATATTGCTTTCATTGAGCGACTGAGTCATTCTAGCCAATTAAATGAGTTGTCTGACTGATTCAGTCAATGATTTAGCCCAATGACTCTGATTCAGAATGATTTGCCAATCAGTTCAACTGGCTCATTGAAAAGAACCATCCCAATCGTGAAGAAATTAACTTGTTGCATTGAATGTTGAACTGAACGTTCATTTTTGTATGCAGTCAGGGAGTAAACTCAGATTATATGCTCTATATTAGGACTAATAAAAAATATAGGTTTTCCACTGCATTGCGATGTTCGATTTGCGATTTGAACGTTCTCAATAGCTATTCTTAATCGCCATGATCTGTCTTTTCCTCTTTACGCAACCCTCCACTACAATGACAGGAAATAATTTGCATTTGCAACCAAATTTCGCACTATGAGACTAAAAATGTCTATGATTAGCTACTGCCTAGTAAATGTTTAGATTTCACTCACCAGTGATTATATGGTATAGTGGGGAGAAAGTTCAGCACTGAGATTCTTTCACTGCGAATTGGGAGTACGTAAATGTTTGGTTTGACTCGTTCCGCGTTATGTGTGTCCAAAGAAGAGATCCACGCAATCCATTTGTCATTGAATAACATCTCTTTTAATATCCTTTCTGTTCTTTACAGTCAGTTGTTGATCAAAAACAACAACAAAAATTTTTATAAAATTAACACATTCAATTCTAATCACGCATAGCAAAGCCTTTCGAGTCCTCTCTTGTTAATATGCGCTCATTTACAGATGCTCTTTACGGATCAGTTTTTTAGAGACAGTACAGAGTACTGATATAGCATGTTCAACACATCGGTGTAAATACTTATTATGCATGTAAACAATAAACATATAAGAAACGTCATGGTTACTGTCGTAACCTCCATTCTTTGATGGAGGGAACGAGATGTTGTGTCGATGTAGTGACCCTGGTGGTCGCTCTTGAGAGCCCTGAACACCTCCCATTCTTTGAGAAAAGGCCAATGAGAATTAGCGAGTGGAATTTGCATGCCACTTCTCTGGAAATACATATAAAAGGAGCTGGAATGCAATTCCATTCAGGTTTTGTGCTGAGGAACCGAGACAAGGTCCGGCCATTTCAACAGCTAGTACAGTGTTGTGGCAAGAGGGACACAATGCAATTCCATTCAGGTTTTGTGCTGAGGAACCGAGACAAGGTCTGGCCATTTCAACAGCTAGTACAGTGTTGTGGCAAGAGGGACACAATGTCTCCATCCCTCCATCAGGGAAAGGAGGTTACGACAGTAACCATGATGTTCCCCTTCTGTCACTACACTCGATGATGTGTCGATGTTTTGACACTAGGGGTCCCTATAGAAAAACGCCAACACAGCTGAACCGTGTTACGGAACTGCTGATGCAAGTGCAAGCAGGTTGCGTGCGTAATAGCAGGTGCATTAGACTGCATGTAACCTCCCCCAACGCCCCAAAAGATGTCATGTCATTCCGCAGGGGGGAAAGTAACATAACTAGCATGGGAGCAGGCCACGCCATCCGCTGCCTTTTCTCTCTTTGTTTTCTCTCCACAGAGTATTAGATTCGGCTGGGGCCAGCTAACACTATCATATGCATCGGGGAAGGTGTTCTTTTTCTTTCTTATTCTTTCAGGGGGAAAAGACCCCACAGAGACCACATCCTGCCCAAAAGGGGAGGTCAACATGTGGCAATATGACACATGGGCTCAACGGCCACACATGGAAGAGGCGTGGTGCTAGCTCCCACAATGAAGGGGGGGCTCTACAAACATGCGACCAGAGAGAGGAAAACAGAGAGCTCTGCCCAAGGGAGACACGGGTCTGCCGACAGGGAGACCGTAACGCAAAATATACATCACAGGGGTTACCAGAGTAATCGGCACCTGTGGAGCACCTATCCCAGTACAGGGCATATTAGACCCTGTAGTGGGGCTGGCTGCGAACCATAGGGCTAGGGAGGAAGGACATCCAGGGTCCACGACTTCGTGAACTCGACTGGGGGTTAAAGAGCAAGTTTTTGCCTCAGGGGACGGGAAAGGTGCTATACGCAATCAATACACCTGGCCAGATGTTCCGTATTACCAAACTCTACCTGTTCGTACCTGGGAGATTGTAAAATCTTGCAAAGGTATTGGGTGTTGCCCAGCCCTGCTGCTCTGCAGATGTCTGCTAGAGTTGTGCCACTGGCCAGTGCCCACGAGGATGCCACACTCCTTGTAGATGAAAAGTCCAAGTGGGTGCGCAAAGCACGCACTGGACACAGCAACGACAGAGCTGGGTCTTCCTCCTCCCAGTGCAGCGCCCACATGCAGTTCTTTTAGTGCCTTGGCCTGGTGTACCTGCAGGATTTCCATGGCATGCAGGGCGGAGGCAGCCTGTCCAGCAGCTCTGTAGGCTTTGGTCGCCAGAGACGACGTAGTCCTACAGGCTCTGGAGAGGAAGGCTCCTGCCAGGTGGCAGCGTTTTGCGAGCACAGGTGCATCACAACCGCCTTATCCACCTGTGGGACCTCCGTGTACCCATGGACCACCCCACCATCGAGGGTAGTGAGAGCAGACAAACCCGGAAGTCTGTCTCCGGCAGCGAATAGTGCCCTCCACGACCTTGTTAAATCGTCGTGCACTTCCGGGAAGAAAGGGGGGCGTGGCCGCGAGTGGCGCCCTGAACCAAGAAACCAATCATCAAGCTGCGAGCGCTCAGGGGAGGGTTCCAGTCCAACCCAATCATGGGGATCAGCTCTGCATCAGCCTCAGACTGGGCGAGCAGACCCGAAGGTGGCAGCCCAGTAGAGTCTTCGATGCAGCGATCGAAGCCTCATCTTGCTCACAAGCCCCGAAAGAGACGTTATGCTTGCCTGAAGGCGGGCTGGTCTCATTTCAGGACCGGAGAGGAGCAAACGAGTGTGCTGGGGAAAGGGAGGTCCGCAGGGGAATTATTAGGTGAAACAGCGGCCATTTACTCCCCAAATCGCCTCCAGCGCCAGCGGGGCTGGCCTCATACCTGTGGGTAGAAGGCCCAGCATGGGGGACGGCTAGAGTGGAAGAAGGAACGCCGTGACTGCAACGTTGCCATGGTCATATTCTAGCAATGAGAACATGAACCATCCAAAAACAATGCTTCAGTGTGATCGCTGCTAAGACACGTGAGGCAGCGCCCGTGGCCGTTGGAAGCGGAGCGATAATGGCCGCATCCAGGAATCACAAAGACGGAAAGGCATCTTTAAAAAGACGCATCTTTAAAAAGATGTTCGACGTCTAAGTGTTTGTGCTCTAATAGAGAAAATGCACTGTTTAGCAGGAATATACTCACTTTTAGCGCTGTTGAAGAGCCCAGGGGCGAAATCTGCACTCGACGTGCAGAAGGAGAGAAAGCCCCTAAAAATGCGCCGTATATCCAACAGCATACACTTCTTAACAGGTGAATGGAACAGCAGTAGTATTCAGCTTGCTGATAGTACAACCGCTCTGCTACGAAGAAAAAATCTGAATGGAATTGCATTCCAGCTCCCGTATGTCCGGGGGAGTAGCATGCAAATTCCACTCGCCAATTCTCATTGGCCTTTTCTCAAAGAATGGGAGGTGTTCAGAGCTCTCAAGAGCAACCCCTAATGTAACTACATCGACACAACATTGAGTAAGTGACAAAAGGGGAACTATAAGCTATATAATATAATATGATATTAATTAATTGTTAAAACATTTTTATATTAAATATGACACAAATGATAAAAAGGCAAAAACAATTGTGCAAATAATATTTTCATAATGTACCTTGTTAGAAGGTCCCCTGTATAATTAACAGCATTAGCTGGGAGAGATTTTCTTTCATATCAAAGTAAAATTGACTATAACTGAAATATACCCATTTGAATCGATATAGAATCGAATCAAAATATGGATAAATCAATATCTGTATTAATACCCAGACCTAATATACTGTATGTTCCACCGCTATGAAACAGCTTTGCAGGATACTCTGTTACACGTAAACACAGACATGTCTGGTATGTCTCTGCTTGACAACATTCACCCAATAATAAATTCAATCATGTTCCGGCACAAATGTGAAGTGATATTTTTATGCAGAAAAATTGTAAACAACTCAAAGAAAATAACAGGCCATAAACAATATCCCATACATATACTCCAAGAGTCAGGAACCCTGATCACTACAGTGACAACTGACCCTAAATCATTAACAACTAATCAGAGGTCTGTTTTGGTGGGATAAAACATAGGGGTTGTCATAGCTACAGTCTGGTGCTTGAGATGAAAAGTACAAGTGGATGGAGGGAGAGATGGAGGAACAACACAAAAACATTGGGGACTGATTGAATAACTTGGCTTGGACTGTTGTTTTTGCTGATGAATGTGTGTTTCATTGAAACACCTACAGACCCACTCACAAAAAAACAGCAGTTTTGGTTTGTTACTCCATGCCACACAATGAATACATCTGTTTTCTCTCTCATCCTCCCACTCATTTAATCTGTGTTTCTCTTTCTGTTCACCCTGACTTCTTACACATGTATTAAAATAAAATGTATTGCGCCAATACCTGCAGTGCTACACTGGTTTGAACTAAAAGCCATTAGTATGCATGTGCAAAAGTTCAAAACCTAGTTGAATCTCTCCATTGCCTTGAGAACTTCAACAATGGTAGTGCAATTTAACCTTTAGCCTAGCCATTTCTACACTTCTAAAACTTATTGGTCCATTATAAATCAGCACTATTCACACACTGTAATGCTGGGGCAGGCTGAAGACAAGATGGTGACAAGACGATGATGTAGTGAAGATCCCAAGTGCAGTTTTATTTAAAAAACAAAAATGATCCAGCAAACTTAAACGTAGCAAAACAATAACACTAAACAAAACATGAACTATGACATGATTATGACATAACTAAGAACCCATAAACAGGAACAAACCATGAAGCGATGTTACAACAACAATACCTGACAATGGACAAAGGCAAACATGAGGGTTTAAATATACAGGCATGTAACAAGATTACAAGACAACCAATAAAAAAACATGAAACATGAGTCAATAAAATGAACAAATGCAACATGAATCAATAACAAGACAAGACTAATAAACAAGGAGCCAATAAGACCAAAACACATGAAACATGGCGGAACAGGAAATCACATGACAAGACATCTAACAAGAAACAGGAACACGAATCATGAACTAAACCACAAAATAAAAGACAAGAAAATCAAAACATTGACAAAAACACACATAAATGTGACGCACACACAGTACACCAGAGCCAAAATTTAGACATTGAGGGGGACGTTAGGGATGGGCAAATTAAGCCTCCAGAATTTTCTCCCCTGATTGCTCCAGGAAAAGATTCAAAGCCTTGGGAGTGTCGGAAACAGTGCCACCTGCTGGTTGGTAAATTTTAAAGCAGCCATAATCCCAGGGATGCAGCTAATAAGTCAGGGATGCATATGAAGCGCCTGATGTAGTTTAGATCCAGTGTCCACCAATAAAAGCCTAATAATGCTAAGTGAGTTGATTTTCATCTTCTGACAATGTTATTCGTTTATTATATTGTGGCAATAAATGCCAATATGAGTCAATATGATTCAATGTGATCTTATTATTAATGAACAAATACGACTAACAGAGTTGTATGAGGCAAGCATCTGGTGCTCTAATTATTTTTAATAATACGTGTATTACAGGATATATCAATGTAATTTTAAATAAGTTTGTAAATGTACTTAAACTTCCATAAACCCATAAAATAGTAATCGTCTGGATTCAATCATTCCGACACAAAGTGAAGCACGCACGTGACTGGACAGAAAGCGAGGCTTCATTTTGTTGTTGATCACTTGATTCTCTGAAAACAATACACGTTCAAAATTGTGCTTCATACTCAATACATGCTTTGAAGCTTCATTTTCATCCCTAACATCACTAGGGGCTGTATGTTCCTCAATATACCATACCATACCAACTTTATTTGTTAAGCACTTTACAACAACCAAAGTTGACCAAAGTGCTGTACATAAAAATATAGAAAAATATACATAAACATATGTACAATTAATAACCATACAATAAAAACAAAGTAACAAATACAATCAAGTAAATAAAATCGAGTAAATAAAATCGAGTAAATAAAATCGACCTCTCACTAGGTGTTAAAAGCCACAGAGAAAAGATGGGTTTTAAAAACAGATAAAGAAGAGGCCTGCTTTACATGCAAAGGCAGATCATTCCATAGTCTAGGGGCAGACACAGCAAAGGCACGGTCCCCTCTGAGCTTACGCTTAGTTTTAGGCACAATCAGGAGCAGCTGATCATCTGACCTGAGAGCGCGGACGGGTTTATAAGAGTGTAGAAGCTCAGAGAGGTATGGCGGAGCAAGACCATTTAAAGATTTAAAAGCAAATAACAGAATTTTAAAATGGATCCTAAATTGAATAGGCAGCCAATGTAATGAAGCTAAAATAGGGGAAATGTGCTCATGTTTACGTGTGCCTGTTAAAAGACGTGCTGCTGCATTTTGTACCATCTGGAGACGGGTGATGGAGGACCCACTAACCCCCACATATAGGGAATTACAATAGTCCAGCCGTGTAGTTACAAAGGCGTGGATTGCAGTTTCAAAATGTTGTCTTGACAGAATTGGCTTTATTTTGGCCAGCTGCCTCAAATGAAAGAAGTTTGATTTGACAACAGCTTTGATGTGACTGTCAAATTTAAGCTCAGGGTCCACTTTAACTCCTAGATTTGTAATGTTAGATTTAATATAGGGTGCCAAGGAGCCCAGATCTACAGGCGGGGTCCCAGTTGTGCCTCCAAAAACCATCACTTCTGTTTTTTTATCATTAAAATTTAAAAAGTTCAGAGCCATCCAGGCCTTTATGTCGTCGAGACAATTGAGTAGTTGTCCAACAGAGTTATCATTTTTCTTTTTAAGGGGTACATAAATCTGACTGTCATCTGCATAACAGTGGAATGAAAAGCCGTACTTTCTAAGTATGGAACCAAGTGGAAGCAAATACAAAGAGAAAAGTAGAGGGCCGAGGATATTCAGACTAGTGATAGACCCTTATGGGTTTTCAAGGGCTGATTCGAAACTATTACATTTGGTCCCCTCAGTAGTGCATATGTGATACCAGCTGTACATTCACATACATAAACAAACACATTTCAGACTGTATGTGTGTGGCACTCTCACCTCATCTAGTGAACCGTTCTCCACCCTGAATCTCCCAGCTCTCTGTATGGCTCCGTCTGCATCACTGGAGATGAGCTGAAGAGACACAAAGAGGCACCATGAATGTGAGATCACTCTGAATCGCCAGGAGGAGATGACATAATACAGCTTGCATAATACAACTGCAAACAGTATATTTACAGTGGGGTCTAAGAGTCTGAGACCACACTGAAAATCTGGGAATAAAATTTTTATTTAAACCTGAAAATAAACTGAAAACGTAAAAAAAAAAAAAAGAAATTAAGAAATGTTCGGACATTAAATGAATAAAGAATATATACAGTTTTGTGCTATTTTAGGCCACTAGTCAAATTCAAACAAATCTGTGACATTCACAATGTTAACTCCATTGTATGAAAGGTAAAATTGTTTTGCTTCCATTGAAGCACACAAGATGCTCTTTGGAACTTTCACAAATCATGATGGGATAACGTGGTCCATCAGGTTTTTCAAAAACGTGTTGTGTCCATGCCACTCTGAATATTCACTCTTTTAATTATTACACTCACTGAAATTATTATGCTGATAATATAATTTATTATATTATCCATCCATCCATCGTCAACCGCTTATCCTGTGTACAGGGTCGCGGGGGGCTGGAGCCTATCCCAGCTAACATCATATATAATTTAATATAATTTAGAAAATGTATTCATTTTGAACAATGAAAACCAGAAGTGTTTTCACTGCACTTTTGGGCCCCATTGTGTGTACATCACTGCAAAAAAAGGTTACCTGCAACTGTTACCATAAGAAGCTATTTCTAGATTAATTAGTTTTGTTAGTGTAACCTAATGTATCCATTCAATTATGATAAATAACATTTTTAAAATGAATCAAACAGTCAATTTGATTTTAATTTGAAGCATATGTTTAGGTTAACATTTTTTAAGTGTCCTGCATGTATTCACTCAAGTTTCTCATCCTATGGAATCTATTGAATTGTCTTCAATTATGTTTAAAAATGGCCAAGACATGTTTGGAAGAGATAAACAAGATATGTTTATTAAAAGACCAAGAACAAAAGAGAGACAGAGAAAAAGGCAGCATGTGACCAATCTGCAGAACCATAAACTCAACACTTACACAGATGATTTTGTTTACATGAAGCCCTTCAATATCAATGCAGAGCCAGCTGCTCACATAATCAGAGACCAATTACAGGCAAGTGATCTCTGTTTGGTGATTTCTGTTTATCCCTTGATCTCTCTCTATGTATGTATGTGTGTGTGTGTGTTTGTGTGTGTGTGTGTTTGGCAAGTTACCATGTATACAATGGAATCTGTAACTGAAGTCATTTTAGTTAAAGCCAATCTGCACAAAGTCAATATGTGCCTGTGTGTGGGACAATCACTTGTACCTGACATGATGTAATCTCGTCTTTGCAGTAAAATTGCAACATCCCCCAGACGGAACATTGTTAGTTGCTAGGCAACAGAACACAGAACCTCTCCCATTTCCTTTTTCTTCAGTCACCTTGTTTTCCTCACATTTCTCCCACCTTTTTGCTCCACCTGTTGGTGTGTCTCCCTCTCTTTCTCTTCCTTTTCAGACTGCAGGTGCACTGCAACTACAAAGACTGGCTGTAAGCATGTGAGATAGCTGTTCAATTACTGTAGTGTGTGTGTGCGTGTGTGTAGGTGAGGGGGGCAGATTTGTGTGGTTTACAAGGACATTTTGTAGGTTTCAAACAAGGGGATTATGCTAGAACTGTGGTTTATGAGGACATTTCTAGTGTCCACATAATTTAAATCACTTAAAAAATATACTAAACAGAAGAGGCACTGACGCCATGCAAGAAACGGACGTGTGAGCGTTCAGCACTGCGCACTTTGCAAAATTTGTAATTATTTTCATGTTATAACCTGGTGAAATTTGATACACCAAGTTACACATTTGCTCTTTGAGGTAAAACATGGCAAAGAAGTCAAAATCCTGGGGCTCTGGAGACATTAAAAGACACATATGTGTTCAGGATGAAAGCCCCTACAGGCCTACAGACAGGGGACTCGATTTGGTTGGCGCGGCAGGAGAGAAGATCCAGCGTCAACTGTCCAACATGTCGGTGATGCTGACGAAGGTTCTTGCTGACTTGGAGGATCTCGCTGTAAAACGTCGAGATAATTACAAGAGTGGCAGCTGTTGAGAAATGAGTCGATTATCTGGAGTCATCGGATACGATTTATCTGCTAATCCGCCTGCGACCAAAGTTGATTTGGAACATATTTTTGAAAAGCTTAAAGATTTTGAGAATATAAGCCGCAGAAATAATGTCTCAATTGTTGGAATTACGGAGCACGAGGAGGGCAGTGATATGGTGAAATTCCTAGACAAGCTCTTCCCGAGTCTGCTCGACATAACAGGCCATAAAATGGAAATCGAGCAAGCTCACAGATTCCCAGCTCAGAGATCTGCTAAGCCTCGATCAATCCTGGTCAAATTTCTGAGATCATCCGATAAATATCTCATGTTGTGCCAGGCGAGGAGCAAGGAAATCTTTCTTGGAAGAATCACAATATTTTCTCGTTCCCAGACTTTGCAAATTCAACAAGAGAGAAACGCGAACGGTTCAAGGAATGTAAGAAACTCTTACATCAGTAGTATTATACATGCAGAAGAATTGAAATGGCATGATTTGAATCTAGGAAAAACCCAACCTTGCTAACCTGTTGACACCCCCTTTTTGAGCACAAACCATGAAAATGACATACCTGAACTTAAATGGTTGTCTTTACTAGACCCTTTGGAGTATGGACACAGTTGTAGTATATTTTGAAAGAAGACACTATGGGCTTTATTTCCCAAGTTTTAGAATTAATATACAGTATGTTCATAAGTTAGAGAAGCTGAATTTTATAGTAATGGAAATATTTTGTTATAAGTTTATATGGAATCATTAAAAAATGGAAAGCTTCCACCAACCATGACACAAGCCCGGATCAGTCTAATCTTAAGCAAGGACAAAGACCCAAACGAGTGTAAAAACTACCATCCAATTTCCCTGATCCAGTTAGATGTAAAACATTTTGTTTTACATCTAAAAATTCTGGCTAACCGATTAAGTAAAGTTATGACATCTCTTATACATATAGATCAGGTGGGGTTTTTTCCAATTCGTAGCTCTTCTGATAAAATTAGGCATCTCATCAATATCATGTGGTCAGTAGCGAATTATCAATCTCCGGTTGCTGCCATCTCACTTGATGCCAAAAAGGCATTTCATATGGTTGCATGGGATTATCTTTTTAAGATTTTGGAAATATACGGGTTCGGGAGTACTTTTGGTTGGATTAAGTTACTTTATAGACACCCCATAGTGTACAAACAAATGTATCTCTGGATAGGGGCACCAGGCAGGATTGCCATCTTTCCCCTTTATTGTTCTGTCGCAGTAGCAGCCACGATAAGAAAGGAGGTGATTGCAGGAGGTGTGGTGCATAAGCTTCTGCTTTACACAGATTATATTTTATTATTTGTCTCTGACTCTACTAGATCTATGCCTTGCCTCCACAGAATTATTAATTCCTTTTCCAAGTTCTCAGGATACAAAGTCAATTCGTCTAAATCCGAAGCTTTGGCTCTGACAGCATACTGTCCAGAAAAGGCCTTCTAGCTTGGTGCTTTCCAGTGAACCAAACAAGTTAATTTTGATCCCTTAAAAAAAGGTTTTCGAATGATGTGGACAGGAGGGCTTCATTACATTTATCGATGATTGGGAAGGTTAATGTTATTATAATATAATATAATATAATATATTATAATTAATGTATATTCCAAAATTCAACTAGCTGTTACAGTCTCTCCCTGTAGATGTCCCCCTCTCTTATTTCAAGCAATTTGATAGCATAGCAAAGTTCCCATAAGCGTCCCATGTTAAATTTAAATAAGTTACATAGGCCGACTGACAAAGGTGGGTTAGGCCTACCCAAGATTTTGATTTATTATTATGCATTGGGTCTCAGACATTTGGCTCAATGGTTGTTTCCACCTGAGAGATCCACTCCCTGGTTTTGTATATAAAAGGAAGGTTTTTGGGGGTGTGTTAGGATCCAGGAGTTTTGGTTGAAAGTTCAGAGTCTTTTGTATGATGTATTGGGCACTCGGCTCTCGTTTTGCCCCAGACTCTGGTGATGGGGCAGTCATCCACGTCGAGAATATAAAGAGTTGTATCCTAACTAGTGTCATGATCGCCAGACAGGTTCTTTTAAGGGGTTGGAGGTCGACTGGAGCACCCTAATTTCATGAGTGGTGCTCAGAAATGGGGAGGGTGGCGGCCTTTGAAGAAGGGTCATTTAGAAGGCTGGGTAAATCAGATTTGTTTATAGAGAAATGGGGGCAAATTCTTGACATTATTGGATGTGTGTGTGTATGTATATATATATATATATATATATATATATATATATATATATATATATATATATATATATATATACATTATTATTTTTTTTATATTTGTATTGTTATGTGTGTTGTCTATAATCATCTGTATATACTTTTATGTGACCACAGTGGTGTTTGTTGGGGGTTAGGGGTTGGGGATTGGGAGGTGTGGTTGTGGGGTTTAAATATTGTTTTGTACATGAGATATGTATTTACATTATTGCTCTATTGGGAGTCCTGAAAGCGGTTTAGTTGTTCATGTGGTAAATGGCATGAGGATAAAAAAGTGTTCTTGTGTCTGGATGTCCTGGCGCTAAGTGCTCTCAAGCGCCGGCTAGAGGGCAACAGTTCAAAGAGGGGTTGGGCAGGGTGTGTGTGGTCCAGAGTGATTCTACCTGCACATTTCCTCACTCTGGAGACATAGAGGTCTTGGAGGGTGGGCAGGTGGGGCACCAATAATCCTCTCAGCAGTCCTGACTGTCCGTTGTATATTCCTTCTGTCTGATTTGGTGGCTGAATCAAACCAGACATTTATAGATGTACACAGGACAAATTCAATGATGGCCGAGTATAACTGTCTCAGCAGCTCCAGTGGCAGGTTGTACTTCCTCAGCTGGAGAAGGAAGTACAACCTCAGCTGAGCCTTCTTGGGGGGAGGGGGGTTTCTCCTGAAGTCCTGTTTTGAGCGTGTTCAGCTCAAGGTTCTTGTGACCACACCAGACAGCCAACTGTTTAACCTCCTTTCTGTAAGCAAACTTGTCACCGTCATGGATGAGGCCGACGACTTTGGTGTCATCGGCAAACTTCAGGAGCTTGAGAGAGGGGTCCTTTGAAGTGCAGTCATTCGTGTACAGGGAGAAGAGGAGTGGAGAGAGAACGCATCCCTGAGGAGCACCAGTGCTAATAGCGAGGGTCCCTGATGTGAGTTTCCCCAGTCTCACAAGCTGCTGCCTATCTGTCAGAAAGCTGGTGATCCTCTGACAGATTGGGGTGGGCACGGAGAGCTGGGTCAATATGGTTGAGAGAAGATCAGGCATGATGGTATTGAAGGCTGAACTGAAGTCCTTAAACAGGATCCTTGCATAAGTCCCAGGTCTGTTGAGGAGTTGCAAGATATAATGCAGTTCCATGTTGACAGCATCATCCACAGACCTGTTTGCTCAGTAAGCAAACTGAAGGGGGTCAAGCAGGGGTCCAGTGATGTCCATCAGGTAGGCCAAAATCAGTCTATCAAACAACATTATGACCATTGACGTGAGAGCGACACACCTGTAGTCATTAAGTCATGTGATTTTATTTTGTCATGTGATCAGTGTGGGGGAGGGGTGTGAGACTGTGCTTTTCAAACCTGCAGTACATTCAGGTCCTTTAGGCCTCTCTACACAGATGCAGGATCATTGGCTGAAAACAAAAAAAATTATTTCAGCTTTTCAGAGTAGCTTCTTCTAGCCACTCTGATCTCCTTCGTCAGTGTGATTTGGCCTGATTATGCAAGATTTGATCCCCACTTCTGTAAGCATCCTCTTTGGCATGACGAAGCTGTCTGAGTTTTGCTGTAAATCATGGTTTATCGTTATTGAATGATAAAAATGTCTTAGTAAGGATCCTCACAGAAACTGATATATAATGTCACAGTATCTTTGAGCTCGTCCAGGTCTGTGGCTACAGCTTCAAAAAACTCCAATCAGTTCATTCAAAGCAGGCTTGTAGTTTCAGCTCTGCATCATTCGTCCATCTCTTTACAGTCCTTAATACAGGGTTGCAGTCCTTACTACAGCTTCCATATACAGTTTACTAAGATAAATGTTCGGTATAATATAGTAATATTATGCTATATTGTAAATATATAGTACTTATATGTAACTGTAACAGCGGGGCGTGGTCAAGCGCCCGTCCGGGAGAAAAGCGGTAAGGGCGCTCACACCTGAGCAAAATGATGATTAACTCCTGTGTCTGATTTCAGTAACATGAGGAGAGCGGCATAAAAGTGCAGCAGCGACGGAGCATGGGGACCCCGGACAACCCGTCCAAGAAAGACTGCTATACATATAAATATATTTAGTGAAAAAATAAAAAGCTTACCCCTTAAGCTGACGCCTGTTTCCGTCCCTTCCTTTGGCGGTTGTCACATTGGTGCAGAAACCCGGGAACACTTTTTTTTTAGTTATGGAACAAGATCGCCCCATAGAGTCCTCCCAGCTGGCGGAAATCCTCCAGTCCCTCGCTACTCTCCATCAAGGCCACCAACAATCCCTGCTTGAGCTCCGGCAGGCTCAAGATCGGCGGTTCTTCGAGATCATGCGGGCTCAGGCAGAGGACCGACTCGCTATCTGGAGCCTCCTCACCCAGGAGGCTGCGTCGGCCCCAGCCGCGACCCCGGACACCCACGCTACGCTGCCCCCGCCCACGTTACAGAAGATGAGGGTAGCAGATGATCCTGAGGCCTTCCTCGACTTGTTCGAGAAGACGGCTGAAATCTGGGGCTGGCCACCTGAACAGTGGGCAGCCCGTATAATTCCTCTCCTGTCCGGGGAAGCACAACTCGCGGCACAACAACTGCCGGCGACTAACCTCCTGGCTTACTCTGACCTGAAGAGGGCCATTCTGCAATAGGTTGGTCGGAGCCCGGAAGAGAATCGCCAGCTCTTCCGGAGCATGAAGCTTGAGAAGTCCGACCGCCCGTTTGCGTTTGCTCAACGGCTCCAGGACGCCTGTCGGCGGTGGCTGCTCGCGGGGGACCGCGACATCGAGGGAGTCATCGATCAGGTGGTACTGGAGCAATTCGCGCAACGACTGCCCAGGAGAACGGCGGAATGGGTCCAGTGCCACCGCCCGGCGTCGCTGGAGGCAGCTGTTCAGCTCGCGGAGGACCACTTGGCGGCGATACCGAGGGCGGATGAGCCCTCCCCCTCTCTCTCTCTCTCTCCCCTTCCCCTGTGTCTTCCCCTACTTCTCCCTCCCCCCCTGTTCCCTCTCGCTCTGCTCTCTCCCCAGGGCCCGTTCCTGCCCCACGCAGGCGTGGAGGATACACCAGGCCAACTTCCCGGCCGTGGGAGAACCCGCCTACCCCTTCCCCGTCCTTCAGCCGCTCTCCTCCTCAGGTGGTGGTGCCCGCCAGCACGGGTGCGGCCGTGGCGCCTGGGCCGGTCTGCTGGAGGTGCGGAGACCCGGACCACTTCCGGGATCAGTGTCCGCTGATGGAGGTGGGGACGGTGGTGCGGGTCTCCAATGTCCCGCAGGCTGCCCCCGGTCGGGCTGGAGCGTACCAGGTCCCGGTAAGGATCCAGGGGGTACATACCAAGCATTGATGGATACCGGCTGTAATCAGACCACCATCCACCAACCCGGGGCTTTGGGCACAGCTAAACGGGTGAGGGTGAGGTGTGTGCATGGGGATATTCACAAGTACCCCATGGTGACTTTGGCGATCAAATTCCGGGGAGAAAAACATAGTGTGGAGGCAGCGGTTAGTTCCTGCCTCACCCATCCGCTAATCTTGGGTACTGATTGGCCGAATTTTAGAAATGTATTAGAGGGAGTTTGTGCGGATGGGTCCTGCATGAAAGTGAAGAGGTGTGTGATGTGCGATGCTTTGGCAGGGGAGGCGGAGCCGGGGCCGTCCTCGGCTGCTCTGAGTGATGAGGGAAGGGGCGAGGGGGTCACCCCTCCTCTCAGGGAGTTCCCTGAGGGGGACTTCCCCTTGGAGCAGTTGCGGGATGAAACCCTTAAGCACGCTTTTGACCAAGTGAGAGAAATCGATGGTCAACAACTCCGGCCGGGTATCGCCATTTCATATCCGTATTTTTCAGTTATTAAAGATCGGTTGTACAGAGTGACGCAGGACGCTCAAACAAAGGAGGAGGTGACACAATTGTTGATTCCACGGAGCCGCCGGGAAATGGTTTTACAGGCGGCTCACTATAATCCTATGGCCGGTCACCTAGGGGAACGGAAAACACTTTTCCGTCTAATAGCCCGTTTCTATTGGCCGGGCATTGGCGGCGATGTCCGCAGGTGGTGTGCGGCGTGCCGCGAATGTCAGCTGGTAAACCCACCGGCCACCCCAAAAGCGCCTTTGCGCCCCCTTCCATTGATCGAGGATCCCTTCGAGAGAATTGGAATGGACCTCGTCGGGCCATTAGAACGGACGTCACACGGACATCGCTTTGTGTTAGTCCTGGTGGATTACGCAACGCGGTATCCGGAAGCAGTGCCTCTGAGCAACATCTCAGCACGTAGTGTTGCCGGGGCACTCTTCAAGATAATCTCCCGGGTGGGGGTTCCGAAAGAAATCCTCACCGACCAAGGCACTACTTTTATGTCACGAACACTTTGCGAACTTTACGAACTATTGGGCATTAAGTCGATTCGCACTAGCGTGTACCATCCTCAGACGGATGGACTGGTGGAACGATTTAATAAAACACTCAAAAATATGATTCGTAAATTCGTGCATGAAGACGCTAGGAATTGGGATAAGTGGCTGGACCCCCTGTTATTCGCAGTACGAGAGGTTCCGCAAGCCTCCACGGGATTTTCCCCATTTGAGCTGCTGTACGGACGACGCCCACGCGGGGTCCTCAATGTCATCCGTGAAGCGTGGGAGGAGGGACCTTCTAATGCTAAAAATGAAATTCAATACGTTCTTGATCTTCGAGCAAAACTCCACACACTGGGGCAATTAACACAGGAGAATTTGCTCCAGGCTCAAGAACGCCAACGCCGGCTGTATGACAGGGGTGCTCAGCTACGGGAATTTGCACCAGGAGATAAAGTGCTTGTATTACTCCCAACATCGAGCTCGAAATTACTCGCCAAGTGGCAAGGACCCTTTGAGGTCACACAACGAGTAGGGGACCTCGATTATGAAGTTAAACGTACCGATAGAGGGGGCGCGCGTCAAATATATCACCTCAACCTCCTGAAATTGTGGAGGGAAGAGGCGGCCTCTGTGACGTTGGCAACGGTAGTTCCGGAGAGGGCGGAGCTCGGACAAAGCCTGCAATCCTAACACCCCGGTTCCTTGTGGAGACCACCTCTCACCACGCCAACTCGCAGAGGTTTCCGAACTACAAAAGGAGTTTGCAGATGTGTTCTCTCCTCTACCGGGCCGCACAGACATCATACAACACCACATCGAGACCGAGCCGGGCGTAGTGGTACGTTGCCACCCTTATCGCTTGCCCGAACATAAAAAGAAAATAGTTCGGGAAGAATTGGACGCGATGCTTGACATGGGAGTAATAGAAGAATCTCAGAGCGATTGGTCCAGCCCGGTCGTCCTTGCTCCCAAGAGCGACGGGTCTGTACGTTTCTGTGTGGATTATAGAAAAGTCAACGCGGTGTCTAAATTTGACGCGTACCCAATGCCCCGTGTTGATGAACTGCTCGATCGGTTAGGTACTGCTCGGTTTTATTCGACCTTGGATCTAACGAAGGGCTATTGGCAGATCCCCTTGACACCAATATCCCGTGAAAAAATGGCCTTCACCACGCCGTTCGGATTACACCAATTCGTGACGCATCCTTTCGGTTTGTTCGGGGCACCAGCCACATTTCAGCGACTCATGGATAGGATCCTCAGACCGCATACTGCTGCCTATCTAGATGATATCATCATTTATAGCAATGATTGGCAGCGGCACTTGCAACATCTGAGGGCCGTCCTGAGATCGCTGCGGCGGGCGGGGCTCACGGCAAACCCGAAAAAGTGCGCGGTTGGGCGTGTGGAGGTACGGTATCTGGGGTTCCACTTGGGTCATTGCCAGGTGCGTCCCCAAATTGACAAGACCGCAGTGATTGCGACTTGCCCTAGACCCAAGACCAAAAAGGGGGTGAGGCAGTTCCTGGGGCTGGCTGGCTATTACAGACGGTTTGTACCTAATTATTCGGATGTCACCAGCCCGCTGACTGACCTTACTAAAAAGGGGGCTCCAGATCCGGTCCAATGGTCGGGGCAGTGCCAACAGGCGTTTACACAGATTAAAGCTGCACTTTGTGGGGGGCCGCTTTTGCATGCACCTGACTTCTCTCTCCCTTTTGTTTTGCAGACGGACGCTTCAGACAGAGGGTTGGGGGCTGTACTTTCGCAGGTGGTGGAGGGAGAGGAGCGCCCGGTGCTGTACATTAGCCGGAAGCTCTCCTTGAGGGAGACTAAGTACAGCACCGTAGAGAAGGAGTGTCTGGCCATCAAGTGGGCGGTCCTCACCCTCCGATACTACCTGCTGGGGCAGGCCTTCACCCTCTGCTCGGATCATGCCCCACTGCAGTGGCTCCACCGCATGAAAGATACTAACGCCCGGATCACCCGTTGGTACCTGGCCCTCCAGCCTTTTAAGTTCAAGGTGGTCCACAGACCGGGGGTGCAGATGGCTGCCGCTGACTTCCTCTCCAGAAATGGGGGGGAGTGGTAGGCAGGCCGGATGACGCCCTGGCCTGAGTCGGGCGGTGGGGGTATGTGGCAGCGGGGGCGTGGTCAAGCGCCCGTCCGGGAGAGAAAAGCGGTAAGGGCGCTCACACCTGAGCTAAATGATGACTAACACCTGTGTCTGATTTCAGTAACATGAGGAGAGCGGCATAAAAGTGCAGGAGCGACGGAGCATGGGGACCCCGGACAACCCGTCCAAGAAAGACTGCTATACATATAAACATATTTAGTGAAAAAATAAAAAGCTTACCCCTTAAGCTGACACCTGTTTCCGTCCCTTCCTTTGGCGGTTGTCACAGTAACTTATATAGTACATAGGCATGTACCGAGTAATCCTCATAATCAATATATAAATGTTGTTTTAGAGTTCCTGGAAAACTAAAAATATTTACTTTTTTACATACTATATAATGTATATTTTTATTTCTTGTAAATACACAATCATGTTATTAAAACGTGATTAGAATCATTATAAAATGTACACGCTAACATAAGTAATATGTACATACAAATATAAATATACTGTATATACATAGACATGGAGAATGTTTTGAATTCAGGATGGTAGGACTACTGTTGGCTATCAGTGTTTTTAGAGTGCGGTAAAAAACTTCAGCCACACTAGTTAAGCCTGAGTAGTACATCAACTACAAACAGCCATTACACTCAGACACAGAGTGGTTGGTAAAATAATAAAGCCTTTTATGGATAAAAATGTCTTACTGTTTATAAATGGTTGTGGGAGGGGGTCAAAACCCTTGAGACATCATGACATTTGCCATTGACACATGCCTATGATATATAACATCCCCTCTAATGGATGTGCAGGCACACACCTCAGCAACCTACTTTAAAGCACAAATGTCTCATAAATACAGGATGTTTTGTTGGTATTTTGTGATGCTCTCACTTATACAAGACAATCAACAAAACTCAACAAATGTTTAAAACAGATAGAGAGAGAGTCAGTGCTATTGTGATCTGGGATATAACATTGATCTTTTCAGAGAGCTTCTGTTTGTGTTCTCAAGCCTCACACAATAGGGAGAGAGGGAGAGGGAGAGTGAGATGAGATGAGGAAAGGATCTGGAGGGGGACACAAATGGAGGAAGCACTGCAATTGAGGCTGAGAGAAATACAAAAGGAGACATTTCCATAATCTAAATCAGCCTACACTCTGGAACAGTGCTTTGGGTGAAATTGTGAAACTCTGAACAGTATACAATGAAGAGGCCATCAAACAAAAGCCAAGAGTTTAAATATCTTAAGAGTCATTTCTTTTTATAGGAGGAGGGGAAGGAAATTAATCATTGCACCAAAGTGCTACTCAACAAAGGTAAATTAATAACACATAATCTAAAATCTAAAGAAAAAACCCAGTTCACATAAAATGAGGTGTGCTATCTTTCTGAAAAAACACACACATAGAGACACACACACACATCAATACACACAGATGGCTATGGATAAATGCCAGAGGAGCTGCTACATATGCCCTTTTGGTGAGTGGTGGACCTTTTTCTGAAAGGTCAAAGGGCAGGGGTTGTAAGGGTGACATCAAACATGTGACATTTTGTGACATTGAGTGTTTTTTTATGTGTGTGTCGGTTTAGCCCACAAGGATGGTAAAACCAGAAATCACCTTTATGTGAGAAAATAGATTGATATTGTTATGTATACCCTGTCTTGTTCCACCGTTGCCCTTTTGTTTACCATTTTTGTCACTTTTGTACTCCTTAGTTTTCACTTTTGGCCCTTTTGTAGCTCCACTGTCTCCTTGTTAGCTTTCGTTCATTGTTTGCACCTGCCCTCATTTGTTTGCCTTTGGTTTCTGTTGATCACCTTGTTATCTTGTTTGAGTCCTGTTTGTTCATTGGCCCCTTTGTCCCACATTCTTGTATTTAAACCCAGTCTATTTGTTCAGTCTCTGTCTGTCGTTGTTTGTTGTTAGCCTGGTACGTGTTCCCTGCCCGAGTTCTCTGTTTGTTTTCATTGTGTTTAGTTTTCAGTTTTATGTTTTATTTCCCCATTGAGGGTTGTTCCTTTGTGTTTACTTGTTTGTTTATTTAATAAAATCTAAACTGCATTTGGATCCACATCTCCTCGTCTGCCTCGTTGCTCAATCGTTACAGAACGATAGACCCACCATGGATCCAGCGGTTTTACGTGCCAGATACCACCTGCTCTGCCTGAGGCAAGAGGACCGTCTGATTGAGGCCCACGTCCGCGACTTCCTTGGTCTTGCGGCTGTTGCGGACTTCCCGGACACCTCCCTTGTGGTCTTCTTCAGGGAAAACCTGAGTGGCTGGCTGAAGGAGCGGCTGCCGCCGGCATCACGCGGCTGGACTCTCCGCGACTTCCTGGAGCTGACCTTATTGTTGTGCGGCTCCCCGTTCACTGTGGGCCATGCTGGGAAGGACCCTACCTCCCCACCTACTGTCTTCAGCCATCCCAGGCTCTCCCTGTTACGCCTGCCCCGGTCTGCGAGCCAGAGCCCACGCCTGTCACGGTGAGCAAGCCTGCGCCCACGCCTGTCACGGTGAGCGAGCCTGCGCCCACGCCTGTCACGGTGAGCGAGCCAACGCCCACGCATGTCACTGTGAGCGAGCCTGCGCCTGCGGCCTCTACCGTCAGCGAGCCGGAGCCCTTGCCAGCCACGGCCAGCGAACCTGAAGCCACGCTGACCAGGAACAGCGTCCCAGCTTCGCCAGTCGCATCAGCCCGGAGGAAGAGGAGAAGGGGAAAGATCTCTGCTCTCCAGCCTCCGCCTGCCGCAGCCCCGTGCCCTAAACCCCTCTTGGCTCTGCCCTCAGCGCCCAGCGAACCCAAGCCGGTGCATACCACGGTAACCCAGCCAGAGCCTGTCGCCTCAGAAGTCAGTGAGCCAGCGTCTGTAGCCTCGACCATCCCTGAGCCAGCGCCTGTAGCCTCGACCGTCCCTGAGCCAGCGCCTGTAGCCTCGACCGTCCCTGAGCCAGTGCCTGTAGCCTCGACCGTCCCTGAGCCAGCGCCAGTAGCCATGACCGTCCAAGAGCCAGCGCCAGTAGCCATGACCGTCCAAGAGCCAGCGCCAGTAGCCATGACCGTCCAAAGGCCAGCGCCAGTGGTCGCGCCCATCCAAGAGTCAGCTCCTCTCGAGCTTCCCAGTGCTCCGCCTTCCGAGCTTTCCAGAGCTCCGCCTTCCGAGCTCCCCAGTGCCCCGCCTTCCGAGCTTCCTAGTATTCTGCCTTCCGAGCCTTCCAGAGCTCCGCCTTCCGAGCTTCCTAGTACTCTGCCTTCCGAGCCTTCCGAGCTTTCCAGAGCTCCTCCTCCCGAGCCTCCTGGGACTCCGCCTCTCAAGCCCCTCGAGCCTTCCAGGGCTCCGCCTCTCAAGTCTCTCGAGCCTTCCAGTGCTCCGCCTCTCAAGTCTCTCGAGCCTCTCGAGCCTTCCAGGGCTCCGCCTCCTATGGCTCAGCCTCCTACGGCTCCGCCTCCCGAGCCTCCCACAGCTCTGCCCCCCAAGCCTCCTACGGCTCCGCCTCCTATGGCTCAGCCTCCTATGGCTCCGCCTCCTGCGGCTCCGCCTCCCGAGCCTCCTACGGCTCTGCCTCCTGCGGCTCCGCCACCCGAGCATCCTGCGGCTCCGCCTCCCGAGCCTCCTATGGCTCCGCCTCCGCCACCTGAGCCTCCCACGGCTCCGCCTCCCAAGCCTCCTACGGCTCCGCCTCCCGAGCCTCCTACGGCTCCGCCACCAGAGCCTCCTACGGCTCTGCCTCCCACGGCCCCGCCGCAAGAGTCACTCCCGGCTCCACCTCCGAAGCCTCCCTCAGCCTCGCCTCCGACGCCTCCTAGTTCCTTCCCGGCTCCGCCTCTCCCGGCTCCGCCTCCTGGGCAGAGGCGTTTCCAGCATTGAAGGACATCCGGGGCTTAGCCCAGACCATTTTATTTTCACACTAGCAACCACTTCTCTGTAGTCCAAAGCTGGTGAGAGGGTATTCTTTGAGTTTTGCTCTTGCTGGGCCTGTTTCTACAGTTCCTAAATCTTCCACTCTAGTACTATCCTCAACATCCTCTCTCCTCCCTGAATCATCTGTGATGCAAAAGAACAGATACAGCACATAACTTATTGCAAATCAGCTTCAAACAACTAATTCATCAAGTGCTACATATGTCAAATTGTAGACCAATACCATTGAAGAAAATGTATTGGGAAGAGCATATCAGTGGGATTGCCCTTAGATCTATCATGATTCTTGAATTGTCATGTACATTACCATAAAGTCATCACAAAAGAGTAATATTATAGTGAGTAAAGTGAAGTAAAAAATTTTTTTTTATATAAATAATTTATATTTTTTGACATAAATAGTCAAAATGATGTATAAGATCCTAAGTTAAAGAAATACATGAATGACTTTAGTCTAAGTTCATTGACACACCATGGCATCGAACTGTATATAATTCTCCATGTTCATCTGTCAAAATCCTTTCATTAGGATCATTGGGATAAACAATGTTTCACTTTTAACTTTCTCTAAAGTAAAGTGACTGATTAATTGTTACCAGTTTCCATGCCTGATTCTGGCACATCTTTGCTACCCTCAAAGTGTATATTTACTACAAAGTAATATCACAAATACATTTTATGCTAATGCTTATTGGTTATCCTTAGAGAAAACAACACCTGATAAACAAGGAAATCACGCTCCGAACGGGACTCGAACCACGGTCTCCAGCGTGAAATGCGGATGCGTTGACCACGAAGCTTGAAGTCGGTACTGGTGGTCTTGAAGGTTTAGCCTACTGTGGGTGAAAGCCAGCCAGACACAATTATTTTTATACTGTACGAACCCTACACCTAAACCTAACCTCACAAAAAACTTTCTGCATTTGTACATTTAAAAAAAAAAAAAAAACTTTGTTTTGTATTTTTCTTAAGTGATTTGAATTATGGGGACACTAGAATTGTCTTCATAAACCATTATATAAATCATAATAACCTTGTAATTACCAGTTTTTAACCTAAAAACTAGGGATGCACCGAAATTTCGGCCGCCGAACATTTTCGGCCGAAATGGCACTTTCGGTTTTTTGCAGAAAGAGAAAAAAGGCCGAAAATATATACCTCCTCGCCCCGCCCCTCAGTGCTCAGATTTCACTCTGGATCGATCTAGCCCTTATCACAGCGCTACCCAACAAAGGCCGATCATGTCAGCGGTGTGGAAATTCTTCAAAGTTTCTGATCTGCAGTATTTGTTCAGCAGAAATTTCAAGAGATATACATACAGAGTACAGCAAGAGATTCTTCAGGAAAGTGCCCCGATCCACAGCAGTGACACAACTAGCGCAGCTACACCACAACTTGAGACGTATCTAACTGATCTACCCATTGTCAGAAGCAACAATCCCCTTGACTACGGTCGCATAATCAAAGACCGCTTTCCTTTGCTTGCGCGGATTGCACACAGGTATTTATCTGCCCCAAGCACCAGCACAAAGAGTGAGAGACTGTTCAGTGCAGAATCTCATGTTCTTGATGAGCTTTCATTACACTTGTTCTTCACTTGAGGATACATCTGTTGTTTATAGTTGAGGTTGGATTTAGTTCAATTACTGCTGTTTTGCACTGTTGTTTTGCACATTAATTTTAACTTAAAGTGTACATACGTTTACATAAACAGAACAGAGCACTGATCTATATATATAATTCTATATTATAATTATATATAGATCAGTGGAATAGAGGCCCTCTGCCATTCTGTGTTCTGCCTTTTTGTTTTAATTAAAATTACTGTTGCATATTTAAACTTTTTGAAAGATGTTAGCTAAGTTCATTACTTGACTGTTGTTTTGCATATAATAGTTTTCTAAAACTTTACATTATTTGGATAATTGTTAATAAAATCTTTAAAATTAGATTTTTACAGAACTGAATGAAGAATAATATTTATTATAGTTTTTATATATTTTTTGTCCAATTTTGGTGTGTTACTTTCAATAAAAGTGTGATTTATTTTATTGGTTTGTAGTTTTTCAATTCAGATTCATTAAATTCATGAAATTAATGAAAGTATAATATTATTACAATTATACACAAAAAAAATAGGCAAAAAAAGAAGTAAATTTCGATTTCCGTTTCGGATTTCGGCCAAGTGCATCCTGGATTTTTGGTTTCGGTCCAGAATTTTAATTTCGGTGCATCCCTACTAAAAACCTTTCCTCATAAACCCCCCCAAACCCACCCACCTCAACTACCATTGAGATGATGGCGTAGGGTGGTGGCGTAGTGGCTAAAGCACAGGGCTGTTAATCAGAAGGTTGTTGGTTCGATCCCCACGGCCACCACCATTGTGCCCTTGAGCAAGGCACTTAACTCCAGGTTGCTCCGGGGGGGGTTTTCCCTGTAATAATTGCACTGTAAGTCGCTTTGGATAAAAGTGTCTGCCAAATGCATAAATGTAAATGAGATGAACTATAAAGGAACTAACAGGAGAGGGGAAAGTTAAAAGTGAATAACCACTTCAATTTGAGATCCTTCCTCACAAAAAGCTAAACTATGGATTAAATATATAGCACATGTCATACAGACAAACTTTCATTTTTGTCTTAAACACAGCTTCATTGCATCATAAAAAAATTGCATGTCCCATCTTTTGAAAAACTCTAGGGAAAGTGACCCACCCACTGCATTAGATGCAGTGAGAGTGAGTCACTCGCAATGCTTGATATGACACTAGCAGGCAGTATGTTCCACTGAGCCCAACATGCTAATTTTACACACCGCAGTGTCTCTGCTGCCAACCCTCCCTCTGCTCAGCATACACGTGTGGGGTGGCAACAGCTTATTACAATATGAAGGAGTTTGGGTTTGGTCAAAATTAAATCACTGTAATAAGGGATATATGTCAGAGGAAGAAGATGAAAACTGTGTGATATGTGTACGTCATCGAGCAGCATAATTTGAAATTTCATGCCCTCATGACATCATACAGTATTTAATTATCCATAAAGGCTTTAACTATATGCCTTTGCATAACAAATAGCTTGGTTGCAAATTGTGGACATGCATTTAAGTGTATATAAGGGAAACAAACACTAAGGGCTCTATTTTCATGCATCTTTTCCAATTTCATGCCAGTGCAAAGTGCAAGTGGCAGTGGGTGGGAGTGTTTGCATTATTGTGGGTGTATGTGCGCAAACTGTGAACTTTTTTCCTGAGAAATAGGTAGATACACAAAGACTTTTGAAAGCCCCGTCTTAACTCAGCGCAAAGTTTAAACTCAGTTCCTGAATTTGCTGTTTGGAGATTCCACCAGCAGGTGGTAATAAAGTTAATGTCCAAATTCTGAAAATATAGTGGAACATCAAAATTTGTCCCTGACAATCAGAGTATTACAGTATATGAGACTTTTATATGTTTATGACTGTTAATACCAGCCATGATTTGTGTGTGTCAGTAGATGAAAATGATACTGAAAATGATACTTACATTCTCTGTATTTTAACAGATCCTACATCCAAATTCTAATGAGAATCACATTCTCCATGCGTTTGAAAGGAGTGTATCACTGCCATAGAAATATGCCCGATAACCATAAACTACGCAGTTAATGCATAACATCATTTATTCTTCAGTTCATTTACACTGCCAACTTCTTATGAATGTGCTGTCTTGGTTTATATCACTGTTGATTGAGAGAATATATTATATAATAACATGCAGACGGTGGAATAATAACCGGAGAAAACCTCAGAATTAAACTGCACTTAATCCAGCCCATTTGAGCATTGCACGAGTGATTTAGCCAAAAGTATTTGCACCAATACTTAGCGCATGTCTACACAAAAATACCAACCCTCCATGGCCATGCCCACTGACTTTGCGCGTATGACTTATGGCATACTGTTTAAGGCTATCACTCTTAAAATAGGGCCCTAAGAAATGGATTCAAAACAATCATATGGAAAAGCAAAGGCAGGCAGTAAAACTGGGTAAATTTTGCCTGTATGCCTCATTTTTATGAATAAACTTCATAGTTCTCATTTTGAAATTGTAAGGGACATAAGCACCTGTCATTTTTTGGACATTAAAATACTTTCTACTATCCCAGCTTAATATGCAGAGACAAGTAAACCATTCGAGAAAACTGTGGCTCTGTGATGCTATCAAAACATTGCTCTGTTTGTTTGAGCGTTCCAACCAGTCATACACAGCAGCTTTGCCTCAACCAATGGTGTGAGATTGGGGCAGCACTATTTGTTTTTTAGACAAATAAAAGACACACATTACCAGTCACTAGCAAATCAATCAATGCAACTCTATCACAATGGTTAAGACCTGTTTTCTAGAATTCCAGTCGTAGAATGTGTATCTTTATCATGTGCGCAGTATTACATAACAGTCAGGAGTCAGGAGATAGCTAACAGACAGCACTTTAATGTTTATATAAGAAAGTATAAAAAATTCTGTCTGGAATCTGGGATAAAATGGAAATATCTCTAATATAATTATTTATTAAGTTTTTGCACAATTCAGGAACTGATCTTATTCATTCCTCTACATAGTGAGTAAATCACTCGCATATGCAACCAAATGTCATGCTATGCGACTAAAATATGTATTTTTTTAGCCACTGGAGAGTAAATATTCAAATTTATATTCAGAGTTATATTCAAATATTCAGAGTTGTAAAGTGGCAAAGAAGAACTTGAGTGTGCGATCCTTTTACTGAATAAGCAGCGGATGATTAAGAAGCTGGATTCAGCCTTGTCTTTAACAGCGTGTTGTGTCTCAACAGCACGCGCCCTTAAGGAGATTGAACTTATTTGACTGCAGTGGTTCCAGATCTGTCATGATTGCGCTGTCACCATCGCTTTAGTTCAGCCTTGAAATATCACTGACATTGCATTTAACAACGTCAACTCTGACTTTGGTTAAACTTTTCCCCAGACTATTTTCAAAACATTCACCATTTTAAAGCATGGATACAGACCAGTAACGTGCCTGTTGGACATCTGTTAAAAGGTAAAAGTATTGCAAAACTCGAGAGCTTGCCGATTTTAATTTGAGTATGTGTACAATACATATTTGTAAGAATAAGAAAAAGTCAATACATTTTGCAAGTAAAAGTTTACTTTTGCTTAATTCCACGTATTTTGAGTCCGAAGACAAGATTTAGGCACCCCATTTTCATTTCATGTCTCTTTTAAATTTCTTTCTGTTATTTACAGTCAGTTGGTGATCAAAAAGATAAAAATAAACATTGTTTCTAATCATACATTGCATGGATGAGGTAAAAAAACAACCGTGCAACTTCTCTCTTGTTAATGTACACTGCTGTCACAGTCTGTCTCTATGTTTTCTCTAGAATTCTTATTTTGAAGTTTTCCCCTGGATTACATTTCCCATGGAACACTGCCCTCATCAGCCATCTGTTCCCCATCATCCTCACCTGTCTTCCATTCCACCATTAGTTCCGTTTGCGTATACATATACTCCTGTTTTGTTCATTGATTGTCAGTTCTCGCCTGTGTAACACTTGTGTTACTTTGTTGATTTGGTTTATGGCACTCCACATTGTTTTACATCTTCATCTTCTTCATTAAAATGCCTGCAAATTGATCCATCACCTCTCGCCTCTCCTTCATCATCATCACTAACACAATACGTGACAGAAGAACTGACCTAACAAGATGGATCTGCCGGCTGTAAGAATCCTCCTCCTCGAGCAAGGGGACCATCCAGTTGAGGCTGTCCCAGATCCAGAGCCTGTAGCTTCGACCGTACCAGAGCCAGCTCTCGAGGAGCTTATTGTGCTTGATGTGATTCCCACCCTGATTCCCACCCTGACTACTGTTCATCCGCCGCTGGTTCCATCCACCCCCTCTACTCCGCTGGTTCCGTTCAGCACCATGGACTCGCTGGTTCTGTCCAGCAACCTAGCCCTTCCTCTTCCGCTGGTTCAATTCAGCACTTCTTCTTCTCAGCTGGCTACACCCAGGATATCAGCTCCTCCTTCCTCTGATCAAGTCACCAGATTGACCATTGGCCCCGGTGACTTCAGAGGCAAGGGGATCTGTCAACCCTCTGACTCGTCCTTGACCCTTCAAGCCCTGGACTCAGACTCGGCCCTCTGATCCCTCATCACCTCAGCCCTACGTCCCCTAGTCTCCACCCTGGTCAGTCAGCCTATCGGTGTCACCAGGGTACCTCATCCCTCCAGCTCCGCCTTGGTCCGTCGGTCACCTGGCTCCACCTTTGGCTCTACCAGGGATCCCCTTCCCTCAAGCTCCGCCTTGGTCCTCAGTCCCACCAGCTCCACCTTAGTCCTTCGATCCCCAGCTCCGCTTCGGTCCTCCAAGCCTTTGCCGCTACCTCTGTCCTCCTAACCTTCAGTTCCACCCTGGCCCTTCGAGCCATCGGCTACTCTCCGGGCACAAAGTTCCCTGGCTCCACCTCAAGACTCTCATGGCTCTGCCTTCCATGGCTCTGCCCCTCAATACTCTCACGGCTCCACCTCACTTGGCTCAACCTTCCCTGGCTCTGTGCCTTAAGCCCTCCATGGCTCCATCTTCCATGGCCCTGCCTCCCATGACTCAGCATCCCGGGCCTCCTGACCCTGTCCCTCCTCTGTGGCTGCCTCCCAGTTCCCATCCCAGCCATCCAGACTCTACTCCTGGATCCTCCCGAGTTACCTGTTTCCTCATGTCCTTCTCCATCTTAAGGCACCGGGGGGGGGGGTCCTCATCAGCCCCACCTGTCTTCCATTCCATCAGTAGTTCTGTTTTTGTATAAATACCTACTTGTTTTGTTCAGTGATTGTCAGTTCTCGTCCGTGTAACACTTGTGTTAGTTTGTTGATTTGGTTTATGGCACTCCACGTTGTTTTATATCTTCTTCATCTATGGAGTCATCTATGGATTTTTAGGCAGCAATGATTTTGCCACACATCTTTTTCTTTGCAATGCCTACTAATTATTTTGCAACGCTCCTATTAATCTGAAGAGACAGTACCAATTTAGCACTTGTTCTACTGTACTGTATATATCAATGTAAATCAGTGCATATAAACAAACATGTTACAAAATGTAGTAAGTGTAATAAATGTGTAAATACATAAATATTTAAAAGGCACAGTCATACATTGTTAAATATTTTAACTTCACAAAACATGTAAATATTAAAGAATGTAACAAATAGGCGTGTGCTGCATCTACGTAAGGGTTTGGTAAACAAAGAAAATTGCCTAGTAGTTTTGATATAGTTGCACTTAAATTATTATTTTTAAAATAACATTATTAATTTTAATGTCATTAGATTGCAATCTTGTGAATATTTTCACTATTATATATGGTTATATACTGTATAATATATATGATGATGCCCCTTCTCAATGTTTTTAATAGCTTTTTGAGTTTTCAGTTGCATTACGTTTACACAATGTCAAAAGTAAAAAACAAAAAATTAATTGCCAATGGTGATTCTTTCTCCAACGTGTCCATAAAGGCCTGATGTAAGGAATGACCTGGAAAAATCATTACATACAGTATACAGATAAAGTGCTGTACATTCTTACCAATATGATTAACATAACACCATGATAATAGTGACATACTGTACAGCTTTAGATAACAAAGGACAAATGACTTTCTCTCACTCTTTCACTCCCTTTTTCACACACAAATATACACATGCAGTGTTACACTCATATTTACATTCCCCATCTGTCGCGCATGATAATGCATGCGGTTTTGTGACATGGTTCTGTCTGACACAAGGTCACCCATTTCATTCTACCCACAAACGTCATGCATGCCTTTCACATAGGATGTAGCATCTAGTGTGGTATTAAGCCACTTCCTCTGTGTACCGATTATCTGGGAGAGACAGACACCTCTAAAAGGAACCCAGCCACACACACACAGTATACAGTACACAGAACACGTGTCTGACCAGTCAAATCACCCTGAAGCATATAAACAGGCTTGGGGAGTAAAAGATTGCTTGTAACAGCGTTAGGTAATCAGGATACACAAATTAGGTAACTGTAATCTGTTACAGTTACATAAAACATCGTAATCAGATTACAGTTATATAAAAAAAAATGGGATTACTGTCAGGATTACGAGTTTTAATTTCTGACTAAAGAAATAGTGAATTTTCCTGACATAAAATGATAAAATGTTTAGATGAGAGATGGTTTACATGCATGTTCTATTCCTCTCATGATTTTGCATCCATGATCATCATTAACAAATCCAAACTGTACACAGAAATACCAAATTAATTGAAAATGTAATTTAAGTTCTTAGGAAAGAAAGTTAAATGAAGCATTTATCAGATTTGTATCAATTATTGTTGAGAACAGTTCAAATGTCTGGGTAAGGGAGACATTCTGGCAAATGTCACATGTTCAACATTTATAGTAATTAGGAATAAGTAATTGAAAAGACACACTAAAAGTTTTAATCTGTTTTGATCTATTCTTTAAAACTAGATTTTGTTTTCTTTTTGGAATCAAGATTGGAATTATATTTGTTTTATTAGAAATTTTCTTTTTCTGTAGCATACAGAGAACTAGGGATGTGCACGTGTAATGGAATATTTGAATATTCGTTCTCCAATAATTATTCGAATAGTAAAAATACTATTCGAATTTTATGACTGAATATCTGCTGCAATATTATTTCCTTATGTTCATTCAAGCTGAACCTTATGATAAGCCAGACTGATCTTAGAGTGATTTTGGAAACAGTAGATTGATTTTTCTTGAACTGAAATCGTTCTGTGCTTACCAGAATTCGAATCACTGCCCCCAGTGGCAGAAACGGGAAGTGTCCAGATGTTTCCAAATGAAATGACCTGTTGGGCCTCATGTGCTCAGATAGGAGACAAAGGCAGGCCTACCTAAAATCATAAAGCCTGACTGAGGCCTGTAGGAACACGCAGAGCCTGATAACACAGAATCAGTAGCCAAAATCAAACAAAGGGAGTCCAAACAGACTGCAGGTCCAATCAAGTCTTGCTCACTTTACACCTACGTGTTAAATTCAGAAGGATCGAAATTTAAATTCCTATTGGATGAAAAACACCACAGAATGCATTCCTCAACTATGATTTCATGTATAAAAGTAGTTTAAAAGTATAAAAGAGTATAAAACCCTTGAAATTCCTCCTAAGCTTGCTTCCAGTGACAGTTTTCACCACTTCTAGTTGCAGCCATGCTGCTACCAGGTTAGCCTCACTGCTCAAAGGAAGTAACATATGTACCTGAAGTTTGGCAATACCTTCTCAATGTTGATGGACAAGCCAATATTCCACCAAGCATGTTCCATTGAGCACACTAATGGATCCGAAGGAGACTGCTGAGCAATTCGCGTCTCATCCTTTTGCCTGCAGAAGTGAAGGTGGATGTTTTTCCCTCGCTGATTTCTCCACCAACCCGTCAAGAATTAGCCGCTGTACCGCCCACGGACAGAGCGAGGAAACGGCCTCCTGTCATCACCCGAGCTTCGAGGAACCGAGTCAGAGTCAAACGATGGTTGAACACACATTCTACCCGTGTCCTCACGCAACTCAAGTAAGAGGCTTATGTCTGGGTAGAGATAGATTATTATAGTGTGTTATTCTTGTGTATCAAGGTTACTGCTTGTACAGTTTACGGACCGCCGAGTCTGCTCATTGCTTCTAATAATATTAAAAGTATTACTGTAACTTAGTGTTACCACAAATGAGATTTCCATGTTGTCGTCCAACCACGTTGGGCTGTTTGTGCATTTCCCCCATCACGGGTGAGACCGGCACACTGAGTTTATCCATTAAAGTACCAACGACCGTGGCGGACGGATTACGAGCTGCTCACCAAATCTCTGAATGATAAAACTAATGGTTGCCGTCTCTTCCGAGATCGCTAAACCGGCTTTGGTGCCGTCAACCTGTTCTCTCTCTCTCGTTCTAACCGCACACACACACGACCCCTCACAAACACACCCACACACATTTGGCAAACAGATAATTGCTGAAAGAAACCAGCTTTGTTCCTAAGTTATCGTACCAGCGGAGACACGCTTTAAACAGGCAGACGCCATTAACCAGTCTCTCCGCCCACATTCGCGGCCACATTCTCTGGTCAGAAACCTTGAGTGACGTACTCTCCATGAGACCCATGGCCGACATTTTGTGCACTCCTTCTCTCCTTATACACACACATACACCCACACACACACACACACACACACACACACACACACACACACACACGTTGGTCTACCTATCATTATGAGGACTTTCTATAGACATTATGATTTTTATACTGTACAAACTATAGATTCTATCCCCTAAACCTAACCTTCACAGAAAACTTTCTGCATGTTTACATTTTCAATACAACATTGTTTAATATGTTTTTTAAGCTATTTAAATTATGGGGACACTAGAAATGTCCTCATAAACCACATTTATAGAATGATACCCTTGTAATTACCAGTTTGTAACCTAAATTTTTTCCTTGAAAACCACATAAACATTCCCACACACACACACACATACCCTCCTCTCATGTATTATAGGCTTAGCTGTTACCATATTTAATCATGTTATTTTTGTAGTTGGAAGTCGGAAGTTTATCGATTGCATTGTATTGATTATTAATTAATATTACTGCATCAATAAAATTTGTTATACCTTAAAGAGTAGCGTTTTGGTATTGTTCTGCATGCACCTTTGCCTAGAGCTGGTAGGGGATGTCAATGTTCGAATTTAAGCCTTCATTGTTTTCCTTTTAAATGTCCATGTTCTACAGAATTCCTGAAGGAAGGAAGCCCCAACAGACCACAGACGGACACCTAAAGCAAGCTGTTTTTAGCTTTAAAGGATTTAAGACAGTGAAGAGGAATGCATATTTTAATTCTAACCCCAAACACCAACCCCTTAATGTCTGAAGGGACATGCCAGTTGTCAGTAACTCTGCATTGGGGCCGATGTCAGGGTAATGGAACATTCTGAAGCAACATGCCGAATTCTCATGTGATATTGCTGGATCAGCTACTACCTTCCAGGAGAAGACAAGTGCTTCCCAAGTGCAGACTGAACAGGTTAAAGCATTAATTTCTTCCTAAGAACACTAGGAGCAGTGTTCAGTAAGGTTCTGAGAGTTGTAAAGGTTGTGCAGAATGTGATGACTGGGGCTAAATAATTGTTTCACAATGGGTTGCGTGTGAATGGAGGGTTATAAGTGATACAGATTGGGTTGTGTGTATTATGTTGTGTGTACTGATGCTGCTGTGACTGACGTGAATTTGTGTTTTTTAACACAAATTGAATTCTAAGGGACTAAAGAGACTAATAAACGTATAATATTCTAATATGAACAGTCTTATTAAAAATTGTGAATCTCGAACACACGATCGGAGTCATTAAAGTCTAATTTAATACAACAGACCTCACCACAAACTTATAACAGAAGGAATTAAACAGCAGTCACTCACTGCACAAAAATGCAGAAGATGAGAAAATTGTATTAGAAGGGGGGTTAAAAATGAGGAGGAGGAGAAGGGGGATATAAAGAAGAGCTCAAATAAAATAGTCCTCACCAGTTCAACCGATCCATAGTGTTTCCGGCTGAACTCTCCTCTCCTACACCCCAGATCCTCTGAAGCTGAGCTGCAACACAGAGTATACAACCATTCACACTGATTTCATAAAGGTTAACTTCACACAATAATTATGCTTAGCAGGAATTTTCAAATATTTTGATTTCTCACAGTTTTAAGACATGCAAAATGTTACTGTGGTTAACATATTTACAATTATGGATGCAAATGTACATGCAGCAAATTAGAAAATGTGAGTTTTAAATAGAGTTAAACAGCATTTTTCTTTAAAGGTGAAGTGTGTAATTTTTCAATGTTAATACTTTCTTCTATCCCAGCTTCATATGAAGAGATAACTATACAGTAAATAAGCCATTTGCAGGTTGATTTACCAGAAAAATTAAAACACAGTGTGTCTGAAGCGCTATCATAACATTGCTCTCAATCAGACCAACACAGGCATAAATGTGGGACAACCCCTTTTTTACAACAGGCAGATGGAGGGAATCCTCAAGAATCCGGTTTGAAAATAGTCATTACTGTGCAGAAATTGCATACTTCACCTTTAAATAACAAAAACCTGCATACTGAAAACTAGAGGCCCCGCCCACTCCAACACAGATCTCTATGATGTCGCAGACTGTCACTTATTTGAGTAAAAACAACATGAACAGTGATTCTGCTGACAATAAAACTGCACACATCTTCCCAAAACCTCAAAAAAGCTCTCTCCTATTGAAAACATTTCACAAGAACACCATAAAGGCATTTATAGGCTAATGCAGCTCTTAACAGACATTCAGTACAGTACAGTCAGAAGTTTTTTTTTCATAATATTTGCTTTATCGAAGCATTATCTTGCCTGACTCAGTTTAAACAATTTAAATGCTGAGCTACATGAACACTTACAGCACAAATATTACAGTTATTTCACTTCAAATGCAATGTAGCCTAAATAGTAAAAATAATTCATGTGAGCATAAGATGAGCGTACACTTTCGACTAAGTGTAAGGACTATCATTATGTTTCCATTAGTGCCGAATGAAGCTTAGAATTGCTTTACATAACTGACAACAGCATATAAAGTGAATATATGTGGTGATGTGCAATATTTTAATTGTACATTTCTAATCATTAGCTTGCACATGCATTCTTTGAAAATATATGTAGCTATAGCAGAAGTTAAACAAAGATGCTTTATGCACCTCTGCTATGCACCATGAAATGGCTCTCATGTGATTTGATGGGGGGGGGGAGGGGATGGACATTCCTTTGGTTAATTGAAATTTTGTTAATGTTGACTTCAGAAATGACCTCATAATTCAGTCAGAATGACCCAGTGGGGTTTAAACTCAGTTACTAGATTCATATCTTATTTGTTAGAGAGCATTTGAAGACAAACTGCACACTGCAATTCTGAAAAGCAAAAAAGGAGTGGCCATTATCGTTTGATGATGTACTGAGGCATGAGGCTGCAGCAAAGCTGCTCCACTAAATTCAAAATCACATCCCTGGAGGAAACAATTAACAGCTGAAGACATAAAGACATCTTAAGCGCCAAACCAGCTTATCGCCTCATTCATATGCCAAAAGGACCTTTAACCTTGATTGTTGATCACAATTATGTTAAATGGTTCCATTAAAATAAACCATAATCTAAAAGATTTTATCATTTATGTTGGTAAATAGTCGTGTTTGCAACAATGTCACAAAAACATGAATGGAGAAACAAATATTATAATGATGATGATACTAGTTGTGCTCCTGTAGATGATGTTTGTGATTACAATAATAATGACAGCAACAGCATGAAATAATTATCATGACCATTATCCTCTAGTGATATTACAGACTAGAAGATGTTCAATATTATTCACAGTACTCACTCCTGTTATGCATCTGCTACATTAATTTAGTGATAATGATCTTTGCATGATATCATGTTTGCTATGACACAGAGCTCAACTCCTTTTCAGAGTGTGCATCTCCGATGTCTTGCTTCAAGAACTAACAAAAGGTTACAACTGACGTTGAAGACAGCCTCGACAAAGGTCTGACACCGCAATCATTAAGTGCACAATAGCTCTCTGAGCTCCAACTTTCTCATTATGTGCCAACACTGCTGTATAAAAAGCAGTAGAATTATAAAAATAGATTAAAATGACCAAGCCAACACTAACTGAAGAGAGCTCAGAGAACTTTCCTATGAGAATTATGTGTGATAAAATAATTGTGAGAGATCACTGGAGGAATAAAAGCCAAATTTGTCCAATTTCAATTAAACCTGAACCTTCTTTCAAAGAGTGGATTGAACTTATGGTTACTAATGTCTCACACAATCAAATACTATCAAAACAACAAAGAGTCCACTACTACATTTACGGGGGTTTTTTGGGTTTTTAAAAGAAGAGTAGAGATAATTTAGCAGCAGGGAAACCAAAATACGTCTTTACACATGGTTTGTATTGTAGTGATGGGTTTTCGCGAACGAGTCAGCTCTAGGAGCTGACTTGCATATCAGAAGAGCCGAATCTATTTATAAAAATATTAAAAAAATTAAGATATGAATAATCAAAATATTTAAATGATTAGAATTAACTATTTCAAAGAACAAAAAAATTAATTAAATAATATAGGCCTAAATGCTCGAGCGCACACATTCGTTCTGACTGTCTGCTCAGGCTAACAGCCTCACCTGTTGTTCCTGTTAATCAGACACGCAGTGTCAACCAATGAACCAAAGATGCGTGAGGGAGGGAGGAGCCAACTCACTCACAGACACAGGCGGTGTCTCGTTTCGTAGGCTGCGTGCTAGGTAGGACGCATCCTTTGAAGGCTGCAGTATACCGAGTGTCCTCCTTTAAACAAGCCTCATTTAAACGAGATGGCCTTCGTAGGACAAATGGAAACAGAACGTAACATGGTTGCTATAACAGCACACAACTCTTTAACAAGCGCAAGCACTTTGAGTGAGAAGGGAACAAAGTCCCTCTGGAAGGGTGAGTTATAATGATGTAAAGAGAAATTAATATAGATTTTACAGGTGTACTTTTAGTCTAATACTTTATTTTAATTATATATTAATATAATTATACATATTATATACTCTTCACCCATCTACTGGGGTAATTCAACTTGGAAATTAACATTCCTTGCGTTTGAACATCATATTTACGAGTGAACTGGTGTCATTTTTTTAGACATTTCTGTCGAAGCAAAGAATTGTTGATTGCGAATTCCCGTGAAAGAAGGTCGCATTCGAAAGCTGCATTTGAAGTGTCCTATTCGCTTTTCTGAAATGAGACCTCCGGAGACAAATGTGACCTCTGGAGGACGCAGCCTTCCAAACGAGACACAGCCACAGTCACACAATTAGTAGCCAAGAAGAGAGAGCAGCCGAGGAGAGAGAGGAAGGACATCTGTGACAACAACAGCTGGAAAGTGGAAAATTAGTCAGAAGCACAGTAGCATTTGGATGCATTTTAATAATGTAGACAATTTTAGAGCACAATGTCAAAACAAAATCTCATATAAAGCCGGTTCTACGCATAATCTATGGCATATGCGAACTGTGCACCCTAATAATTGAATCAGAATTAGAACTGTTTGACTTGAACAAATACAACACATATATATTTTTAAAGAGCCGTTTGGGAGCCAAAAGAACTGGCTCTTTTTGGTGAGCTGAGCCGAATATGCCGGCTCACTGAAAAGAGCCGGAATGCCCATCACTAGAGGAACCACCATCCAGGGCTGGAGTGGCTAATCAGGAGGACCAGGAGAATTTCCAGAGGGATGCTCAAAAATTGGGCAGGCAGGTCCAGATGTTGATTAACAAACTTTCAGTCATGACACTGTAGTGCCTTAGAGACAGAAGAAAACTACGAGAAATTTAACAATTCTACACAGAATGACATAAATTCAGAATATACACTGATATTCTCCTGAGCAATAAAGAAATTCGGACTGATGCCAGCATGTCTGAGTTTCTCGTATCTGGCAAATCTTAACTGCCGTAAGAACAGTGGGGAATCTTGGAAAAGGCGCAGTGAAATTCCTCTGTCTTTGTTGTTAATCTGATAAACCCCCACCTTAACTCCTCACATGACTGGCCATTTTTTGAAGCACTACACTTCTATGAAACTCATGGAAATCCATTGTTCTTCAATATAACTAACTGTCTACACTTCAAATTATTATAAAAATCATGAGGCATGTTTCTGGCTCACCAGCTCACATGAAGCTTAATTCATGAACATTTGAGATGGACTTTGGACTTTTCTTATTTCACTACAATCCAAATACACAGCCACATGCAGGATTATATATAAAATCTTTTGGCTCCCAAACAGCTCTTTAAAAATATATATGTTTTGTATTTGTTCAAGTAAAACAGTTTGCGATAGTTTGACTATGATTGGTGTTAAAACAATACTAATTAAATTATTAGGGTGCACAGTTTGCATATGCCGGTGTAGGTTGTGCGTTGAACCGGCTTTATATGAGATTTTGTTTTGACATTGTGCTCTCCCCAGACAGAAGCCTTGCCACTCATTGGCCCTCCCACTCACAGACGCCCTCAAGCGGATGATATAACACTCACCCTGCCCAGCTCTCCCTTGAGGGAGTCCTTGCATCTGGGGCTCTGCCTGGTCATTCCATCACCCATCAAATTAAAAAAAGGCCTCCTGGAACTGAACCAAGCCAAAGGACTTCAAAGATCTCCACATGCCAAACAACGTACGCAACACAACACAAGAACAGACCTCCAGACTTTCACTGAAATCTGGTGCTTTCTTTAATATAATCTGAGTAACCCGATATCAAATCACAGTGTACTAAATGAAGTTCTCAGTGTTTGTTCATGGCAAGGTCTATGGACTCCATAAAGATCATTTTATATATTACAGATAATTTTCCATTCATTTTCTATCAAAGCTCACTTACCAACCCGTGTTTATGTTTGTTTGTATGTGTTAGTTTAGTTGTTTGTTGTAGAATAGTTAATAAATAATTTTTAATATCCAAAGAGAAGATGACTGTGCATTTGATTGAATCTTATCAGTCCCTTGAGATCTGTCGATCCTAAGCTACATTTTCATAAACAGTATTTCAATCTATTTGTGATATTATTTTCAATGACCATTATAAAAGTAGTTTTACTGTAAGAATTAATCTTACAGTCTGATCAACTCATCGCTGGCCGAAGACTTTGATCGGACATAAACACTGATTCTTTTAATATTCCCCAAATCAACCGCTACTTCCCATATTGAGCTAAATTTCCTGCATATACATTATTAGCAGATACAACAAGCTATCACATATTGAATGGTGGAGAATTTTAATCAGATTTCTAATCTGCTCAGGTGTCATTTATCTCGCTTATATTTCCCTGCATTATTTTGGTGGTCGGACGCAGCCAAGATGTAAAACTAACTATTTTTATATAAAATCATACACTCGCATAACACTTAGCAACTGTATTATACCAGATGCAGTCTCTACCATATTTTATTGTCTCACACCCAAACAAATGAGAGAGTGGTCTGTGAGAGACGAAACATTGGCTGATTCATTTGACAGCAGAGGGAGGTTTGCGTAAGATCTATCGAGAACAGATACTGTTAGATGAATGGAGTGATTCAGGTAGCAGATCATCACAAGTTCAATACTGACACAATCTCAATCAATTAATATCTGAAATCTTCATTCCAATATTCTTTATTGTCACAAAATAAAAACAAAAAGAACCAAAACAAAACGATGAACCCAGTACCGCTATACTACAGAGTCTGCGTAGGGCCCCAACTCCCTAAGCAGGCACCATCTTACCCTAGGAGGAACCAGAATATACACCAGCTGCCCTTACTCACACATTATACGTTATTCAAGGACACAAAAGCAGTTGCGGAACACAGACGATCCCTTCACGCTCGTATCACGTGCACCAGATCAGCCTACATTAAATGTAGCCCACTATTTTAAGGTTTATTTGTTTGTTATCTTTTCTTATAGAGAAAGGTATATGAGAAACTGTTATTATTTCAACTGCATTCATATTGTGAATTAAATACCTTTTAAAGAGAAATGATGTGCATTTTGCACAAAGATTTTCTTTCATACTGTGTTAATGAAATTGTGAACCAGATATCCTATATTGAACCGAATCGTGAGGTAACCATATCATCCCATCCCTACAATCAACCTTCATGAACATTTAATTGCCGCACATATTTCACTAAACCTGTTGCCATGTTAATTCAAAAATCTAAAATACAAATCTCTGGAGAGTTCAAATGTGTGTCTTTACATCTTGAAATATTTTTGTACAATTAGTTCTATAGTGTTATTATTTTCCTAGGTAACTTTAAAATTAACTTGACATTAAAATTAACTTTTTTTTTAACAACAGATGCAATGAAGTCTTATGTCAGAAGGCTAAAATCGTAGCCTTCTGAATGAAATTAAGTGAAATAAACACATTTTAACTGCCATTTGACTTCAGAATTACTCAATCTGTTACTAACAAAGGAAAAAGTCATATTTCAAACCAATTGCTTTGAAATAAATAAAAACCTTTATTATGAAATAAATACACAATGCTGTGGGATAGACACATAAAAACATAACAGGCTAAATCCGGGTGCACACTGTACGATTTATAATAGTCCTTTACAATTGTTGCTTGTCAGACTGTATGATGTGAACACATTGATATCGCTATGGCACACTGTGCGACATTATGTCAGACTGCACGATATCCATTGTAGCCGACTGTGGTCCCAATCGTCCCGATCAATGAATGTGACTCAAGTTACGGGAGTGTTGCGGAATAGAAGCAAACGGCGAAATTTGACCACCACGGAGGAGCATTATTTTTTCTCTCTGAAAGTCAGGACATCAGCATTTCCATTGCTCCAATACCACTCCATAACGAGCATAGGCTAACATATACAAGAAAGATGGATTTTGTCAAATATGTCTATAAAAAGACTGATCACAAATACAGAAAATTACAGATGAAGAGAATGAATGCAAGTGCGGGTGGAAGCCTACAGTAATAATGAGCTAACACAAGCAAATATTCATTGTGGAAATAAAAAGACTTGTGGCACGAAAAATTACACATCCTTGAATGAGATGTTGAAAAAGGCGAGAATGTGCTTTTTTTCTCAACTTATTTCCTCGAATAAGCACAATCCTAAAATCTTATTCGACACCATTAATACAATAGTTTCTCCAACTAGCTCTCAAACAACAGTGTTATCTAGATCTGACTGTAATGAATTCCTCAACTTTTTTGTTAATAAGATCAGAGACGTTAGGGCTAACATTGAACCACCATTGGCTCAGAGCTTTGCCTGTGACATGTCCCCCCTCATTGTTGGTCCACTTTTACACCTGTGACGTTACTTGACATTACCTCTCTGTTACATTCTATGAAACCATCATTTTGTCCTATGGATGTTGTTCCTACTGTGCTATTTGTACAAGTTTTTGACTACATTGGCCCCTGTATTGTTGAGATGCTTAACTCCTCACTCTTAAATGGTGTTGTTCCTGCTTTTTTAAACATGCAGTTGTTAAGCCTGTACTTAAAAAACGAATCTGGATCCGCTACAACCGGAAAACTATAGACCAATTTCGAAGCTTCCTTTCATGTCAAAAATTCTAGAAAAAGTTGTAGCTGAAAAACTCACCCTTTTCCTAGAGAATCATGAGTTATTTGACAAATTCCAGTCTGGTTTTCGCAAAAAACATTCCACAGAAACGGCGTTACTTAAAGTTTCAAGTGATATTATGATGTCAGCTGACTCTAAAAAATATACAGTGTTGGTCTTATTGGACCTCTCAGCAGCTTTTGACACAATTGATCATAATGTTATGTTAAATAGACTTCGTGATCTGGTTGGCATGTCGGGATCAGTTTTAAAATGGTTTTCATCCTACCTGTCAGGTAGAAGCTTTAGTGTGAATTTGAATCAGATTGTGTCTGAAACTGCAGAGTTGTCGTGTGGGGTACCGCAGGGTTCTGTCTTGGGTCCTATTTTGTTCCTCTTGTACAGTGAGGAAAATAAGTATTTGAACACCCTGCTATTTTGCAAGTTCTCCCACTTGGAAATCATGGAGGGGTCTGAAATTATCATCGTAGGTGCATGTCCACTGTGAGAGACATAATCTAAAAAAAAAAATGCAGAAATCACAATGTATGATCTTTTAACTATTTATTTGTATGATACAGCTGCAAATAAGTATTTGAACACCTGTCTATCAGCTAGAATTCTGACCCTCAAAGACCTGTTAGTCTGCCTTTAAAATGTCCACCTCCACTCCATTTATTATCCTAAATTAGATGCACCTGTTTGAGGTCGTTAGTTGCATAAAGACACCTGTCCACCCCATACAATCAGTAAGAATCCAACTACTAACATGGCCAAGACCAAAGAGCTGTCCAAAGACACTAGAGACAAAATTGTACACCTCCACAAGGCTGGAAAGGGCTACGGGAAATTGCCAAGCAGCTTGGTGAAAAAAGGTCCACTGTTGGAGCAATCATTAGAAAATGGAAGAAGCTAAACATGACTGTCAATCTCCCTCGGACTGGGGCTCCATGCAAGATCTCACCTCGTGGGGTCTCAATGATCCTAAGGAAGGTGAGAAATCAGCCCAGAACTACAGGGGAGGAGCTGGTCAATGAACTGAAAAGAGCTGGGACCACCGTTTCCAAGGTTACTGTTGGTAATACACTAAGACGTCATGGTTTGAAATCATGCATGGCACGGAAGGTTCCCCTGCTTAAACCAGCACATGTCAAGGCCCGTCTTAAGTTTGCCAATGACCATTTGGATGATCCAGAGGAGTCATGGGAGAAAGTCATGTGGTCAGATGAGACCAAAATAGAACTTTTGGTCATACTTCCACTAACCGTGTTTGGAGGAAGAAGAATGATGAGTACCATCCCAAGAACACCATCCCTACTGTGAAGCATGGGGTGGTAGCATCATGCTTTGGGGGTGTGGACTGCGGACAGGGCGACTGCACTGTATTAAGGAGAGGATGACCGGGGCCATGTATTGCGAGATTTTGGGGAACAACCTCCTTCCCTCAGTTAGAGCATTGAAGATGGGTCAAGGCTGGGTCTTCCAACATGACAATGACCCGAAGCACACAGCCAGGATAACCAAGGAGTGGCTCTGTAAGAAGCATATCAAGGTTCTGGCGTGGCCTAGCCAGTCTCCAGACCTAAACCCAATAGAGAATCTTTGGAGGGAGCTCAAACTCCGTGTTTCTCAGCGACAGCCCAGAAACCTGACTGATCTAGAGAAGATCTGTGTGGAGGAGTGGGCCAAAATCCCTCCTGCAGTGCGTGCAAACCTGGTGAAAAACTACAGGAAACGTTTAATTGCAAACAAAGGCTACTGTACCAAATATTAACATTGATTTTCTCAGGTGTTCAAATACTTATTTGCAGCTGTATCATACAAATAAATAGTTAAAAAATCATACATTGTGATTTCTGGATTTTTTTTTTTAGATTATGTCTCTCACAGTGGACATGAACCTACGATGACAATTTCAGACCCCTCCATGATTTCCAAGTGGGAGAACTTGCAAAATAGCAGGGTGTTCAAATACTTATTTTCCTCACTGTATATATTTCCTCTTGGTAAGGTTATTAGTCAGTTTAGCGACATATCTTATCACTTGTATGCGGATGATATCCAACTGTATTGCTCCTTTAAGGAAACTGAGTTGTTTAAATTGTCCTCTTTAATTAACTGTCTGTCTAGTATTAAAAAGTGGTTATGTGAGAACTTTTTGCTTCTCAATTCTGACAAAACAGAAACACTAATTATCGCCCCTGAAAGTAAAATCCCAAAGATAATACAACATATTGGCGACTTAGGCCCGTCTGTCCATCCGAGCCTCAGGAGCTTAGGTGTTGTCTTTGAGTCAGCTATGTCCTTGGAGCTTCATTCGAAACAATTAGTTAGAAACTGCTTTTTTCAATTGAGGAACATTTCAAAATTAAGATCATCTGTGACTAAAGGTGAGTTATAGATGATTATTCATGCATTCATCTCCTCCCGTTTAGACTATTGTAACAGTCTTTTTACGTGTTTGAGTAAGAAGGAGCTTCATCGCCTCCAGGTTGTTCAGAACTCTGCTGCAAGGCTTTTAACCCGTGTTAAGAGAAGAGAACACATCACACCTGTTTTAGCTTCAATTCCAGTATAGAATTCATTTTAAAATTCTAGTTCTTACATTTAGAGCCTTGCATGGCCAAGTCCCTACCTACATCACTGACCTGATACAGCCGCACACTCCTACCCGGAGTCTCAGGTCTTTAGATCAGATGCTATTAGTTGTTCCCCGTACCCATTTTAAAACTAGAGGGGACCAGTCATTCCAGGCAGTCGCTCCCAGGCTGTGGAATGCTTTGCCTCTTGTTTTACGTTGCGCGAACTCAGTTGATTCTTTTATAAAACAACTGAAGACTTTGCTCTTCAAGCAGGCTTTTGGTTAGTCGAGGGTTTTTTTTATGGTTGTTTGTAGTGTTTGTTGTTTGTATTTTGGGGAATGTATTTAAATTGTTTTTGTATTACATTTTACTGTGAAGCACTTTGTGATGTTTATCTGTGAAAAGTGCTATATAAATAAATTTTACTTACTTACTTACTTACATTTCACTGTTCACATTGGAGAAAACCAAAATGTGGGTTATAGCCTAGTACATCTTTCTCCTCTTTAAGATTAGTAACCTAAAGGCCTTGCAAAATGTATAAAATTCATAAAGGCTGATAATATAACACACCTGCAAATTCCCGACGGATGATGCACAAACATGATGTCGATTTCTATAATTGTATCCAACTGTATTTGCTGATTTGGATTAAAAAGTCCCATAAATACTTATTTATATTTTATTTTATTTTTTTATAAATAAAATTGGAGTGGTGTGAATCTTAACTAAAGAAGTTTACAGACATTTAAAGCACATGTATTAAAAGTAAAATAGTAATTAAAATAATGTTATAAATATAATGCAATCATTTGTTTATTTTCGTTTTGTAATCGAAGCTGTTATTTATTTAATTCAGAGAATAATGCTTTCATATTGCTGACGTGTTCCACTTTTCTCCAAGTATTTTCTTCTTATTGATTTATTAAAAGGCCAGCGTTGTCAAGGAGAACGAGCGCGCGCATTTGAATCTTCCAATGAGAAGTGTTCTCACTTATGAAATGACACTATCATTTATGCAAACTATCATCACCCACATATTGACGTATTCGTAATTTAATTGGTTACATGTCTTTATAAATTACAACCCTCTAGAGTTCTATGCATGATCAGACAGCATCAGAAACGACTGTTATCATGCGTTATTTTCTAAAACTATGAAGCCAGTTTTATTCAGAAAACAACAGGATGCGATACTTCTGTTCCAGACACTCTACTAAACGTATTTATACAGTTTGTTTTATCGAAGGACATGTTAGACGATCATAGTTTGTCAAATAAAAAGGATGACGTCATTGTGTATACCGAATTTCATGATGTAAACAATGGAAGTTCTATGGATATTTATACAAGTTTTTGTGTTTTTGAGCAAACATTTACTATGGATGTCGTGTACTGGACAATTGCAGTCAAAACAGATGGATGTGCTGAATGTAAACAATTGAAACTCATCCACGGCCTTCGGGAATATTGTGCGAAGTTTTTGTTTCATCGTTATCCTGAGTTGGACATGAAATTCCAGAGTTGAAAATGTATCTTACTCCAGCCCACCCTGCCACAATCTGACATGCCCCCTAAAAACACACGTACATCACTTAGATGTCTACTGATGTGTGTGTTTATCTGGAAATTTTTTTAGGTTGTTTGCTCATTTGCGATACGTCTAAAACATGTTTCCTCTCGGATGTCAATAAGACATTCAGTAAATGTCTTTGAGACATTTATGATTCAGAATGTTTGTAAATCAAATATTTTTAAGATGTTTAGCAGTTATTTAGAATGTTATGCTTTCCAGATTAAAATATCTAAAACAGATATCTCAGATAGGTACATGTGCTATCTGGGCAATGCCCAAATTTATTTTTGTATTAGGCTGCTATTAGTTTGCACGCTGTACAGTGTTGTTAGCAGTGTTTGTGTAGTTGATCATGCTTACCTCAATACATTTTTGCTGCATTAGTTGGCAGTCTGTCAACAGCTTGATTTGTCCCCCCTTTTTCTTTTTTTTTTTTTTGTAAAGCACTCAGTAGAGAGGGGCATTATTAACACAACGTGATGTCTTAACGCGCCTTTTTCACTGCAGTGTTCAAATAGAAACACCTGCAATGATTGCAGACGCCTCACTGACAGATTACTTTGACATGAAATTACACAATAAGCCGCCTTAAAATGAACAACAAATCGATATTTAGGTCAGTCCACCTTTATTTGTTATTTTAACCTGACACAATTCACTGTAGAGTATCCCATAGACGTCCAGCCTACCGTGAACCGAGAGGCATTTGCTTAAATAATTTACCGATTTTCCGTTAGTAGCCTATAGGCCATCCCACAACTGAGTGTGGAAGTCTGTAACATCGTGTCTCATTTGCATAAGACAAAGCCATGGAGGTTTCCTCTACAGTAAACCTGATAGGCTACCAACGTATTTTAATTAGAATACTCGAACTGCTAAGACATGGATTCCAAGAATGCTTCTGTCAGAATACCAGTATGGTGTTGAAGAAAATAAGGGGCCATTTAGACCGAATGTGTTGTGGCGCGAAAAAAAAAAAAAGCTTGACGCAATGCAATGAAAAGACCAGAACGCAGGCGTTTTACATTTGAAGTTAATTTTAACTTGACACGGTGTCTAAAAAACGCTCCTGCGTGATACAACGAAAAATACGACCAGACGCGTCGCAATGGTTAAAGACGCGCATGTTTACATATAAAACAATTGAAAAACAGCAGGGACGTAAGCAAAAACGCGCTAGGTGTAACCCTTAGAGCAACCCCTTAGTGTGTAGCTTTCAATATTGCCAAGTAGATCCCAACATCATAAAATATTTAAGAGAGTTACAATTTAAGAAATAAAAAGACATTTCTGGACTAATATATGTTTTCATGTTAGAAGTGTATATTTTCAAAACAAAAAGGTCCATTAACCTAATCTATTGATCTCTCCTGGGAGGGTTCACTCCTGCATCTTGTTGCACTTGGAAAAGGGATGCGATGAGTCTATTAACCCTGATGTGAAATTCAATTGCTGCAATGACTGTGTCAGAATAACCCCGAAATATATATCGGCAATACAATTCCTGATTTAATTATCTAAATTTAAATATCACTATATATACATGCATAACATGATGCATCTTATTATCGCAAGTGAGGGAATTTACCGTTGGTTGAAACTCAACAGTTTGTTCGCTGCAGGGTCTGCACCGCTCATGGCCCCATGCGATGTTACAGGATTCTCTCCTGCAGTCCAAGTTCTTTCTTTTTTCTCCCTGTTCTCTTTTTTATTCTTCACGTTCAAAGAGAGCGATTAATAACCAGCATTGCCCCTATGATCAGCTGTATCCTTTCATTGCGTTGCCTCTTTAGTATTGGAGCACGTTTCTGCCTGTCCCTGTTCTAATGCACCTGATGGACGCAGTGGTGAGTCTCTTATAGACACACCTCGCGCGTAACTGAACATTCATGAAACAGATTCTCGTGGACTGGAGTCCCCTCAGTCGTCAGGTGGGGAGCTCGCTCTCTCTCTCTCTCTCTCTCTCTCGTGTGTCTGTGTGTGTGTGTGTGTGTGTGTGTGTGTGTGTGTGTGTGTGTGTGTGTGTGTGTGTGTGTGTGAGACAACGTTGTGTTGACAAAAGGAAAAGCAGTAGCTTAGACAATATGATTAAGAACAGAAATTTGATGAAAGTAGAGAAAATGTTATTAGCAAAAATAAGACAATACGAAAATAATAAAGGTAAATATAGAATATTACAAGGTAGGCTACATCCCTTTTGGGGGACAGATTGTCATTGGTTAAGTTACTAAAAAATGTAACCACTAAAAATGTATTATTACTTCCCCAAAATTGTAATCAGATTATTTACTGATTACGCCAACAAAAAGTATTCACATTACTAATTATTTTACTTTTAAATTACTTTGTAGAATTTTTTTTACATGAATGTTTTTTTTCTTCTGCTCAATCCATTAAAATTAATGTCTATATTTCCTCCTTGTTCATTGTCGCTCACTCTACAGATGTCACAAAAGCGTAAACAGATGTTCATGTACATCTTCATTTATATTTTGAATGTATTAAACATACATTTTGCAATTTAGAATTATAATATTATAATTTAGAAATGTGTAGCCCACGTAATGTAGAGTTCTTCAAAGTAATCACCTTAATTGAAAGCTGAAATGTAACTGATTACAGGATTTTAAATGCTACATTTTGACTTAAAAATGTAATTAGATTACAGAACTAATTACTTTTGACAGCATTAATTAAGGCAAATTTTGGGATACTGAGCATTTTGTCAATTTGCAAAATCTCCTTCCATATCTGTTAGTTTTGGTATCAACAACATCCTTTTTGGGTCATTTAAAGCTATGGTGTGTAATCCAGAGAGGCTAGCAGTTAGCAAGCTAGCTTTGAAAGCATAGAGCTTGCTTCACACATGAACACACACACACAGAAAGAGCAGAGCCTAAGCACCAGGATGAGAGATGTGTTGGTGGAATCAATCGCAGTGGTTTCAGATTACCTCATGTCTCATTCACAGGTTAGACATTACAAAAATAACAAACATAATTCTCACGCTTGCTCTGCACATCATCAAGGAACCTGCGCTGATGACGTGTGATTTTCTGTGCGAACAAGTTGCATGGCGGTATGCTAATATAGATTGACAGACAGGAAGGACATCCTATCATCACATTTGGACCGAATGCAATGATTGGTCGATAATTTGTTTTAGGCCTGTCCCTTCCACTGAAGATATATATATATATATATATATATATATATATATATATATATATATATATATATATATATATATATATATTACATTTAGACCACTTAAATTATTGATCGCTATCAGGATGTGAAGAGACTTTCAACCAGTATAACAAAAATGTTTCTGGAAAAGATTGCACACCCTAGCTTTAAACAGCCACTGCCTACGGAGCATTGAACAGCGTGTAACTGTTCCCGAGATCATCATGCTCTAGGAAGGGGCAGATTTTGTTAATTGAGGACCCTAGGCAAAGTACAGGAATGGAGCCCTCTTCGTTGTTGTTATTTTTTATTATTATTATTTTATTAATTTCTGTGGAATGCCATGAAAAGAAAAGTGATAGCTCTTTCAAATAATCACTTAATCACACAATATGCTTCAACAAAAATGTTTAATTACTTTAAATGCAATAAACTTTGCAAGCTTTGGCAAATCTAATAAAAAAGTTTTAGACTAGTTCTTTCTCAGAGGTGCTCATTGTAGCAGCCAGATAAATGTTAAACAAAACTTTGTTACCAGATGAACCAAACTATCAGATGAATCTGTCTCTGTCTCACAAGAGTTGCCTATCCACCATATTCTCAGCGAGTCCACTGTATTTCACTAGGTGGGTGGAATTTCCAGTTGGCTAGTGGAAGTGAAATTGGTTGGTGTTTTGTGTGTAGCCATTCTCTGCTTGCTTCAAGTGGTTAGATTCTTGCTTTTTAAATGTTGTATGATGTCTTTAAAATTTCCCGGACAATGTCTGCAATTAATGGTTATCCTAATAACCAAGCGAAATTTATGTTTTATCTAAAACAGCCATGTTATCTAATGAAAAGTCGTACATAATTTACGAGTTGGCTATTTGGTATGGTCTTGCCAGATGTTGTTCGCATAAACTCTAACAACTTCATCATGTGCAAATTCCCGGATGTCTAATGCGGATGTAAGCGTGAGCACACGAGGCATTAAGGACATACTTATTAATATTATGCCCTTACCCAAACCCTTATCAAAACGTACCCAATCAGTAGTGTGTGTAAACATGATAGAAAGCTGTTGTGTGTGACAGAAGCAAGTAATTGCATGGAAACGATGTCCAGCGATGTCATTAGTTTTAGTGAAAGTCGTAGGAATTCAAATGAGTGCAGTCATACAAATTTAGAGAATTTAGAAAAGTTGTACGAATCCTGATGATTTCACCTCGAGTATGTTGAAACATCTGTTTGAAAAACAGCGGAATTACTTATATTATCCACCGTTATCGTCCAGCTATGATAGACATCCAGAAACGGAACGCAATGAATTACATAAACTATAGCATTATTGTGCTAACAGGTGAGTGTACATGGGCTGAAAGTTCATTTAATTTCTATTCAGCATTGACCTTTGTGAATGTTTCACATGTTTTAAATTGGTATTTAAAGGAGTGTTGATGTTTTCAACTTTTTTCATGCTGTGATGCTAAATGAATAATTCTACAGTGTAAGACCACAATTTTTAGATTAGACATATACAGTAGTGAGATGTTTTAACACGTTTGAAATTATTTTCCTTTTTCCTAAATTTTTCCTGCCTGCATTTCACTTTATTTTGAGTGTCTTTGCAGAATGTGCATGTCTTCCCTTAAGGGGAAAAGGTGATATGGAAAACAGTGTGGACATTAATTCAGTAACAATTGCATTTATTTGTACAGTGCTTTTAATAATACATACTATTTTATAGTTGCTTTATAGAGAACAACTTTTGTGTATAATGTTTATAATATATGTCCTAATAAATATGCTTATTTGTATTGCATGTATTTCTATTTGTACGGCACAGTTGATTGTGGTTGCTAATATTTCTAATATTAACTATTTCCTACACAAGAACAATAAATGAAATCTATCAACAGGATCAGTTGTTCAGTCAACTCTTAAACATTTCATGTTGGTTATAGCATTTAGATACAGATATCATGTATGTAAACTAACTATTATAACGCTAGATTGAGCTTGTACTACACATTCATCTCCTGCAAAATAATTGTATTTTATCCGAAAAATGGCAGCATGACAGTCTCATCGCCTGATTCCTGTAATACACGAGCATCCTGCTGTCTGGACCTCCTCTTTATCTGTAGTAAGTACATAATCTCTGTACAACAAACTCTTCAGGTTCTGACTAGACTCAAGATATGCTTTTAAATAACCATAATTATCTACAGTTCTCAAAACATGCTCAGGTTCTTCCATCGATGGATAAAGACTCAACAAAATAACTAAAATGCTTCTATTTGCGATATTTGGCAATCATCCTGAAACACATAACCATTAACAGATAGGTGGGGAAGAACAATATCGCCTCACTATAAATCTATGATCATTTGTTCTCAAGTTTCTGTCATTTTGAATGCTGCGTTAGTACATACCATAACGATTGTTTATGCTTAACAGGAAGTTCAGCCCACATCGCCTGCAAAGTGTCATGGGACATGGGAATATTGGAGATAGCAGCCAGCCAATCAAAATTGATTTTCTGCCAATTTTTATGGGAGAGCATAATGAATGCTTTGATTTTAAATACATGTTTTTATAAACATATTCATTGTGGTTCTTTATAAATGGACCACTAATCTCAATAGGCTAGAGGAACATGCTGAATCCAGTGTTTCCCAGTCATAAGCGCACCACTATTAAAACTATTTCTGTAGAGGTAAAGCATCTAGACATTCAAAGGGGTGGAGGGGTAGATGCACGTGCCGGTATACTATATGTTGGAGTGCCAGTATTTGTTGCGGAAATGCGTGTGATCGATCTCCGGACATCGCAGCACTATCGGGGGTGTTCATCTATCTCTCTTGGGCCCCCCTCAGTGGCCCCCTGAAAGCTGTCCCCTTTTCCCCCCTTATGGGCAGGCCTGCTGAAAATAACAGCAGTATTAATCATATCGGTGTTATAACAGTGATATTTCTAGTATGAGCATATGTTATTTTGAAATTAATATTTTTTAGCATTTAAAGGCCCTATTCGGTTGCTAACTTTTGCCTAGTGGTAAGTCTGCCCCTGGCTGTAGAACCAGACAGTTTCTCTCATTAAGATGCTCATTTACATCAATGAGAATCAAGCTTACATGGTTTTTAATAATGTCACAACTGGTGACTGTGACTTACAGCTGCTTCATGATGACAAAGACATATTTACTCTATATGCAAACACATTATTTTAGGTGAGACCATGCAAATAAAGATAACAGGATTTTTTTCCATTGGGTTTAACTGCAAAAGCCAGAGTGTAAGCCATATGTGTGTGTGTGTGTGTGTGTGTGTGTGTGTGTGTGTGTGTGTGTGTGTGTGTGTGTGTGTGTGTGTGTGTGTGTCACTGTGTACATGAAGTCATTGTTCAGCCAATAACATTTTCTTCTCATTTAATGTTTCTCTCTCACTCTTGACTCACTCTCACTGTCTGATGATGTCACACACTAAGACACATCACCAAGACTGCTTTTTTTCATTATCATCCTGCACCTGCAGAGCCTGTAACTCTTTAAATGCTATATAATTAGTAAAAGAGACAAAGCGAGATTACAAGACTCTTGTGTATATGACGAAAAATGAGAATCCCGAGGTACGCAGTAGGAAGTAGTCAAAAATTAAATTTACGACTGGTTATTGCTCTGCGTCTTTATTAGCAGAACATCATGTAATTAACCAAACAACTGAGGCAGGAACTCACACACCCAAACATAACAGTAACATGAGCAACATGTATCTGGTTTGCAAGTCCCTCCCTGATGACATCACAAGGAGTAATGGAATTATTGAGAAGATGTAATGAATATTCCACCTTAACACAGAAGATATGACAGGTAATACAACCCCCTTAAAGGAATATTCCGGGTTCAATATGCGTAAAGCTCAATCGAAAGCATTTGTGGCATTATGTTGATTACTTTATGCAAAAATAATATTTTTTACATTAAGTATTCATGCAGAGTTTGTGCTTCATGGTTTGTATTCAGGTGTGTGTATGTATGTGTGTGTGCATGCTTTTGTGTGTGTAGTGTAACCTAAACTCCTTTGTCTTGAGGCTTGTGAGTATTATAGCACCAAATGAAATGTGCAGTTGAGCACCTCATTGTCAGCATAAGAGTTCAAATTACAGGTGCAGAAATCACATACACGTCCACACACTTTGAAATAAATACTCAAGCATACACACTGAAGTGCTATAGAGGACAATTAAACAACCAGTACAAACCATAATCATATATTCAAATTAAAGTAGCACACACAGGTCACAATGCAACTGCCTGTAAAGAAAAGACAGGTACACAGTAGCCACCTTGGAAACAGTGGTGTATGATATATTCAGCACATGATTGCAGGGAGAATAGCACCACCTTATCCCTTGTATTCATGTCACATTGGCTCAGCTAAAGAGCACATTAGACAGTACTGTGTATGCGTAATTGTGTCGTTGTTAAAAATGTATGTTTTGTATGCATGGTCAGACGGAGTAGAGGGTTAGAATATTGAAGCAGATCAAATGGGGTCTTGTAACAACTGAAATACAAATGAAGTGAAGTTTGGATCATGTATTCACACATGTACAAATCCAAACACACAATTCTCTCCACAACAAGATGATGTGTAGTAAAACTTTAATTAAATGGTCATATCATGTGTAATTAATTATGATTCACATTTTCAATATAATTTTCGACTTTCTAACAACCCTCATAATTGCTCTTCTCTTCAAAGAGTTCTTCTTTGTTTTTGTATTTTTGCGATTCACATTATTTGTGCATATCACCACCTACTGGACAGGGAGAAGAATTTATAGTAAAAAATATTTTTCTCACCCACACCTATAATATAGTTTCTGAAAACATGGATTTAACCACTGGAATCAATGTTTAAAAACTTAACAGCAAAGCTAAAGCTTACGAGTAAGTGCAAAAGCACTGTATATAATTTCACATATGAAGAGGGTGTATTTAAAAGTCCATTTAATATAAGTCCATTTAAGGTGTGTGGCAAATGGTGATAAATTACTAAATCGTAGATATGATATGGCTCCTTTAATACCAATAACAAACCTCACCACATTAAATATTGCTTAAAAGATCAAGTGGTAAGGTACATTAAAATGAGAAATGTTATTACATTTTGATGCACATTCACATACAATATATTCATATTTAATTGGTCTTCTGATCAGTTAAGCAATATAAAAATCAATAGGTATATATGAATAATATGTTGCTGTTCCCTCTTTTACCTCCTTAACTGGCTTTTGTGGCTATACAAGGCATAACTCAATCTTTATTAACTCTCACATAGTACAGTACATGCTTTAAAAAAAATTCTTATAAGTTTTGACGTTGTGGAATTTGTATTTGCATACACAGATACAGGAATTGTCTGGCTTTAGCATAAACATGATTTCAAACTTAATTTACAAAGTTAGCATCATGCAAACCTAATCTGCTTTCAAATGACATACTTCTATGCAGCTGAAGAATGTGTTTCAAAAAAAAAAAAAAAAACCTTGCATGTGTTCATGTGTTATTTCTGTTAGCAATTTGAATAGTTCTTATAAACCCTGGCTAGCTTTTGTACATTTACATTTCCTTTTCTCATTAAATCCTTACCTATTGTTGTTCTGATGCTTTAAAGAGATCATGGGTGCCACAGCCAATTTTTCAGGGGCTTGCAGGAAAAAAACTCAAAATTGCAAATTTGGAATCCTTGCAAAGGTAAAAATATTATTATCCTCATGAGACAACTGAAACTGCTTTTTCGCTTCCATCATGCATGATAGTCCAACATGAGGGAAATTTGTTAATTGTTATTTTTCTTGTAAATCAATGATGCCCAATAGAGAGACATAGGAATAAATGCATGGTAGAATCCCACTACGAGAGCTGTGATATTTGTTTAGCCTGTAAAAGAGAAATAAAATGTGCTGATAGAAAAGCCAGTAACGCCACATCCTCTGTTCTCACACACATACACCTTGGGGGGCAAAGATCGAGCGGGCCCAAAATCACATGAACATATTGTGTGTTTGCTTGCCAAGTACAGACTTAAGCACAGCAAGATCTTTCCCACATTGATCAGCCTTGATGTAAAACACCCTCACTGACATCATGCTAAACAAAATCAGCATTTCACAATGCCAAGAATTTCCAACAATCGAGGAATTTGCTAGATAACCAGAAATCTGTTTAAGGAATAGCAGCATTAATAATAACAAATATGTGACCATTTACAGCCTAAACAATAAAAATATGTTTATAATAACAACAAAATAATGCACAATTATGTTTTATAGTTTTACAAAGTAAGATAAAAGCATTATCAGTACAGCCAAATTCTATAGAAACCTTTTCTTTGGAGGAAGAAAACAATGCAATATATGGTGCAATGCAATATAAGAGGTTTTTGCACTAAGTGCAAATAGCGATAGATGCTATTTTCACTAAGTGTAAATAGCAACCAAAAGTATCTCCTTTTGAACTAAGTGTAAATAGTGTTAGGGGATATTTGCACCCCATTGCAAATAGTGGCAGATACTATTTGCACTCCTAATTAAATTCAAACATACCGTATAGAAGCGTCACTGCAGTGTGTTTATTGTGTTTATTTAGAGTCCCTCAGACACCCTACACCAACCCCTAAACCTAACTCTAACCTTTCTTTACAAAACTTCACCATGGTATTTTGTAATAAAATTATAGTTACCACAAAATTAAAACATGGTTACTATATTAACACCATATTACTGTAGTAACACCTTGGTTAATTGCATTAAAACTATGGCTTCTGTCAAAAAACATTGCTACTACAAAATTAATAGAGTAAAACCATAGTTAATTTTCCTTGATCAAACTTTTCTCTAAACTACCAGACCTTCAGAGTGATAAAATCACTGAGAGGAAATCAACCGTTATATTATTTTTTATTTATTATTATAAGTAGTATAAAATTAAATATTAAGAGTGGAGACAGGAAATAGGATGGGAAAAACTGGGGCAAAAGGCAGAATCATACGTGCGAGTAAAAAACATCAACACAGTCTTATCACACCACGCCATTGAAGCAACGCTGGGTGGTGCAGTTTGACTTTAATTTTAGTGTTTCCACCAGACTATTTGAGTGCAAATAGCTGTGCTGTGTGGCAGGTGCTATTTATACCTAGTGCAAATAGTCACTCCGGCGAAATATGTAGCAAATATACATGCATGCTTTGTTTAATATGCTAATTATGTTATTCTATTAAAATCTTTTGCCTAAAGAGTCATTTTTTTCTTATCATGTTAACCATGATACATTACATGCCTGCAAGAAATACTGAAATAGCACTCCAACAGTTGCCATTTATCACCCGCATCAAGTTCAAGGCACTGATGCTTGCAAACAGAACATTCACTGGATCTGCACCCTCCTACCTCCACTTACTTCTGCAAATCTATGTTTCCTCCAGAAATCTGTAGGCAGTGAGTGAGCAGGGCCTCATTGGACCAACACAAAGAGGCAGAAAATGACTCCCAATGGTCCCAGCCTCATCACAACAATTGAATCTCTACCTTCAAAAAATACCCTAAGACACACTTCTATCGGGAAGACATGCAGGCTTGAGTGAAGTTTGAGATGCTATTTATTTGATAGATGTAAAACGGGAGGTAATGTCTCTCTCTTTGGCGTAGGCCCCGTCCGGCAATCCGAGGGAGTTGTACCCGGAACCGTCATGTCCTTCCGGAGATAGGAGGCAGGGGCGAGGAGCCTACCCCCCTGCGGGACAGGGCTCAACTGGTGGTGGTGGGGAGGTGGAGGTTGCAGTGTTAGCACACCGAAACAGCAATGTGATAGATTGGGAGCGGACTTATAAAGCAATGGCTTACGTGCGATTGGCTAGGAGTTACCCAGCTAATGATGTGATGTACACCTGCTGGTCTTCCCGCTAGAACTATGCTCCACTTCCATTTCTGTGAGCACTTGAATAATAACAATGAATGCACATACTGTACTCTGTTACACGTTTGATATGCCTGGAGTATGAATGTGAACCACGTGGAGTAGTGGTAGCGTAGTGGGCTAAAGCACATAACTGTTAATCAGAAGGTGCTGGTTTGATCCCCACAGCCACCACCACTGTGTCCTTGAGCAAGGCACTTAACTTCAGGTTGCTCCGGGGAGATTGTCCCTGTAATAAGGGCTCTGAAAGTCGCTTTGGATAAAAGCGTCTGCCAAATACATAAATATAAAAGTGTATGTGAACACATTTAGCACAGTAAAAACCAAATCATGCGTATTAAAGGGGTCATGACATGCCTTTTTTGTTATTTGAACGTGTTCCTTGAGGTTCACTTATAATATTAGTAAAGTGTTTTCATACAAAAACAGTCATTTATCTGTAAAACATGATCATTTCCCACCCTCATTCTGACCCTCTGTCAGAAACACTCAGTTTTGGTGTTGCTTCTCCTTTAAAATTTGACAGTAAACAGCCACTGTTATGATTGGCTCTCTGCTCTTGACTGACCTGCTCTCTCCTTGCCATCTCACTGCTCACAACTACTGGGCAAGGCTACGGAAGTGATTAAAGTATATAAGTGTTGATGTGTTGTTGTGGTGGCAGTCAGATGCAAATGTATACCACAGTGTGACATTACAATGTGGAGGAAGTAGAGTACAAGTCATTTTGGCAACTTGGTCCCATGACAATTTGAGAGATAGCACCTGCTATAGGCATCATTCCTCAATTCCAATGACACATCAGAAATAATATAGAAAGAAATTTGAGCACAGAAGAACCAGATTCTTAATAAAGGAGAACAAGAAAAGAACAATTTTGATCAGACAGGACAGCAAACCTTTCTTACTAAAGAATATATGATTTGACAAATCATGGACAAACGTGCACACACATAGAGTGGGGTCATTCCTTATGGTGTGTGTCCGACAGTGTGACATTTTCAGAGCTCAGTCATTGAACCACTGGCATTTTAAAACAGATCACACTCAGGGCAGAGGCTAGGATTTAAACTACCCCTTGGGGAAAAAATTATTTACCAGAGCAAATATTCTTCAAATCATAAACTTATAATTGCATTAGATAACATTTTGACATTGATCAGTTTGTTTACAGTAACAAATGAGTTGTTCCCACACATTTTGACCAATACATTTCCATGGCTTTTCCTTGACTTTCCCTGTCAGTCATGATAACTTAAGGTGGGTGCACACTATATGATTTATAATAGTTCTTTACGATTGTTACTTGTCAGACTGTACGATATCCATTGTAGCCGACTGTGGTCCCAATCGTCCCGATCAGTGAATGTGACTCAAGTTACGGGAGTGTTGCGGAATAGAAGCAAACTGCGAAATTTGACCACCATGGAGGAGCGTTATTTTTTCTCTCTGAAAATCAGGACATCAGCATTTCCATTGCTCCAATACCACTCCATCACGAGCATAGGCTAACATATACAAGAAAGATTGATTTTGTCAAATATGTCTATAAAAAGACTGATCACAAATACAGAAAATTACAGATGAAGAGAATGAATGCAAGTGCGGGTGGAAGCCTACAGTAATAATGAGCTAACACAAGCAAATATTCATTGTGGAAATAAAAAGACTTGTGGCACGAAAAATTACACATTTCACTGTTCACATTGGAGAAAACCAAAATGTGGGTTATAGCCTAGTACATCTTTCTCCTCTTTAAGATTAGTAACCTAAAGGCCTTGCAAAATGTAGAAAATTCATAAAGGCTGATAACATAACACATCAAAGCTCTGTTATTTATTTAATTCAGAGAATAATGCTTTCATATTGCTGACATGTTCCAATTTTCTACAAGTATTTGCTTATTGATTTACTAAAACTTTTTATTTAAAATGAAATGAAGAAAAAACATTGAAAGTGCTTGAGTATAGAGATAACTGAGCACAAATGTTGCTCTGGTGCAGATGCGGAGCAGGTTTCTTTCAGGTGCGAGAGAAGAGAGAGTCACACTCTGCGATGCTAAATTTCAGACACTGCCCAAACTTCACCGGATGCTGAAGAGGCTATTTCTTTAAGGCTATGTCTGTGAACATGTCACACTGAATGTTGTAAGATTGCAGATTTTGTCCTGCGATGAGATAAATCCTTTAGGATTCCCGAAATTTGTCTCAGACGGCAAAATTGTGGCCAAAATCTCAGTGTGCACCCGCCTTTAGACAAATAATTTTTTACAAATAATTCTATAAAGATTACACTCACGAAAATCTATTTGTAGATGGTGAAATATTTAAAAACTGAACATAAGTAGAAAATTTTTTTCACTATTCAAATTTCCAGACCTGGTGATTACATTCAATTGTAAGTTTCCTTGACATTTTTTGATTTTTCATGTCTGTAGGAACCCTTTGCATTATGTGAGCATAATATTGTTTGAATTTGCATATTTGCAGTTGGGAGAACAGGAATGCAATACTAACCACATCAAACTTTGATTGTATGCCCTTTAGGGAAGAATACTGACTTGATTAATTGGTAGCTCAACAGAAAATCTCCCAAATATCATTGGCATAATGCCTCAACAGATGTCGTGCTGTTATATGAATGAATCCAAATGCATTAAATCATGATTTGTTTTGTGATAATTATAAGCATGACCTTGAACCCCATCATTTAAGGAAAATATAATCCTTGTGTTAAAACAGGATAACTTGTCTCAGTTGAAATGAGTTGTATCAACAATTTGCAGCAGAATAGCTTGACAACATCAGTTCTAATCACAGCTCTCTCTAAAGTCATCTGATGAATTGGAAAGAACAGCTTGATGCTGCAACCTGTTTTTTTTTTTTTTTTTCATCTAAATCATCAGCCAAAAATGTACTTCAAATGCTGGAAAGCCTATACGTTTCATTTATATAACCACTGTGTCCTCTAGTGGCTAATTGTGTCTATTGCAGGATTAAATAAATACCTGTTTTTAGGCAGAATCTGCAAATGTCCTGTGATTGGGTACATTTAAAAACATCTAAATCAATTTTGCCTTCTAAAGTAGGAGCAAATTCACTGCCATCAAACAAAGAAAGAAAGAAAACAATAACTGATCCAAGAGCAACAAGCTTTCAGATGTATTATGAACAAACATGCAAAGGAAAGATAGGCTAGAATGAGTATGCTTGAACATGCAGTATACAGTATAAGATATTGTTGGGTTTGAGTCCACCTTAGTTGAGTCCGAGTCAAGTCTGAGTCTTTAAACAATTGAGTCCGAGTTGAGTACGTGTCCAAAAGCGGCAGAATCAGATTCAAGACCGTTTCCAGAACAGGCCGAGCCAGAGTCAAGTCCGAATTAATCTGTTCATTAATCTGTATTAAAATTGTAAACGTAAAACCAACATCAATAGATCCTATCTAACATCCTATTTTAAGTTCATTTTAAACTTCACAACTAACACCTCACAACACACCTCTGTTGCATTTCATATATACATTTTATAACTAGTATCCTGCTGAACAAACTTCAAAATGTTTTCAGAATGAAAGAATATGCTTTAAGTGCATGAAGACAAAATTGTCCTTCAAGACACTTCTTATTCTGTTCACATTTCAATTATTTGTTGTTTTTTCCCCTCCACTCAAACATAGACTAAAGAAAGTGAAAGCTGTGTTAGTCATTACAACCAAGGTTAATTATTTAATTGATCAATTCAATTTAATTTAGTTTTATTTAAAATGATCCCTATCTAAAGTAATAGTGTATACTGAGATTTCTTTCTGAATCTTTTTTCTCTATCTGGCAACTGATTTGGGAAAAATACAGATCATACAAGTGAGTCAACACAGTAGTAATTAGCACTCGCTGAGAAGTTACGTCTCATGATTTAAGTGTAAATGCTACATCCAAAAACTCTGGAAAAGCCCACTGATAACATCAGGGTCATGTCTTCATGGACAAGATTTTTAGTAAATTTTCAGGAAGCCGCACACAGCAGGGCAGTTCTGCGTGCTGCTCATGTACCTAAATCCCTGATGCATCCATAGTAGCGTCTCGCAGCAAAATAATTGATATTTGCTTGAGCAACAGCCGCATTGGTCTGAAATCTTTAAATACCAACCAAAGAATATTTCATTGAGCTCTTCTTTATTTGTAAAAACATGGAGAATAATAATTTTGAGTCATAAATTTAACAGAATTGTCCTTCAAATGTGTCAGAGATACAGGCAAAAAAAGACGTACATAAGTTACTTGGTGGTTTACAGTAAAAAAATAAAATAAAATAAACATTTAAAAATAAAACGTCATAACCAACTAAATTCATCTTGTAACAAGTTTAGCTTCATACACAAACTTTTTATTCGAATAATACATTTATTTTATAGTCTATAATTAAATTAGAAACAAAACCTTTTACTGCCCAAAATGTCCTAATATTTTATTGTGCATGGTTGAATGTTGTGAATGGTGGACAAATGCTGTAAAAGAATGTAAGCAGCTTTTCAATGCTTTGAAAATATAATAATCAATAATAAACAGGTGCTGTTTATCTGTTAGAGTTGCTGTTTGCTTTAGAAATAACACTTTTTTTTCCCCTGGACAAGCTATGGTGGACCAGTTCAAGTTGACCACAATGCGTGGGCCACAAGAGACTACAGAAACCTACATGTGTAGATACATTATGCTAAAAAATACGTAATATACTATATTAATACTATTTTTATGTATTTTTATTTCTATATACTGTTTTTAGTCAACTGCGAAAGACATGATGTGGATGACTTGACTCAATGAAGTTCTTGATTTTAAGATTTTAACCATGATGAATTGTATGTGTGTGTGCGTGTGTTTGCTTAAACACAGTGACATATCTCTGGCTAAATCTACAATGTCAGGGGCTTATACAGCTGCATGCAGAGATGTGCTAGTTAATTTCTGTTTTGTTTTTTATTCATTTTTTTTTTTTCATTGCATCACAAATGTCATGGACTCGTCTGGACTCTGAAAAGTCCAAAGGCTTGAGTCCGAGTCAAGTCCAGGTAAAAATGTATCTAAGTCCGTGACAATTCCAACTTAAGTCCATTAAAATTGGACTTGTAACTCAGACTTGAGACCAAGTCCAAATTCGAGTACCCCAATTCTAGTATAAGAATAAGTATTTTACAAAATTCACCAAAATTCATCCAAATTTATTATGATGAAACTATTAATATTAAGTTTCTAGGTTTTTAGAAGCCAATCCAGTGTCCAAACACCTAATGCACCCAATCACAACTTTCCACTGTTACTTTATAGTTTAATTAAAAAAAAAAAAAAAAAAAACTTAAAGAATATTGAAATGCTAAAATGCTATATAAATATTACAAAAAGTTATGTGAAAACCACGAAAAACAATGAGAACATATGAAAAACATGTTGCCATATTAATAAGACACTAGTCTTGGATAGCCAGACTTTTGACTTTTGGAGCTTAAACTGGCCAATAACCATCCACTTACACCTGTTTCACACCGCATGCCAAAGCAGCGTCTCAACAGCAGCAGGCTCATGATGAACTGGCAGCATTTTTTTGCTGTGTGACATAGCTGCAGCTCTATACAGTAAGTACAGTGATTTATGAGTTACTATATTAAATATATTTCCTTTATAAACAGCCATCAATTCTAAAATGATTATTGGAACTTGGTCATTGAGAATTATACCTGCTAATGTTGAATCATCTAAATGGAAGAGAACACAAAACAATGTATTTTGTATGAACCGCTTAAATCTATATTTTGTAACCTGCCATATTACTGACCACCAGGTGGAGACAGCAAGATAAACAAAGACATCAGCATTGAAATATTTTGATTGATTTCTGAGGAAATGGCAATGCAGCAATGAAATTACACTAAAATTCATGCATCAACAACATATCAGGTTATTTTTACCATGTAAAAGAATACACATGGGCAATAGCTACATATGTAAGAGATCTATGGGGAAAAAATCCTTTACCTATATAAATAAAATGTAAATATGTTTATAACACCATGTCAGGTTGACACATGCAGCACTTTCTTTCCAGCTTAAGTTCATAATCTTCGACCCAGTGAATGCGCTTCTTGTCTTTTACCCCAATTTAATCGAAGAGGCTGTAAACTTATGGAGAAACTGGAACTTCATGCTAGACAATTTAACAATATCTCTCCATCCAAACACAAATCCATTCACCCCCAAACCACCATACACTACACACACCCAATGTGAAACATCTTTAAACCTTAAATGGAAGCAGATGTGGACGTGGAATAAAAGTTTACATAGGGCCGTAATCAGAGCGAGACACTTTCTTTTATTCCTTTGCTTGATTTCCATCTATTTTTCTCTGCAAATGATGAGGTTGTGTTAGCACTGCACAGGCCGCACAGCTGAGAGTGATTAGCGTTAGCTCAAGTGCTAGTATTATCAGATTGCTGTAGGGTAGGCTTCTCAGAGGCCAAAAAAAGAGCAATTGGGCAAGAGAGAGAGAGAGAGATTGCGGAAAAGAGCAAAGACTTGCTGTTTGAATATGTTCAATCTTCTGTTCACATGTTTGTTTGTGTTTATACACATGTAAACATGAATCATAAAGTGTCATCTCCACCCTAACACACTGAATGGTGTTGTGAACTCTCTTCTTTTACATTCTGTCTGTCTCTTTGCAAATCATTCTTTCTATCAGTGCTCACTATGCAAGATGACTCTGGATAATGTTTGATAACTTGTATAAACTAGCATATGGAACTTAGACTCATAATTACTTCACACTTTGTGAATGCTAAAACCCTGCAACCTGAGCAAATCAGAGGTCGGCATGTTGTATCCAATACTTCTGGTACTCTAGGATCGGCCACATTATGCTGACTCGCATATCAGCAGGGTTTGGAGGGTTACTTTTGAAATGTATTCCACTACAGATTACACAATGCATGCTATAAAATGTCACTTATAATGTATTTTGTAAGATTACTCAAGGTCAGTAATGTAATCTAAATACTTTGGATTACTTCTTCAGCACTGGTAGATTTTTTTTTCACTTGTTTTGACTATAAAAACTCTGCCAGTACAGTAAGACAAAATACACACAATAAAAATACATTCTCTGAAAAACATCATTATCTTATGCAGTCTTGTTTCTAAAATGAGATAAATCAAATTGATCTTGTTTTAAGGATTTCTAGATATTTTTACAAGAAAACAGTACAAAAATGATTATCAAGAATACGATTTTTGCCCTAATATCAAAGGTCTTACTAGAAAAAAATTATGATCTACTGTGAATTTTCTTAATAAAAAAATATGATCATGCCTGGCAACATGTGCATGTAAAATGGCTAGAAATAGCATTTAGCTTAGCGTAAAGTTGACAATTTCCACAAGGTTTATTTCTATTTCTTGTGCTCCAAACTTACTTCAAATGTTCATCTCTGTCTGCTCGTATGAATGTAACACATCAGAAGAAAGTGTTTCACCGCTGTTCAAATGTACTTTGGATTGCATCATTTATAAGTATAAATGTTTGCCGTCTGAAAGGACTAAATATTAAATGAAGCAATTGAAAATAAAATGCAAAGTAATCTCTTCGGTAATCAATATACATTTTGAATGTACATGTATTCTAATTACCAATGATTTAAATTGTAACTGTAGTGGAATAGAGTTACTTATATTTAGTTTTTTAAATACGCATTCTTGTTACATGTATTCCGTTACTCCCTGACCCTGCCGATCAGACATGTTTGCATCATCGTGCGACCAGAAGCGTGTTGCGTCAGCAGCGTGGAAGACCTGGGTTCGGAGACCGCATTGAAACCAGGAAGTAATCATATTCGTATTATCAGTGATGAGTGCGATTCAGAGGTTGTATTTCTCCTATAACATTACATTTTTACTCCAATGAGTTTAGGTTTGGGTTTGGGGGTACAGTTTATAAACATGCATTTCTCCTCACTTTATTACTGCCTGCACATCTGAAAACAGCTTCACAGACTGCTTTTGGCACCCTTCCATGGACATTTCACCTGGAAAATCACACATGCCTATATGCCCAACATTAGTTACTGCCTTAGCCACTGTGGCTAATTTTGGTTAGCGCAGACCGATTTAAACTAAAGAAAAGTCAACTACTGTTTCCGATTTCACTGTGAGATCAGTCTGAACTCAGAGGAACAAGTAAAACCCAAAGCTTATGACATAAATCTTGTTAAAAAAAATTCTAACAGCTGTAATTGGTTTACTGCACAAATATTTTAATTATTATATTATTAATGTGTCATTTTGAGTTGCCAACACTTTTGTTAAATTTACTGTGTGAGTGTGATAAACCTGTGGGTGCGCTATAATTATCTTTTGAAAATGTGACATTTGAAGTGGTCTTCACTAAAGTTAAAAAGGCTCATAAAGCACCCAAATCATGTTTTACTTTAAATCTTCTCAAATTAATTTGTTTCTGTGAGGGTTAAGTAATGTAGTAAAACAAATGTTTATGTGTGTGCATGTTGAGGTTGTCTTAAACTTCTAAATGACATCACTTTGAGTTACTGCCAACTAATTCACTTTTTTTCCCTCCAACTGCTTTAACATTGGTCTTTGTTTTGTCCAAGAGGATGTGAATGTGAGCATTCCACTAATAGTGCTGCTCTTTCAGGGAAGCGATATGAAGGAGGCTGGTCCTTTAACATGAAATCAGCTGTCAAAACCACACAAAAAAGAAACAGCTTTGTAACTGCTATTTTCTTATTGAAGGAAAATAAAAATAAAAGATTTTAAAAGTCCACATTAATGAGGATCTGTTGTAAGTTTGTTATGTCAGCTCTGTAATGTGGTGTTTATTTAACTCTAATTATTAAATATATCTCAATATTGAATATGAAAGGCTCAGAAAACATTTCTAAGAAATGTTTAAACAAATGGCAGTCTCATCTGATCTGAGCTTGTTTGACTGCTCTGTTTTGCTTTGCAATGTCTTACATTGCATATAGGCCTACATTTTCTTTTATTTCATTAGTTTTGCAGCATGTCTGACTGGTCATTTGGAAGGCAAAAAAGAAAATACGAAAATAAATGAGTTCAGCTCTGTGTCTTGAATGATTTATAATGGTTAGGAATTAAAGGCCCATTAGAGGTGTTTTACAACTGCTTCCTGACAGGCTACACAAGAAGTTAAGATTGAGCAAAATAGATGATGCATGAAAAGCAAAGATAGGACTTTCTAAGTGTAAAAGAGAGGGAATGTCAGACTTTAGACTATAACTACAGAAGATATTCCAGTACAGAAATAGAAATGTAGGGCAAATGAGAATACCATAACATACCATAACATACCACCAGCATTCCATACAAGACAGCAATATTTTGTAAAAAATCTACACCAATTTCACTGCATCAACACACCAGACCTCTCTCTCTCTCTCTCTCTCTCTCTCTCTCTCTATGCTGTCAAAGAAACACTCTATGCCTGTGTCTGATGCGGTATCAACTGTTATTGGCAAACCGTTATATTGAGCTTAGGTGACACTGCTATATTTATATCCTTTTACTTTTACTGATCTAAAACACACTACTCCTGTCAATACACAAATCCAACGGGTCTTGTGTATTAGCTCCTTCTGAAAGTAGCAATTAGGCCACTTCTATAAAGGAACACATATTTATACACAGCGTTCTAAGGCATCTCGTGTTTTACAGAGCACCCGCAGCACCCTCAATACCGATCAAAGGGAATCCCGATGGTAAAAGCGCTTAATGGACCGTGACTCGCTTCTGCTCTCTCGCGAACCCGCAAACCCTCCTGAGATATTAATGGTCCATGCCAAACCCCCCAAACACATTCCTGTTTTAGACACTTGAGAATAATCAGTCTCATTTCAGATGCCATACACATTGTTGACATAATTTACAACCCCACCACCATCCGGATGATGCGGTATTCTCAAAATGCCCACTCCCCACATTAAACCCTTTCATTTCATTTAAACTCACCTCGTTATTTCGAAACTGCAGCCTTTCCTGAGTAACAGGGCTCTCTTTCGCATGATCCCCGCTTTCTCTCGCCCCAAGTACATGTTAATATCCGAATTCATGGTGGTGGGATAGCAACGGGGTCCTGACTGCAGGAGCGGAGACGAAGGCAGCGCGAGCGCTGGTGTTGATGATGCGGCTCTGCTCCGCGTCTGGCGAATGGAGAAACGAGAGAGCGCGCACAAAGAATATTCAACAGTGGGTCCTCCTCCACGGGAAAAGCAAAAAAGTGACTCTTTCTGCGGCCAGAGACGAAATGGTTTAAGTGGATAAAATGTGCACACGGTTAATGAAGGTCTTTTCGAACTACATTCAAACCGGTTCCTTTGGTAAAGTTTATCTCCAGGTCGGTCCACGATCTCTGTAAGGATGTATAAAATCAGAAATTAACTGCTCTAGCCTCTGGCCGTAAAGTCTGCGCCGTCCAATGTATGCCCATAAAGAATAGAGGAAAAGACACGGATTTTATAGGGCGGCGACTCTCTCAAATTAATGAAGCCATTTCCTCCTTCCCTGCTGAGAACATTATAATTATTGAGAAGATGCTGTTCCTTTTTTTTTTTTTTTTTTTTTTCATTTAAAACAACCGTGGTATAACTTTATTTTTCTCGAGTTCTCTCAAGACCAAACCTCACAGTCTTCTTTTCTTTAAATTTTTAGCAACATAAGTTGTTATTGGTAGATATATGTTATATATATTTATTTTTGTGGATGCTGTATATTTTTCCTCAATGTTCCATCCACAACTCTTAGTTAATATTATCTTTATTACTAGCACGATTACATTTGATAATAAATAAATAAATAAATAGAGGTGAAATGACTTTTATTCCCTGTCACAAAAATCACAAGTAAAACGTCTAGGTTACATATGTAACCTCAGGTTCCCTGATGGAGGGAACGAGACGTTGTGTCGAAGAAGCGACACTAGGGGTCTCTCTTGAGCGCCGAATATGCCTCTGATCTATGAAAAAGATTTTTCTGAGGAGCCGGAAATGGTCCGAC